>NC_142492.1:33675726-34023226 GCF_965113065.1 Corylus avellana | reverse complement strand
TACACAATGGTAGGTACCATGATATTAAAGCTTTAATGCAGCCAAGAGTGATCATGCGTTGGTCCTTTGCTTTGAGAATATATTAGAAAAAGATATTAACTACAAAGCAAACGAAATATATTAGATAAATACATGCAATAGTCACACATAATCTTTAAAATATAAAAAAGTTATTTAGTTGAGTAATGTTACTCTTTATACTAATTTATTATTTTTAAATTAAAAATGCGTCATATTTTAAGTGAATTTCTTTTAAAAAAAATAATTAACAAAGAGATTTACTTAAAAGATTTAATAATTTTTGTCGAGTGAGAGTTGTGGGGTGGCTCATTAGGAAACCCCACCACAACCGACGAGGTTGGGAACTTTCTCCCACTGGGCCACTATAATTCCCTTTCACCATATTTATTTTTTTATTTTTTTTTTTAACTTTTTTTTTATATTTTTTTTAGGAAAATATAAAAAAGCTCCAAAACTATTAGCCGTTTGCAAGAGAGCCCCAAATGTTCAAAATGTACTAAAGTAGCCCTCCAAACCACCAAATTGTATAAAAAATGCCACTTATTTTTTTATATTCCTATAATACCTCATTCTTTTAACCAATAAAATAATAAAATAATTGTAAAAAAAAAAAAAAACAATAATAAAATAATAAAAATAATTCTTTTAACCAATTTTTTTTTTTTTTTTAAAAAAACCAATAAAAAAAAATTGGGATAAATTTATAATTAGTCACTGTAGTTGGCCTAAATTACAAATTACTTCATTTCGTATTAAAGTAAAATCAATTTAATAGTTTGATGGGCTACGATTTTACTTTAATACGACATAAAGCGATTTGTAATTTAGGCCGACTACAGTGACCAATTATTTATTTATTCTATTTATTCATCCATTGGTTTTCTTTTTTTTAAAAAAAAAATTGTTTGTTTTTTTTTTCAAAAAAAAATTGTTTGATTTTTTTTACAATTATTTTATTTGTTAAAAGAATAAGGGTATTATATGAATATTAAAAAAAATAAGTGGCATTTTTTATACAATTTGGTAGTTTGGGAGGCTACTTTAGTACTTTTTAAACATTGGGGGACTATATTACAAACGGCTAGTAGTTTTGAGGGCTTTTTTATATTTTTCTCTTTTTTTTTTTCTTTTTTTTTTCTTTTTTTTTTTTTTTTTTGTTTAAAATGGTATGTTTTTGCAATCCTATTATCATAAGATCTAATGGGCCCAAAACGACAAATGGCCCAAGACCACGCTAGCAGTACATGTGGACTCGTTTCAAGCCAATCCCATATCCATATCAGTATATCAAAATCTCAAATTCTAAACGACTTTCTTCTCTTTTGTCTACAGAATTTGTCATCCTCTCTTCGTTTGTTTGTTTTTTTTTTTTTTTTTTTTTTAACTGTGTCAGAGTTATTAGTTCGTTGGATAAATGGTTTTCATGGTTGGTTTAAATTACAAATTGCTTTATTCGGTATAAAAAATAATTCAAAGGTTATCGAGGTCAGTCAAAATAATAATTTAGTCACTCCAGTCAAATTCCGTCAACATATTTGACATATTCCATTAGTGTGCCATGTTGGCACCAATAAAATGATGACATGTGTCACTCTTAATAAAAAAATATAAATATATAAAACTTAAAAAATTAATTAAGAAAAAAAAAACATTTCTCTGCAAAATAGAAGCAAACCACGAACAAATTCAGCAGTAGGAAATATAAGCAGTAAATTTGCTTGAAATTGGGTGTCTAGTTCTATCAAGTTTTTCTCATAATTGGTTAATTTGTTATTGCAGATAGCCGTGCTTCTTCCTGATCATGTAAATTTATTCTTCTATCCTTGCCAGTGACTGAGAAAAGGATCTGTACGTATAGAAAGTTCCAATGATTTGTTTTTGTGATTTAATCCTAGTAAGATTCTTAGTAGAGTCTTAGTCCTAGATGGTCGCTTAGATAAATTAAATTCCTAGTAGAATTTTTATTTTTTTCTTCTATGTAATTTTTCTTCTAATTAAAGGAGAACCTATCAATAATAAGACTATTGTTTTAGAATATAGTTTAATGTGTTTTGGAGGTCAAGACTCCCTCAAAGTATAACGGCTTTCTCGAACGAGTTTATCTATCATTTCCTAGTGGGTTTGCATCATTTTTTTATCTTCTTCTTGCATTCTTAATCATTATTATAAAATCTAATCTTAATCATAACATAGTTTCTTGTCATTTCACTTGAAATGGAAAAGATCCCAGTCCATTACTTTTGTGGTTTCTAAACAATGATAAAATATGAGAATTTCAAATAATGAAAGATTATAAAGTAATAGAAAATCCAAATGAGTACTAATGTGACAGTTTTTTTGTCAAATGTAATTAACATCGAGATCTAACTTTGAGACAAACTCATAACAAAAGACCCTAAATTCATTTGATCAAAGAAATTGTTTAACCCGGCCATGGGTCAGAAATCGGATTGATCCGGCCCAACTAGAACCAAAATAAAAACGGCCTATATGACCAATGTGGAGTTAGTTTAAGATTGAAGCGCCAAGTTTCTCAACTGATCAAAGAGACCCAGAAAACTAGAACCATTAATCTTCCTCCCTCCTCAAAGATTCAATATTGTATTTGCTTGCAAATTGCAAATCGCAAAAATGATGCCACGTTGCCCCCGATCCACAGCCACCCATAGCGTGATAAACGCCCCCCAACCGTGAGCCGCCGCTATATACATCTCTTTTCTTTGGTTGGTTTCTTTCTTTTCTTTATTGAATTTAGTGTTTGTTTAATTATTCCTTGCACTAGGCCCGATCCAGTTATCATAGCATTTCAATTTATGAACTCAGTGAGGGAGTTGAAAGAAGTATATTATCCTTTTATGCTAATAATCAGAGCTTACGCACAACATAGGTTCTTCCTCTTTCTTCATCGATCTAATATTAATTTCGATTTCTTTAATTCTACATTATTATTGCAACAAAATCTTGATGATCAAGAAATTAAGTTTTTCTGTATATATTGTGTAGTTGTCCAGCCTCTCGAGTTTTGTCGATGATTGAGCGCTTAATCAATCATCACGTTCACCTTCGTCGAAAATTCGTAGTTGTCAAAACTGAAGTCAAGTTGATGAAGCTTAATGAAAAAATCAAGGTACGTACCAAATATTATATATATATTATCTTCGATCTGATTAATTTGATTCATACAATTATTACAGGATCGTCTTGCCAAAAACGACAAGGAGCGTTATTTACAATATTTTGCAATTATGAATGGCTTTCGCAGAGGGCAAAAGAGAATGATTGAAATGGTATCAGAGGTACTTAATTAGCTATCATTTATTCCTTATCTTCTTAAGCTATAAGAAATGGTAGACTTAATCATTTGATTAATATTCTAATTAATGAGAGGATTCATTAATCAATAACAAATATGGACAATTAAATCTTTGTTATTGCAGGTAGCCGAGCTTTTTGCTGATCATCTCGATTTATTCTTGGAATTCTGTTCATGCTTACCCGATGATACTTCGTGTTATCAGTGAGAAAAGGCCATGGAAAGGAGATGCACATAGAAAGTTCAAAAACTAGGGTTTATTTTTGTTTCTGTGTTTCTTCTTGGATTGTTACTTGTTACTTTTGTGGTTTGGTAGCTGGACTTTCGGTATATAGTGACTAGAGAGATTCCCAATTATAACATGATCTTGTGAAATGTAATCTTGACCATAACATTTGAAGCGGAGTGTATCATATTTTGTTACTTTTGTGGTTTTCAGACAATAAAGAACTATACAAAGTAGGGTGAAAAGGCGGTTATTAACTATCTCCACTAACTGTTTTTTAAAAGAAAATTTTTAAAAATAAATTTTTTTTAAAAACAAAACGACGTCGTTTTGGTTTATATATATAGTTTAATGTATTTTTATATATATAAACTGCTAACCGTAATCGTTTTGGTGTTTTTTTTCTAACCACCTTCAAAAGCGGTTAGTGCGATTAGTGCGGTTAACGGTTAGCGGTTAGCGGTTAACTGGCGATTAAGAACTGCCTGCACCACTTTCGAGAAATTTGAGCAATGAAAGATTATAAAGTCAAAACGCTTTTTCTTTTTTTCTTTCTTATTGCATTAATTTTGTAAATGCATTCACAATAGGCTCACCAAATTTACTAGCTAAAATAGTATCGACATTTTTGCTATTTACTTTCACTATTTCATTTAAATATATTTTTTCAAATATTTCTTTAAATGAATATTTGTGAATATTTGGAGTAATTCTAGGTGGTCTACTTGTGTACTACTAAGAATGATGTGGCTATTAAAATCATCATTGGGTTTGTAATTGATCATTATTGAATTTTGATCAAATGGTAATTTTAATAGCCACATTATTCTGTCCTCAAGAAGTAGCTTAATCGGTTATGACCACGCCTAATGAAGCGGAGATCACTAGTTCAAATCCCCCTCCCCCTTCTTGTGCGGACATGTCCAAAAAAAAAAAAAATAGCTACATCATTCTTAGTGGGACACAAGTAGGCCACCTAAAATTACTCGAATATTTGTCATGTCATAATTTTAATAATTTGTCCTACTAACTGTTATTTATATAAATATTTCTTTAATTAGAATTGTCAATATAAAAAACAAAACCGACCAAGGAAAGTGTTAAAACATCTACATTATTATTCCAAAAAGATTAATTAATTTGAAATTTTCATAGAATCATTTATAAAGTCTAATTTCACCGAATAAGTAAAAAAAGATTGATATTGTATTACCACTAGGTCCACTACTAATTTCACAAAATATTAATAATAAAATGGTTTCTCGGAGATAATATTAATCCTAATCACATTCAAGACTGGAGAATATATACCCAAGCATTTGACATCAATGCTATTTGAACCGAAGATGTGCGAGTCTCCTTTTCCTAATATTCTCGTCACTAGATCGTGCGGTACAGATTTAGTCAACTAAAATTTTCAAAGTTGGAAAACTGAAATTTGGCGGAGAATTCAACGAGGGCTGGTTCAAAAAAAAAAAAAAGGTGTAATATATATAGATATTAATTCTCAGGTTAATAACTTAATAGTTAATACCCATTCATTTGATCAAACAAATTTTTTAACCTATGGGCCAGAAATCGGATTGACCCGGCTCAACTAGAACCTAAATAAAAAAGGTGCACATGACCAACCGTGGGGTTAATTAGTTTAAGATTGAAGCGCCAACTTTCTCAAATCAAAGAGACTCAAAAAATCAGAATCAATCTCCCTCCCTCCCCCAAAGATTCGTTGTCTTTGTAAAAACGATGCAACCTCCCACACAAGGAGGAATTAACGGCCCCATTCAACTCTCCGGTGGCTTGATTGGCTTCCGCATTCCACCGTGAGACGCTACACCTTCTTCTGTTTTCTTTCCAAAATATGTTCTTTAATTTCTTTCTTTCTTGAATTTTTGTTAATTAATTACTGTCTGTTTTTTGAATTTTCCTTGCACTAGGCCCCTGTTAGAGAAAGCATCTAAATTCGTGAAGTTAGTGAAGGAGTACAACCCACAAGTTTTTTATAGTTTTTGGGAAATACTTAGAAATTACGATCAAAACAGGTTCTTTCTTTTTATTCTCTCTAAACGGTTTAATTTCTTTTTATTTCCTTTATATAATCACTTATAAAGTAGATTTTAATTTGTTAGTATTATAGTAAATCTTTCGTTTGATTAATTTAATCATTCAATTAATACTTTAACAGTGATAACTTTGTGGAAATTGGGTAGAGGGTTGGCCTGTTATTCAATGATCACATTCAACTTAAGGAAGGTTTCAATAGTCTCGAAAGGGAATTCAACTTAATCTCCTTTCATGCCAAACTCCATGTACGAAATAGAAGCAGTAAATTAATTAAATGTATTTATCCATATTCACTTCTCATGCTTCTGATGATTTCGATTCATATATATATATAAAATTACAGGATCGTCTTGCCATCAACGATAACCAATGTTATTTAAGGTATTTTGAAATAACGCAAGAGTATAATAGTGGGCAGATGATGAGTGTGCAAATGGTAGTAGAGGTATATACTGTAAGTTATTATTCATTCATTCTTTATCTTCTTCGATCGTCCTTAATTTTCTCTCATAATTGATTAATTTGGTATTGCAGTTACTCGAGCTTTTTGCTAATCATAGAGATTTATTCAGGCATTTCTTTGGACATTTCATGCGTACGGGCCACGTACCAGATAGTGTTTTTGAGTGATCGATTGAGAAAATGCCTTCATATATCATGGAAAGGAGAAAGTTTAGAAACTCAAACATGCATGTTCCAATGAGCTTGTTGACATGTGTTAACATGTGATCCAATCACTCTAGCCGTTAAAAAAATGATTGGATCATATGCTATCACTTGTCTACAAGTTGTAAAAGAGTATTCAAAATGTTTCATACAATCAAGAGGTATGTTGCACAACATCTTTTTTGCAATTCTAACGGATCAACTATACGTAAGTTCCACATAAATTCAATAGTAAGTTCATATATTTTATCATTTCTATAATCAACCTCCCTCGAAGTATATGATTGCTTTTTACAAATACTTAAAAGATTTCAATAAAAAAAAAGTTCTTCCTTTTTATTATGACTAATCACCGAATATCTTCGTTACTTTATATATTATAAGCACTTGTGATGTAGCAACATTACTCCGCTTGCATGTACCGTAATGTGCAAAAGAGTTATTAACTCTTTATTCGTATATAAAAAGAATTAGCAACAAAATAATGAAAGGGAATTTCAAAAGAACTCTTTCGTTTTATATTAGATACTTTTAACTGTCAAGTCATTACAATACCCATTCATTTTATCAAACAAATTTTTTAACCCATCCTAAAGAGTGGTCAGATGGGTCAGAAATGAGAATGACCCAGCCCAACTAAGACCCAAAATAATATATATGGAGTTGATTTAAGATTGAGGCGCTAACTTGGTGAACTCAAAGAGACCCCGAAAATCATAATCAATTTCTCTCCTCAAAGATTCTTCGTCTTTGCTTGCAACTCGGAAAAATGATGAATGGTTGCCATTTCCGTAGATAAATAAATTTGTATGAGAGTATATTAAAAGACGATATTAACTACAAAGCAAACGAAATATATTAGAGAAATACCACAGTCCCACATAATCCTTAAAATATAAAAAGGTTATTTAGTTGAGTAATATTACTCTTCATACTCATTTATTATTTTTAAATTAAAGATGCTTAAGTGAATTTTTTTTAATAATTAACAAAAATAAAATTTAAAAAAAAAAAAAAAAAATTTACTTCGAGTGAGAGTTGTGGGGTGGCTCATTAGGAAACCCCACCACAACCGACGAGGTTGGGAATTTTCTCCCACTATCATTCCCCATTCACCATTTTTTTTTTTTTTTTTTTTTTTTAACTTCTTTTTAATTTTTTTAATTTTAATTTTTGTTTTAAAGAATATGTTTTTGCAAGCCTATTATCATAAGATCTAATAGGCCCAAAACGAAAAAGGCCCAAGACCGCGCTAGCAATATATGTGGACTCGTTTCAAGCGAATCCCATATCCATATCGTTATATCAAAATCTCAAATTCTAAACGACTTTCTTCTCTTTTGTCTAGGCCTGGGTATCGGTCAAAACGGTCCGGTTAAGGACCTTATCGGTTATTAACCGATAATTTTCGGTTAAACGGTTTATTAACCGATACCGAACCAATAAGAATTTTAACCGATAATTTCGGTTAAAACGGTACACGGTTAAACGGTCCGGTTAAACCGGTTAACCGATTTAACCGAGAGCTTTATATTGATTTATTTTGTTGGGCCAAAAACCAAAAATGAGTTTTTTTTACTTTTGAGAGCCCAAATACTTTTTGTTGGGCTAAAATAATTTATTAAAAATGAGTTGTTTTATGGACCAAATACTTTTTGTTGGGACCCAAATATTTGTTTTTTGGGCTAAAAATTGAAGCTTTTTTATATTGATCCACTTCAACTTTTTTTTTTTTAAAAAAAAATATTATAAAATACATTTTTCCAAAGCAAATGTACTAATTAACATAATGAATGCTAATTAGACTAGCAAAACTAGTTAATGAAAAATGTTTTTACCAAAGGCAAAGAAATCTCATCAAATGTCATCACTTAAAAAAAAAACATCAAACCTACCCAAACCCAAATTAAAATAAAATTCATTAATGAATAATAAACAAAGTATTAACTAATTAAAGTCACTTAGCAAAAGGAAAATAAGTCATGGGCAACACCATTACACAAATTCGGAAACCTGTGTCACTTGTGGGAATTTGGAAACCTCTCTAAAAGACTAAACGGCGCCGTTTTGGGACTAGGACTAAAAAAAAAAAAAAAAAAAAAAAAATTCCGGTTTCTTATCGGTTAACTGATAAGAACCGGTTAACCAGACCGGACCGAATTCCGGTATACTTTTTTTAACCGATAAGGATATCGGCATATCGGCTACGGTTTATATCGGTTCGGTCGAAGCCGGTAAACGGCCGGTTAAACGGTAACGGTTAATTTGCCCACCCCTACTTTTGTCTACAGAATTTGTCATGCTCTCTTACTTCTCCCTCTTTTTTTATTTATTTATTTTATTTATTTTTTTGTTAATTTTATTATTATTTTTATACTATGTCAGAGTTATTAGGTAGTTGGATAAATGCAAAATTGATTTTCGTGGTTGGTTTAAATTACAAATCGCTTTATTCGGTATAAAAAATAATTGGGTAAAGTCCTCTTAACCTCTTTAAACTACCACTACAATGACAATCTACGCCTAAACTATAAATTACGACAATCTACCCTCCAAACTATGAAAACAATGACAATGTGCCTTCCAATGCTATTAAAATGATGAAATTATTCTTATAGAATTTTTAATAAGAGAAGAATATTCCTAAAAATTTGAAAAAAAAAAAAAAAAAACAGGATCCACCCCATGGGTGGCAGCCGGCAGGGGGCGGCAGGTGCATGGGGGAGCCATATTTGACTTGTGAAATACAGGGCAATGTTCAACACACTTGTCATCGACCGCGACTCCCCAAACACGTTGAGGAGCGACAGCGTAGGATTTGGTTATCATCTTAATGATTACATGGTAGTGAGAATCTTGTATCCGTGCGATGAACCTCGAGATCGTGCCCAAGTTGAGGTGTACTCGACAAGTACGGGTTCTTGGAGAGTATTCGATGCCATTGTGCCCTGTTTAATCAGGAAGCTTAACTGTTCGGTAATTTTGAAAGGAGTGCCATATTGGATTGGTCATGAGTACAATAATATTCTTTTGACATGGGCAAGGAGGTGTTTCAGCAGGCGCGGAAGGTTCTTAGACGAAGCTCGGGGTATTGAATGAATCCCTGGCTTTAATCTGCAATCATTGGAGGGAACACGTGAGCAATTTCGTTGACTTTTGGGTGATGACGAAAGATGATGATGGGGTTGACGAGCGTTGGATCAAAGTGCAGAGGATTGGACCCTTTCCAAGTTTTTGGATGCTGCTGGGGTGTTGGAGAGATGGCGTGGTCGAATGGCAGAATAATAACGATGAGTTGTTGGTGTATGATCCTAATATCAAAGCAGTAAACAAACTTTCACCTTATGGGTGGTTCCCACGCTTTTTTCTACCTGCGTTTTTACTTGCATGGAGAGCCTAGTTCCTCTGTGAGGAAATAAAGATATGTAACAGAGCCCAAATTTGTTTGATTTTCTTGCAGACCCTTTTATGTTCAATCTGATCATCTGATCTTATTTATCAAACCTTAATTTCTCTATAAATATATAATTGGTATGTAGAAGATAACATCTTGATAAACCCAAATAACCCTAACTGCATAACAGTTTAGGATGATTATAGTTAGCGGGGACGACGAAAGCTGTTAATATATATCATTTTGGATTATGAATTTAGAATAGTAATTTGGGTATGCTTTTATTTGCATAGTTTCCCGCCAGAAGTTTTGATTATAATGGTTGCGTGTCAATATAATAACACCTACATGAATGACATGACAAGTTTGTGGGTACATATGAAGCAAAATGATGTGTTATATATTCATCAAAAACCAACATTTCGAAAAGCAAGACAATATCTACAATATTGGCGTCCCCTACATTTTTTACATTTTTACGGGTTTTTCTCTAAACGGAATTGGAAGAATTTGTTCCAACTTATTCTATAATAGTTATGTATCCAGCTTTGAACGTGTAAGAAGCAAATTCAAGAAATTTCCTTCAAACTTTTATTATAATATCAAAATCTCCGTGCATATATAGACTAAATAGAAGGAATTTTCTCTAATCTAATATCGAGCTATATACATTGTGTATTTTGTAGGAAACGGAAAGAGAGATGCTGCAGTTGATACATTCTGTATTGGGTAGGAGCGAACCGGAAAGACAGATTGCGAGGCGTGAGCAGTTGATTGAGGATCACAGTGAACTTCGTCTCCAAGAGGTAGCAAGACGCCGCGAACGAAATATAGGTAGGAAATAGAAGTTGTAAATTTGTCGTCCTTTTTTTTTATTTTCTATTCAATGTGGGCGAGGAAGGGAAAGCAGAAGCAGTAAATTTGCTTGAAATTGGGTGTCTACTGCTATCAATGCTTTTTCTCATAATTGGTTAATTTGTTATTGCAGATAGCAAAGGATCTGGGCGTATAGAAAGTTCCAAGGATTTGTTTTTGTGATTTAATCCTATTAAGATTAATCTTAGTCCTGGCCGGACGTATAGAAAGTTCCAAGGATTTCCTTAATAGAGTCTTTGTCCTAGCTAGATGGTCGCTTAGATAAATTAAAGTCGTAGTTGAATTTTTATTTTTATTTTCTATGTAATTTTTCTTTTAATTAAAGGAGAATCTATGAATAATAAGACTATATTTTTTTAGAATAAAGTTTAATGTGTTTTGTAGGTCAAGGCTCCCTCAAAGCATTTTTTGAACGAGTCCATCGATCTATCGTTTCTTATATTTCGTTACTAGTGGCTTCGCATCATTTTATTTGTATTTTTTCTTGCATTCTAAGAACATGTTTGGAATTGTGTGTGAGAAATATATATAGCTTTTAAGTCAAAAATGTTTTTTTGACAAACTTCATTTTTAAGCTTTTGTCAAAAGTGGCCATGTTTGGACAATTTAAAGTGCTTTCAAGTTTTTTTTTTTTTTACCAAAATGGTGTTTTTTTTTTTTTTTTTTTTTTTTTTTCAAGTGGACTTTTTAAGTATTAAATGCACTTTTTAAACCAAAAAATGCATATTAAAAAAAGTGTGTTTCGTAAAAAAGTTCATCTTGAGAAAATATGAGAAAAATATTGACACAAAACATTTGATTTGTAAGATGAGATGAAAAAAAATATGAAAAAAAAAAAATATTGACACAAATTATTTCTCATTTTTTTACCCCATCAAAATCAAGTAGTCAGAAATTAGATTGACCCGTCTCAACTAGACCCAACGTGTCTAATAAACTATACTATACAAAGTGATGTGTTAATTTTTTAACCCACTAGACCCTAAATAAAAACGGCGTGGAGTTAGTTTAAGATTAAGGCGCCAACTTTCTCAACTCAAACAGGCACAGAAAATCTGAATCAATCTCCTTACCTCCTGAAAATTTGTGATAATGTTTTGGTTTGAATACCAAAACAGGAAGCTATATTCAATTATATTGAATGTTGTACGTAGAGGTTATATTGAATTATTTGTTGAGTGAATAATTCAAAGGTAAGATAATAACAACATCAAAGATAACATTATAATATATTTGAATTTGAATAGTTCAGTTGTTTAAATAATTCAAACTCAAATAAGATGATAATAAGATCAGAGATAACATTATCATATATTTGAATTTGAATTATTATGTTAAGTGAATAATTCAAACTCTTAATCTTGAGTATTTAAATTTAATTGGGGACATTATCTCCAACACCTCCCTTCTCAAAGATTCGTTGTCTCTACCAAAAAACGATGCAACCTCCCACACATGGTGGGATTAACGGCCCCCTCCAACCCTCTGGTGGCGTGATTAACGTCGGCCTCCCACCGTGGGACGCTACACCTTCTTCTCTTTTCTTTTCAAAATATGTCTTTAATTTCTTTCTTTCTTGAATTTTCCTTCATTAATTATTGTCTGTTTTTTGAATTTTCCTTGCACTAGGCCCCTGTTAGAGAAAGCATCTAAATTCGTGGAGTTAGTGAAGGAGTACAACCCACAAGCTTTTGGTCCTCTTTTGGAAATACTAAGAAATTACGATGAAATCAGGTTCTTCCTTTGTATTCACTCTAAACGATTTCATTTCTTTTTATTTCCTTTATATAATCACTCATAAAGTAGATTTTAATTTGTTAGGAGCCAAAGCATGAATTTTTTTTTTTTTTTTTTTTTTTTTTTTTTTTTTTATATATATATATATATATATATATATATATATATTAACAGAATTTCTTATTAGGAGCCAAATAAACCCACCTAGGAAAATTCAATCTACCCCGCCATGAGAAATTAATGAGAAAAGAAAGATGATGGGATGGATATTGTAACTGGAATATTAGATAAGAGTATATATATATATATACACACGTACCGCTCGGGTATCGGTGGCGACAGCGGTGACAACAAAAAGGAGATTAAAAGTGATAATGAACTCAAGTGCGAAAGCCTGGCCGGTGGTTACAGAAGGAACCGTAACTCCACCAGACATGAAGGGATGGAAAACACCCTTTAGAGCGAAGGAAGCACAAATGGATCCTAAAACCTGTGCTGCAATGTAGGCTGGAACCTGGAGCCAAGGGAAGTTGCGCATGCGCGCAGTGTAGCAAACGCAATGGTAAGGGATGGGCTTAGGTGTGCTCCCGACGTGTGACCCGTCGACAGAATCACGATCATCACTGCCAACCCTGTACATGCCGCATTCCCTATCAGTGTCTCTGCTCCGTTGTATTTTTGGTTCACAATTGGTTCGGCAAAGTATCTAAGGGCCTTTTTTTTTTTTTCTTTTTTTTTTTGTGTTTCTTCTTGCATTCTTAATCATTATTGTAAAATCTAATCTTAATCATAACATAGTTTCTTGTCATTTCACTTGAAATGGAAAAGATCCTAGTCCACTACTTTTGTGGTTTCTAAACAATGATAAAATATGAGAATTTCAAATAATGAAAGATTATAAAGTAATAGAAAATCCAAATGAGTACTAATGTGACAGTTTTTTGGTCAAGTTTAATTAACATCGAGGATCTAACTTTGGAGACAAACTCATAACAAAATACCCATTCATTTGATCAAAGAAATTGTTAAACCCATGGGTCAGAAATCGGATTGACCCGGCCCAACTAGAACCAAAATAAAAACGGCCCATATAACCAACCTGGAGTCAAAGATTCATCGCAAAAATGATGTCATGTCGCCCCCGATCCATTTATGCTAATAATCAGAGCTTACGCACAACATAGGTTCTTATATCTTCCTCTTTATTCTCTCTAATCACCATCTTTAATTTCTTCATCTAATCTCACGAATGCAAAATAACATTTCTTTAATTCTCAAGAAAGTTTTTTCTGTATTGTGTAGGTGTCCAGCCTCTCGAATTTTGTCCATGATTGAGCAGTTAATCAATAATCACATTCACCTTCGTCAACAATTCATAATTGTCAAAACTGAAATCAAGATGATGATGCTTAATGACAAAATCAAGGTACGCACCAAATATATATTCTCTTCTTAATTAGCCTTGATTCTGATTAATTTGATTCATACAATTACAGGATCGTTTCTCGAAAAACGATGAAGAACGTTATTTACAATATTTAGCAATTATCAAAAACTTTGGCAAAGGGCAAAAGAGAATGATGGAAATGGTATCAGAGGTACGTAGCTACTTATCATTCATTCACTATCTTCTTAATCATTTGATTAATATTCTAACAATTAAGAAGATTCATTAATTAATAACAAATATATATGGACATTAATGAAATCTTTGTAATTGGGTGTCCAATAGTCTATCAAGTTGATTAATTTGTTATTGCAGGTAGCCGAGCTTTTTGCTGATCATATTGATTTATTCTTGGATTTCTGTGCATTCTTACCCGATGATCCTGATCATCTCGTTTCATTCTTGGATTCCCGTGCATTGTTAAGCGATGATCCTACGAGATAGCAGTGAGAAAAGGCCATGTAAAGGAGATGTATATAGAAAGTTCAAAAACTGGGGTTTATTTATTTATTTTTTTCTGTTTCTTCTTGAATTGTTACTTGTTACTTAAGTGGTTTAATTCGGTAGCTGGACTTTCAGTATACAATGACTAGAGAGATTCACAATAACAGGATCGTCTGTCATGATCAGCTTATGTAATCTTGACCATAACATGGCTTTTCTCTATTTCATTTCATACAGAAAGGATCATATTTTGTTACTTTTGTGATTTTCGGACAATAAATTAAGAACCATACGAGGTATAGGAATGAAAAGGAGGTTCATAAAATTTAAAGTTTCTATAGCGGTCTTATTTTTTTTAAGTTTTTTGGAAAAACTTCACTTACTAGTTAATACCCTTGAATTGGCACTCCTTATGCAATGTTCCCATAAACTTTAAAACCTTTCAATTTTCCTGTAAACTTTAAAGTTTTTATAGCGGTCTTTTAGTGTATTGAACTTTTAATTTTTTTCAATATCTCCATCCGTTAGAATTTTCCGTTAAATCTCAACAAAATTTTCAAAATATCCCTTTTTATTTTTAGAATATTTCAATTCTTTTGCAAAGATTGAGGCATGAGTATTTTTGCAAATACTGTTAAATTCTTACCAACGCCTTAATCTTTGTAATTTTTTTTCATAAAACAAATGGGGGTATTTTGGAAAAATTTAACAGATGAGTGAAATTACAAACAATTGAAAGATAAATATACCAAATTGAGAGAAATTGAACTTTAGAATGGACATTGTAAAAGTGATAACAGGAGAGTTAAGTAAAGTTGTTTTTAGGTCATATTTGTAAATATTTGTCATCTCATAACGGTCATAATTTTAATAATTTATCTTTTTCTAACAGTTATATATATATATAATTGTCAATATAAAAAACAAAACCGGTTAACAACCAAGGAAAGCGCTAGGAACATCTACTTTATTATCGCAAAAAGACTAATCAATTTTAAGTTTTCATAGAATTACTTATAAAACCCAATTTCACCTAATTAGTATAAAAAGATTGATATACTAATTTTCAAACTGAAATTTGGCAGAGAATTCAACGAGGACTGGTTCAAAAGAAAAAAGAAAAAAAGTATAACTAACCCTTTTTTTTTTTTTAATTATATATAGATATTAATTCTTAGGTTCATACCCATTCATTTGATCAAACAAATTGTTTAACCCATGGGTCAAAAATCGGATTGACCCGGCTCAACTAGAACCTAAATAAGAACGGCGCACATAACTAACGTGGAATTAATTAGTTTAAGATTGAAGCGCCAACTTTCTCAACTCAAAGAGAATAAAAAAAAATCAGAATCAATCTCCCTCCTAAATTAGAAAAAAAAGTCTCCATCCCATCCCTCCCTCCATCCTCAAAGATTCGTTGTCTCTGCACAAAAGATGCAACCTCCCACACATGGTGGGATTAACAGCCCCCTCCAACTCTCCGGTGGCTTGATTGACTTCCGCATCCCACCGTGAGACGCTACACCTTCTTCTCTTTTCTTTCCAAAATATGTTCTTTAATTTCTTTCTTTCTTGAATTTTCGTTTATTAATTATTGTCTGTTTTTTGAATTTTCCTTGCACTAGGCCCCTGTTAGAGAAAGCATCTAAATTCGTGAAGTTAGTGAAGAAGTACAACCCACAAGTTTTTGATCGTTTTTTGGAAATACTTAGAAGTTACGACAAAGACAGGTTCTTCCTTTTTATTCTCTCTAAACCATTTAATTTCTTTTTATTTTCTTTATATCTCATTTATCTCAAAAACTTAAGCTAATAAAAAGTGATAAGTTTAATCATTCCATCAATACTTTAACAGTAACAACTTCGCGGAAACTGGGCAGAGGGTTGGCGTGTTATTCAATGATCACATTCAACTTATGCAAAGTTTCGCTGATCTTGAAATGGAATTCAAGTTAACCTCCTTTCTTGCCAAACTCGAGGTACGAAATAGAAAAACAGTAAATTAATTAAATGCATTTATCCATATTCACTTCTCATGCTAGCTTCTGATGAATTCAATTCATATATATATATATATATATAGGATCGTCTTGCCATTAACGATAACCAGCGTTATTTAAAGTATTTTGAAATAATGCAAGAGTTTCATAGTGGGCAGAAAAGCAGGGCGGAAACGGTAGGAGAGGTACCGTAACTTATCATTCATTCATTCTTCTTGGATCGTCCTTAATTTTAATTCCTAATTGATTAATTTGTTATTGCAGTTATTCATGCTTTTTGCTAATCATATCGATTTATTCTGGGATTTTTGTGGATTCTGTGAACAATATTTCCGTGGATAGTTTTTTTGGGTGAGAAAAGGCCATCATCATGCATGGAAAGGAGAAAGTTCAACAACACAAACATGTTCCAATGATTTACTTTTGTTTCTGTTTCTTCTTGTTAATTACTTTTGTGGCTTGGTAGGACTTAATTCATGCAAATTGTGACATGAAATTGACAATCATCATTCTTTTCTAAGTGAACTAGAAAATGTATGATCAAGGAATTAATGGCAGATTGTATAAACTCATTGTTGGAGGTTGAAGCTTCTCAATTATGTGCAATATTGCTTTTGAATGAGGAAAATAATGCCTTGTCAGCATAATGAGATAGTGGTGAAATTAATTAATACATTGTGTATTGTGTAGAGCGGTTAACAACCTCTGTGCATTTTCACCCCTTTCGATAAATTTAAGCAATGAAAGATTATAAAGTCAAAAGTTTTTTTCTTTCTTAGTGCATTAACTTTGTAAAAGCATTCACAGTAGACTCACAAAATTTACTAGCTAAAATAGCTAAAAAAATCACTTTAAAAAAGAAAAAGAAAAAGAAGCTATCTACTTTTTTCAAAAAACCCATATTAGTCTCAACATTTTAGCTATTTATTATCACTATTTAAGTTTTTTTTGGGAAAAACTTCACTTACCTCCCTTAAATTGCTTGAAATCCTCATATAACTAACTGGATATTCTCCAGTTCATTTGAACTTGAGAGGAGGTAAATTGAAAACCAGTTTGCTACTTTTGTTCATGTTTCGTCCAATTTTTTAACGGAAATTTATGTCACCGTGCTTAAAAATGTGACAAATGTCCCTTGTGCCACATATTTAAGACAACTCAACACATTTGTGTGACGTGTCACTATATCACATGAGGTACTTTTGGTATTTATGCCAAAATATTAAAAAAATTAGAGAAACACATTTTTAAACAACCAAGACCAAACTCCAAAACGATGTGTAGAGAGTAATTCCAAAAATTCTTGGATCACTATTGTGTCCCTTAATAAATGAGATGGCTTTTAAAATCATCATTTTATCAAAATTTAATAGTAATTAATTACAAGCCAAATTATGATTTTAAGAGCTAAATCTTCCTTTGAGGGACACAGAAAAGACTTATAGCATTACTCACGAAAAAATCCAAAGGAGTGACACGTGATATGTAGGTGTGACAATTTTTGTCAAGTTTAATTAAAGTCCAAATCTCACTCTGGAGTAAACTCATAGCAAACTGGTGGTGTAAAAGAGGGAGGGATACAACCGGACAGAAGTTCAAAAGATTAATAAATAAATAAAAAGAGTATAAATAACCCTTTTTTAATATATAAATGTTAATATCCCTTAATTAATTAATTTTATCAAAGAAAGTGTTTAACCCATCCTAAACAAATCGGATTGACCCGGCTCAATTAGACCCAAAATAGAAACGGCCCACATGACTACATGAGCCATATATATATGGAGGCCCCAACTTAATTGGTGAACTCAAAGAGACCCAGAAAATCAAAAACAATCTCCCTCCCTCCATCCTCAAAGATTCATAGTCTCTGCAAAAATGATGCAATCAGCTGGTCCGAGTATCCCCCGATCCCAACCCACCCATCGCGTGATTAACGATGGCCCCATCCCAGGGTGAGCCGCTACATCTCTTTTCTTTCTTTCTTGAATTTTCGTTTCTTTTCTGTTATTGATTTGACGTATATTTACTCTAATAATTTGTTTGATTGCTTGCACAAGGAGCCTGTTAAGATCTAAATTTGTGAAGTTAGTGGAGGAGTACAACGACGGAGAAGTATATGGTCGTTTAATGCAATTACTTAAAGATTACGCAGAACAAAGGTTCTTTCTTTTTATTCTTTATATCTTTGTACTTTCACTTATATTTGAATTGCCTCTTTCTTCTGCTTTTTCTTTTGATGGTTTTTGTTTTGATAGGATAAGTTTGTAGCAATATTTCTCATCTCTGTTAATAATATAAAAATCTCTCTCTCTCTCTCTCTCTCTCTCTCTCTCTCTCTCTCTATATATATATATATATATATTCTGTATTAATTGTGTAGGAGTGACGTGGCTCGAACTATGGGGAGGATTGATCAGTTGTTATTAGAGGATGACAGTGAGGTTTCTCAAGCTTTAATTAGTCTCGGGTGGCATCTCAAGGCGTCCAACTTTGCTAACAAACTCAAGGTATGAAACAGAAGCAATATTCACTTCTTAGGCTTCCCATTCATTATTTGATTCATATATATATATATACAATTACAGGATCGTCTTGCCATCAATGATAACCAGCGTTATTTAGACTATTTAGAAATTGTCCAAGGCTTTTGTCGTGGGCAGAAGAGCATGGCGAAAATGGTAGAAGAGGTATACCTTAATTACCTTATCATGCATTAATCATTCTTTATCTTCTTCCATATTCCTTAATTAATCTTCTCTCATAATATTTTATTAATTTGTTATTGCAGTTAGCCGTGCTTTTGGCCGATCATAAGGATTTGCTCGTGGATTTCTGTGGATTCTTACCGGATGGTTTTTTTTCAAGTGATCGAGTGAGAAAAGGCCATGGAAATCAATCATGTTCCAATATTTTGTTTTCGCTTCTGTTTCTTCTTACATTGTTACTTGTTGCTAATTTTGGGGTTTACTATGACAATAATGGTCATTAAGAAGACAATTATTTCATATATTTTGATATGAAAAATAAATTTTTTTGAGATTTTAGCTATTCACTTTCACTATTTCATTTAAATATTCTTTTTCAAAGATTTTTTTTATTCTTTCTCCAACAATTTATATAGATATTTCTTTAATTAGAATTGTCAATATAAAAAATAAAACCCTATCAAATAAAGTATTCGTATTTTTCTAAAGTAAAGAATCTGAAAAGAAGGCATTATAGTTGGAGGTTGAAGCTGCTGGATTATGTGCAATGGTTTTGAATCAAGTGTTCTGAATTGAAATGGTGGATTACTGAAAAAATTCATAATATGGGGATCGAACTTATTGCCCATCTTTTTTTTTCTTCATATTCTCTTTAGAGCATTCTAAGCGGCCAGCCTCACCAAAATAACAAAAAGTTTATTTTTCTCTATTTTAACTATCCACTTTTTTAAAACACCCCAACAGCCTCAGCCTCACTATTTTTTTATCTTTTTTTTAAAATACTTAGAAATTACGACCAACACATGCAGATTCTTCCTTTTTATTCACTCTAAACGATTTCATTTCTTTTTATTTCCTTTATATAATCACTCATAAAGTCTATTTTAATTTGTTAGTATTATAGTATATCTTTCGTTTGATTAATTTTTCAGAAATGAATTACCGACTTCTTTTTAGAGTTTCCTCAAAATATATTTTTGTGTAGGAGTTGTTAAATCACAATTTATTTCAAAAGGTTAAGTTGATAAAAAAGATATATTTTAATAATTTAATTAACACTTTAAAAGTAATAAGTATAACTCCGTGAAACTGGGCGAAGAGTTGGTGTGCTATTCAATGATCACATTCAACTTATGCAAGGTTTCAGTAGTCTCGAAATGGAATTCAAGTTAACCTCCTTTCATGCCAAACTCGAGGTGCAAAATAAATTAATTAAATGCATGCGTCGATATTCACTTCTTAGGCTTATGATGAATTTGATATATATATATAATTTCTAGCATTACTAGTTTACAATTTTAGTAACAAATTTAATGCACTTTTTTAAAAACAAAAAAAAAAAACAAAAAATATTGGCTTTATAATCTTCCATTACTTGAAATCCTCATATATTATCATATTTTATCATTGTATGAAAGCCACAAAACTAATGGGCCTAAATCCAATGGATACCTTGATTTCAAAAAAGTGTCACAAGTGGTTACTTGTTGTAAACTGAAAAACAAATTGCTACTTATGTTTATGTTTCGTTCAATTTTTTAACGGAAACCTACGTCACCACACTTAAGAATGCGACACATGTCCCTTTTGCCACATATTTAAGACAACTCAAGACGTGTTACTATATCACATGTTGTACTTTTGGTATTTATGCTAAAATTTTTTTTAAAAAATGAGGGAAACACATTTTTAAACAACCAACACCAAACTCCAAAACGGTGTGTAGAGAGTAATTCTAAAAGTTCCTTATGCATCATTTTTGTGTCTTTCAACAAATAAGGTCTTTTAAAATAATCATTTGATCAAAATTCAATAATAATTAATTACAAGTCAAATGGTGATTGTAAGAGTCACTTTCAGGGACCGAGCCAGCTCTGAAAATAGGTAGGGGCCCATTGCTAAAAAATTTAGCTGATAGGGGCCTATTAGCAAAAAAAAAAAAAAAAAAAAATTAACCATAAATTATTTTTTTTTCTTTCTTGTCATTTGGGGAGAGTGGCTGGCCCCCCTTCTTCCGTCACTGGCCACATTTCGTTTAACTCCAAGGCATGGGTAAAACCCTCACGAGAAAATCCGAAGGAGTGACGTGTGACAATTTTTGTCATGTTTATAAATAACCTTTTTTAAATATATAGATGTTAATTTCGAGGTTAATACCCATTCATATTATCAAAGAAAGTGTTTAACCCATCCTAAACAAATCGGATTGACCCGGCTCAACTAGAAAGAAAGAAAAAAAAATTGTAATTAACCTTTTATTTATTTATTATATATAGATATAAATTCTCAGGTTATTACCCAATCATTTGATCAAACAAATTGTTTAACCCATGGGTCAAAAATTGGATTAACCCTGCTCAACTAGAAACAAAATAAAAACGACTGACATGGCCAACGTGAAGTTAGTTTAAGATTGAGGCGCCAACTTTCTCAACTCAAAGAGACTTATTAAGAAAATCAGAATCAATCTTCCTCCCTCCTCAATGTTAAGAATATTACTTGTTATTTACTTCTTTAGGTATTATTAGTCTACTAGGTTTACTTTTCCTTATTCTACTAGGTTTACCTTTCCTTATTCTAGTAGGTTTACCTTTTCCTTAATCTATTAGGTTACTTGCCTCTCTATAAATAGAGGCATCTGTATTCATTATTATTATAAGACTCAATACAATGTAGTCTATTATATGCTTCCGCTCTCTCTCTCTCTTCTCTCTCTCTTTCTTCCGCTTCTAATATATTATCCAATATATTTAACATGGTATCAGAGCCACCTTTGTGGTCTCCAATAAACGTCTTTGACGTTTTCCGGCACCGCCAGTGTTATCTGGCGCATCCATCCCTCTGTCCCTCACGGTTCTCTATCTTCTCCTCGAAGTTTTCAGCAGATCACTATACCGCTTGAAAACCCGAAAGCCAACCGTCACAGAGCCGCCTCACTCAGTCCCATCGGAGCCCTCACGCGCCCTCACGCGCCGCCCAAAGGTTCGGTAATTTCGCCACTGCCGTCCAGCCACCGGCCGCCACGGTGGTCCGATTGCTTCTCTCAGGCCACCGATTGATAGATCTGCTCCCTAGGACTCCAGAACTGCAACTAGAATCCCGATCCAACGTTCCACGCGCTCTCACGTGCCACCCATAGTTCTGCGCGTGAGATCCACGCGCCACCTCCAATCTCACGCGTGCCCATATGCTCCAGAAGATCCAACTGCCACGTCAACGATGACACGTCAGCCCTGCGTGCCACATCAGCACTGCCACATCAACCCTAAGTGCAACATCAGCAGAGACACGCCAGCCTTGAGTGCCACGTCATCAGTTCCACGTCAACCATGAGTGCCATATCAGCTTACTTGCCACGTCATCAGCCACGTCAGCACCTTGATAGGGTTGACTTTTTCATCGTTGACTTTGACTTTGACCACTGAAAAAGTTGACCAGGTGTTTCCTACTCATTTTTTCGTCCTGATTTCAAATTTGTGGTCTATTTTTGCTTTTGGCATCTCTATATGGCAGAAAACAAGATTCTTCTTCAAATTTAGGCGTTTGTTTTATGCGGTTCAAGTTGGTTCATGCTTGTTCAATTCGGTTCTATAGCCTGTTCTTTGGCGCAGTTCAATCCGGTTCATTCTTCTTGCGGAAGGCACTCTCAGATCAGACCAATCTTTCCTCAGGTCCATGGGTTTTCGGGCCAAAGAAGCCCCTTTCAACCGGCCCACTTATGCCTTGTCAAATGCCGCCATCACCGGTCACTTCAGCCTCTCCTAGGCCATTGATCCATTACTAGTGAGAATTTTTTTTTTTGGTCAGACCTTTTAATAGTCCAAGGGTTTCAGGCATGATTAGCCTCTTTAACCGGCCATTTTTCTCCTTACTTAGCTCAGCCGACCAAGCGAGAAGGTCTACTAGTTAGATGGGTCAGACTTGAGTTCAGCCGACAAGGCGAGATGGTCCAAGGGTTTTCAGACATAATTAGCCTCTTCAACCGGCCCTGCTTATCTCAGCCAACCAGGCGAGACGATCTACTAGTTAGATGGGGCAAACTTTCGTTCAGCCGACAAGGCGAGACGATCCAAGGGTTACGGGCCAAACAAGCCCCTTTTAACCGGCCTTGCTTTTCTCAGCCGACTAGGCAAGCTTTTTCATTACTAGTATATGGTTTTCAAGTCAAATTACTACCAAGTGAACCAAGCTCCAGCTTAAATGCATTGCTCAAATTCAGGCAGAATCCACCTGTCTTTAACAACTTTTATGGTGTTACTTCGGCAATTGTTTCGGCATAAGCAGCTTTTTCGGCGAATTCCTTTTTCTTTCCCTTTTCGTTTATCCAAACTCAAGTTTACACATTGAGTTTGATGGGGGATGTTAAGAATATTACTTGTTATTTACTTCTTTAGGTATTATTAGTCTACTAGGTTTACTTTTCCTTATTCTACTAGGTTTACCTTTCCTTATTCTAGTAGGTTTACCTTTTCCTTAATCTATTAGGTTACTTGCCTCTCTATAAATAGAGGCATCTGTATTCATTATTATTATAAGACTCAATACAATGTAGTCTATTATATGCTTCCGCTCTCTCTCTCTCTCTTCTCTCTCTCTTTCTTCCGCTTCTAATATATTATCCAATATATTTAACACTCAAAGATTCGTCGTCTCTACAAAAATGATGCAACCTCCGACACATGGCGAGATTAATTGCCCCCTCCAACACTCCGGTGGAATATTGGGAAATAGTTTTGAGATAAAAAAAAAAATCTAGCTTTGCTCTAGAGTAGACAATTTCCTTAAGTTTTGAGAAAATTATATTCCATTTCTTTTATGGATTCCAAACAATGAAAAATTTTGTATGAGAATTTCAAGTAATGAAAACGTTTTTTTTTTTTTCTTAGTGCCTTAACTTTGTTACTTTGTAAACTTAAGGAGATCGTCTATTTATATAATCTTTCTAATATCTTTCTTTCTTTAACTTTTGTTTGTTTTCTCTTTTTAATTTTACGTACTCTTTGTTAGCTTCCTCGCACTAGGCCCCCGATAGAGGATGCAAGGTAATTGTGAAGTCAGTGAAGGGCACGTTTAAGGACAGCAGAGAAGTATATGATCACTTTTTATAAATACTGAAAATATTTCAATGAAAAAGGGTTCTTCCTTTTTATTCAAAATTGCCTACTTTGTGACATGCCAGTCGGGTAAACTCCAAATACATGACTCCGGTTAAGTAAAGACTCGAACAAATTTTATAGTATTAATTAAGCAAATGAGTCGACCATTACAGGCTAAAATTCACTACAAAAAATTAATTTTTTTTTTTTATGGCCTGTTAGTGACATGTCATAAATGAATCCAAGTTCTTTTATGCTAGTGCTGTGTTTTCACTTGCATTTATTTGAAAAATTATTTAAATAGCTTTCTCTTTCCTTTAATATTTATTCGAAAGAAGATATGAATAGTATAAAGAAATAAAAAAGTTTATTTTATTTAGGATGTAAGTGCAAACTCGACAGAAGTTTTGGTTTTTTTTGTTTTTTTGGTTTAACCCATCCTAAAGGGGATGAGATGGGAAAGAAATCGGATTGACCCCGCTCTATTAGACCCAAAATAGAAATGGCCCACATGACCCATATATATATATATATATATGGAGTTGAACTCAAAGAGACCCAGAAAATCAAAATCAATCTCCCTCACTCCCTCCCTCTGAAAGATTTGTCGTCTCTGCAAAAATGATGCAACCAGCTGACCCGAGTAGGGCCCTATTCCAACCCACCCATGGCCTGAATAACAGCCCCCTCCCAACGTGAGCCGCGCGCTACATCTCTTTTCTCTCCAAAATTCATTCTTGCATTCTGTTGGGGAGAAATTAACACTTTCTTTCTTTAATTCTTGAATTTTCGCTTCTTTTTGATCTGTTATTGATTGATTGCTTGCATTAGGAGGCTGTTAAGGCAAGCAACTAAATTTGTGAAGTTAATGAAGGAGTACAACAACGGAGAAGTATTTCATCGTTTTCTGCAAATAGTTAAAGATTACGTAGAACAAAGGTTCATAATTTCTTTCATTATAACCTGCATTTTTCTCATTTATGTTTGCTGATGGAAGAACTTAATTAATACATTGTGTATTGCATGTGTAGGATTGACGCGGGTACAGCTTTGTCGAGGATCGATCGGTTGGTAGAGGATCACAGTGAACTTCGTCAAGCTGTAATGAATCACCGAAAGGAAGTCAAGCTGGCCAACTTTATCCAAAAAATCGAGGTACGAAAACAAGCAATTAATAAAATTCATCTTATTATAATAATCACTAATGGGATTTGATTCATATATATACAATTACAGGGTCGTCTTCCCATGAGCGAATGCATCCGTTTTTATGTAATTATCGAAGGCTATCGTAGTAGGCAGAGGAACATGGTGAATACGATAAAAGCGGTACCTTAATTACCTTCTCATTCATTCATTCATTTATTTTTTTTTATTTTTTTATTCATTCATTCTTTATCTTCTTACATCTTCTTTAATTAATTTTCTCTTGTAATATTTGATTAATTTGTTATTGCAGGTAACCGTGCTTTTTGCTAATAATAGGGATTTGCTCGCGGATTTCCTTGGATTCTTACCCAATGGCTTTAGTTTGAGTGAGTGAGTGAGAAAAGGCCATGGAAATCAAACAAACTAGCTAGTTCCAATCATTTGTTTTTGTTTCTGTTTCTTCATGTATTGTTACTTGTTACTTTTGAAAATGATCTTTATGGATTAAATTGTTATGTTGTTCAATATGACTCCAAAATACAAGTACTTGGGTAATTGTTATGGATTAAATTATAAGAAATTTTTTAAACCAAAAAATGAATATTTACAGACATCTTTTGAAAATGAGATTGACCCACGTACTTGCGCTCCAATATTAGATGAATTGTGAGCTATAGTGGTTAAAAGACGGTTACTGTTAGTGGTTATTGACTAAAACCGCTACCCCATAACCATAACCACCTAGACGGTTAGTAAAATTTACTAACCACCTAGGTGGTTAACTGCCTATACGGTAAATCGGGGGTTAACAGTTAACCCTTTTTTTAAAGGAAAAAATTAAAATTAAAAAATTTGTGCTTGACTCGGCTTGCCATTCTCCCTTACTAGCTGAGCTCGCCTGCCAAACAAGCCGAGTACTTGAAGCTTGGCTCTTGGCTCGCCGAGCTTAAGTGCTTGACTAAGGCAATACTTAGAGGATTAAGGAAGGACATGTGCTTTATATAGATGAGTAAATATGGAAGTGGTGAGATTTTTTTTTTTCGATGTGGGACAAACAAGAGGCAATTGAAAAAACACTTGTAGTTGTCTGCGTCAGAGTCTGAGACAAGGCCAAGAGGCAAATTAGTAACCTCACTCCCCATGCGTCAGTGTCCTTGGCTTCATGCCCAACTCATCTTTTTAAAAACTTAATATTACATTATATAACATACAAACAATATATTTTTATTGCATGTATGTTAAATAAATTCTATACAATTAATATATATATATATATTCACTAATGTTACTTAATAAGTAATATAAATATAAATATAAATGTGTATATATATATATAATCCCCCGTATGATAAGAAGGAAAGCCAATGATAAGCATAATTTTTGTTTCTTTTCTCTTTTTAGTTTTATTAGGCCTATGATAGAGGACGCAAATGCATTTGTGAAGTTAGTGAAGGACACGTTTAAGGACAACAGTGAGGTATATGATTGCTTTTTACAAATGCTTAAAAGATTGGAAAAAATGTAAAATTAGTCTTTGTGATTTACCTGATTTACAACTTACTTCCTGTGGTACTAAAACTAACTCGGAGGTCCCTAGGGTATGAAAAAAATAAAAAATAGTCCCTGCAATTAAATTACATCCATTGACTTAACGGATTCCGTTAGTGTGCCACTTTACATTCAATAAACTTATGACACATGTCGTATTTTATTTATGACTTTTAAAAAGCATACTTGAATTTTTCATGTCATATTATTATGCCAACTAATATTCCCACCTCAGATTTACTCCATGTCAAACTCAAGTAAAATATTTTTAAAAAAGCTAATTCTACCAAATTATTATCCAAGCACCGCCATTTCTTTTTTTTCTTCATTGACGTTGTGTTCTTCTTTTTCTTCTTCTTATTCTTGTCATGTCTTCCTTTTATTTCTTGGCTCAGCTCTTCTCATCTTTTGAAATTCTGTATCTGTTTCTTAATTTAATTTCATCTTCTCTTCCTATCTTCTACTTTTTCTTGGCTTGGCTCTTATGCTCTTCTCCTCTGTTGAAATTCCTCTTTTTCTTGGCAGCTTTCAAGAGGGAAGTACAGAGATAGAGACAAATACGGAGAAAAAATAAATTATGTTGCTTGACAAAGACAGAGACGGAGAGACATAAGAATTTTTCTAACACAAACTCCATTGAAAATAATTCACTAATTCTGTTTAAAAAGAAAAGAAAAACAAATTGAATAAATCAAAACAGCAATTAGAAGTTTCTGTTGCTTTTCCGATTTGAACTATATACTTTTGTTTTATTGTGTACAATGCAGGTTGGAGGTAGTGGGATTAAAAAAAGTGAGTTCCTTTATTTTTGGGATCTACGACTATGTTAGCTTTTTGTGGGGATTTTGTTTGCCCCTTTGTCTGAATGAAACACAAAGCGGAGGCACGAACTTGGGTGACGAAGCAGAAGAACACGAATTTCATAAGAAGAAAAAGAAGATGGCAGTGCTCAATCAATAGTTTGGTAGAAGTAGGTTTTTTTAAAATATTTTACATGTTGTGTTTAACGTTGAAAAAAGCTGAGGTGGGAGTATTTGTTGGCATAATAATATGACGTGGAAAATCCAAGTGTGCATTTTAAAAGTTATAAATAAAACATGACATGTGTCATAAATTTATTGGGTATGACATGGCACACTAACGGAATCCGTTAAGTCAATGGATGACATGTGTCATAATTTTTTTTTGCATAATTTTGTAATAACTAATATCCATTCATTTGATTAAACAAATTTTTTAACCCATCCCAAAGAGGGGTTATAGGGATGAGATGGGTCAGAAATCGGATAGACCCGGTTCTACTAGACCCAAAATAAAAAGGGCCCATACCCAACGTGGAGTTAGTAGTTAGTTTAAAATTGAGGCGTCAAATTGCTGAACTCAAAGAGACTTAATAAGAAAATTAGAATCAATCTCCCTCTCTCCCTCCCTCCTCAAAGATTCATCGTGGCAACTCGCAAAAACCATGCAACCAGCTGGTCCGAGTAGCCTCCAATACCAACCCAACCATGGCGTGATTAACGACGACGACATCCCACCGTGAGCCACTACATTTCTTTTCTCTCCAGAATTTGTTCTTTCTTTCTTTCTTGAATTTTCGTTTCTTTTCTGTTATTGATTTTACGCATATTTACTCTTTATTTGTTTGCTTGCACAAGTAGCCTGTTAAGGGAATCATCTAAATTTGTGAAGTTACTGAGGGAGTACAACAACGGAGAAGTACATGGTCGTTTTAAGCAAATACTTAAAGATTACCTTATACAACAAAGGTTCTTTCTTTCCTCTGCTTTTTCTTTTATGTTCAAATAAAACAATAACCTGTATTTTTCTCATTTATATATGTTTGCTGATAATGGAGGGAATACACATTGTGTAAATTTTAATTGTGTAGGAGGGGCGTGGGTACTGGAATTGCGTCGAGGATCGAGCAGTTGGTAGAGGATCACCCTCAACTTCGTCAAGGTTTTAAGAGTCTCCAATTGGTACTCAAGGCGACCAACTTAATCAAAAAAATCGAGGTACGAAATAGATATAATATATGTTCACTTCTTTGGCTTCTCATTCATTATTTGATATATATATACAATTACAGGATCGTCTTGCCATCAACGATAACCAGCGTTATTTAAACTTTTTTGAAATTTCCCAAGGCTTTTGTAGTGGGCAAAAGAGCAAGGCGAAAATAGTAGAAGAGGTATACCTTATTTACCTTATCATGCATTAATCATTCTTTATCTTATTCCATCTTCCTTAATTAATTTTCTCTCATAATAATTGATTAATTTGTTATTGCAGATGGCCGTGCTTTTTGCTGATCATATGGATTTGTTTGCGGAAATATGTGAATTCTTACCGGATGACTCTAATTTGAGTGAGTGAGAAAAGGTTATGGAAATCGAACAAGTTTCAATGTTTTGTTTTTGTTTCTGTTTCTTCTTGCATTGTTACTTGTTACCTTTGTGAAATAAAAAGTTCTTGATATGACTCCAAAATACAACCATTTATGCGTTCAACCTGAAAATTGTTATGGATTAAATTATAAGAAAATATTTAAATAAAAAATGAATACGTGCATACATCTTTTGATTGATCCGGCCGGGTACTTGGGCTCCAATAGATGAACTGTCAAATCTAATCTTGATCATAACATGAAGTAGAATTGCCTACTTCGAATACATTTCTTTTTATATAAAAAGAATTAGCAACAAAAAAAATGAAAGGGAAGTTCAAAAGAACGAAAGAGCAATTAACTGTTTCTTTTTAACCCATCCATCCTAAAGACGGGTCAGATGGGTCAGAATTAATCAAAAGGACCCGGCTCAACTAAGACCCAAAATAATATATACCGAGTTAGTTTAAGATTTAGGCGTCAAGGCTCCGACCGCTAATCGCACTATCTGTTAACTGCATTAATTACTAACTGCTTTTGAAAAATGTTAGCAAAAATCGCTAACGCGTTTAATGTTAAAGGTTTTAGGTATTTTCAAAACCGCTAACCATTATATAATATATATTATATTTATATATATTAAAAAAAAAACCATCTCGTTTTTGTGTTTAAAATTTTAAATATATATACAAATGTATAAAAATCTAGAAATTATGTCCTATGTAGGATGATATTATTGTATTATCATAAAAACGACATCGTTTTGATTTTTTTTTTTCAAAAAAAAAAAAATTATTTAATTTATTATTTTAAAAAACAGTTAATGGTTATTAAAGTTACTAATCGCTAACCGCCAGTTAATGTAGTTAGTGCGGTTAGTGAATTTTACAAACCATCTAAGCGGTTACGGTTAATGATTTTAGTCAATAACCACTAATTGTAACCGTCTTTTTACCCCTACAACTACAAGAGACCCATAAAATCATAATCAATCTCCCTCACTCCTCAAAGATTCATCGTTTCTGCTTGCAACTCGAAAAAAAGATGAATGGTCGTCCGCAATCCCAACCCTCCGGTGGCTTGATTAACGTCCACCTCTCACCGTGAGCCGCTCCATCTCTTTTCTATCCAAAATTTATTCTCTAATTTCTTTCTTCATTTCTTTAATGATTTTACGCTTTCTTTGATTCCTTGCACTAGGCCCATGTTAGAGCAAGCATCTAAATTCGTGAAGTTAGTGAAGGAGTACGACCCACAAGTTTTTGATCGCTTTTCGGAAATATTTGGAAATTACGACGAACACAGGTTCTTCCTCTTTATTCTCTCTAAACGATTTAATTTATGCTTTTTTTTCGTTTGATTACTTTTATGCTAAATAAAATTAATTTCTGCTTTTTATACTAATAATTTCTTATTAGGATGAAATGGTTTGGATTTTTGGGCTTTAATTTTGTACTGTTTTAAAGCTTTAATGAGCTACATTCTGTATTGTGTAGGAATTATTAAATCACAATTCAATCTCAAAAACTTAAGTAAATAAAAAAAATAATAAATTTAATAATTTAATCAATATTTTTATAGAAATAACATCGATGAAACTTCGTGGAGGGTTGACGAGTTATTCAATGATCACATTCAACTTGTTCAAAGTTTCAGAAGCCTCAAAAAGATATTCAAGTTAATGAGTTATCATACCAAAGTCAAGGTACTAAATTAATTGTAAATGCATGCATCCATATTCACTTCTCATGTTTCTGATGAATTCGATTCATATATATATATATAAATACAGGATCGTTTCATCGACGATAACCAACGTTATTTAGACTATTTTGAAATGTTCGAAAGCTATAGTAATGGGCAGAAAAGCATGAAGAAAATGGTAACAGAGGTAGCGTACCTTTTCATTTGTTCGATCTTCCTTTATTTTTCTCTCATAATATTTGATTAATTATATATTGCAGTTAGCCGCGCTTTTTGCTGGTCATCTGGATTTATTATGGGAATTCACTGAATTCTTACCTCGTAATTGGTTTTTTTGAGTGAGAAAAGGCCATAATGGAAAGTTCCAATGATTTACTTTTGTTTCTATTTCTTCTTGGTTTGGTAGGACTTTATGTAAATTGTGACCAGAGAGATTCACAATAACGGTCATTAAGGAGACAGTTATTTCATATACTTTGATCATTGAAAGTTCTTTTTCGAATTATTGGAATTTTAGTTATCTAATAGCGACGACTGTCATTATGATCTTTACATATATGATACCATACTTGTTAACAGAGAGAGAAATAATGAAAGAAATACACGTATTAAGGTGGTTCGGCTCGTAGCCTATATCCACAAATGAAAACCTATTTTGCTACATTTTTTTCTTTCTTCACTTGATCGAAATTGTACAATAAAATAACTTATTTATAGTTTAATGGAGCCATAAATAAATAATTACATAATCAATAAGTAACTTATGAGAACTAAGAGAGTTACATAATCAATATGTAACATATAAGAGTAAATAATACATTAATTTAATTCAAAATAACTATTGTAGGTTGTCTTCATATATCTCAATTACTCCTTTGCAAACCCAATGGTAAATCCAACACATAATATGTAACATCCCCAACCCGTTAAGGCTGAGTTTGCCACTTTTCTTCTTTTACAACAAAAATTCTTGCAAAGATCTATAAGGTCTATCAGAGTACTTGATTTTAAAGGATACGATAAATGTATAAAACATTATTCAAGAGATTTTATTACAAGCGAAATTAGAAAACATTAAACTTTAGTTGCAGAATATCATATTATTACAATAACTTATATGAAAAGACTTTGAAAATTAATAATTATTCCCGTCCCCATTCCGGCCTCCTATTCCAGCATCCTTTCTACCTGAAAACAAGAAATAAAACTGAATGAGCCCAAAGGGGGCCTAGCAAGTAAAATCCACAACCATAAATAGTTTTACTCCTTGTTCTCAGTTTTGAAAATCATTTTCGCAAATAAATATAATTCTAGCCATAATAATATCTGTATGTACGGTTGCATCTCCCGTAACATATACATACTATTACATCTAGTAATAGATCATCGTTGTAAATCATCTTTATAAATCATCATCATAATGCATCATTATAAATAATCTCTGTAAATCATCATAGCATATCATCGTTGAAAATATAGTATCATTTTCTCATAATAAGGCCCATGTACACTATTACCCCTGTGCACGAGGGTTGCGGGTCCTGTGACCATGGCACTGAACTGTGGCCACAGCCATGCCCGACCGTCAATTAACTCTTTCTTGGTGCACTCAACGATCTAGTTGATGGAATACCACCTTCTGGCATAGCCTCCTTCAGTGATTTCGCCTCCATCCGAGTATCGGTACCGAACTCTCATCTTTACTTATCTTTGGGCCAAAAATACTCTCCTCCATACATGTGCCCTTATTTCATAAACATTTATCTCATCTCTTATACTTTTTTTTGTACTTCTTTTGATGCATCTTAGGGCAACATGTAGGAGGGTTTATCATCTTTTTTTTCTTTCTTATAATCATCATCATTTCTCAACTTTCTTTTCTCAAAATGGAAACCTTTTCAAATATAAACTTGTTGTACTTAGAAAGCGTTTAAATAAATAGAAACTTTCTAGATAATTCTTTTAGAAATCCTTCATGCATGCAACATAACTTCATAATACATAAATAAAATAATCATTTACAATTTACTAAAGAATGAATAAATAGCATGACATGAAGTAATTTTAGAAGGGATAGTGAATTTACTTACCTCTAGACTGAAGCTAGAAGTGGTATGAAGGAATCTAGTTGCTCCAATATGACTAACACCACTAGTATAACTTTTGAAACTAATTTCTAAAGTCCGCTATCTCTTGTGTTCTTTCTTTCTTGTAGCGCTTTGTCTCGCCCTTTCTCTCTCTGTTCTGAGTAAACACTCTTAGAAAGAAGAAAGACCGAGTAAAAAGCGGAAGAAGGAAGAATATATGCAAGAGATGGGAGAGGAGATGAGTGGTGAAAATTGTGAAGGAGAAGAGCTCTATTTATAGGAGAAAATCAAATACTATTCTACCTTCAATTTACAATTATACCCTCATTTTACTATTTCACCTACCACTTACTATTCTACCTACCACTTACTATTCTACCTACCCTATACTATTCTACCTACTAATCTCCAAATACCATTCATACAATATCATAAATCCCTCAAGAATTAACATCATTGCCTAATATGAATATTAATATAATCATAGCATCAAATTAATATCTCTAAAATAAGACTTTCAAAATCTGAGGTGCTACATATTTACTATCCTATTATTTCACCAATTACCATTCTCTAATTACCACTCTCATAAATTTCCCAAGAATTAAAATTCTTAGCTACAATGGATATTAAATAACATCATTATCAGAATAATCTATTTAAATAGCTTTGAAAATTCTGGGGCACTACATAATAGAATTGAGAATCCATGAGCAAAGAAGTCATTGCATCTTTCTCATTGACGAAGATCATTAGGTGAAGTTGGCTTCATCAAAGTAGTGTCATCCTCAAAACCTAGTTTGTTTTCTGCACATAAAGCCATAGTGATAGAACAAATTCAAGTGTCATAATTATCTTCGGACAAAAAAGGTGCAACAAGCACCATTGTCGAACTATCCAAGTGATAAACGTACATAACAAGGATAAATGAGTGATTCCTGTGAATTAGTATAATTATATGAAGAAATTGCTTTAGGTGATATTTCAGCTATTGCAAAAATGAGCAAATGAATAAGAATGGTTGAGAAAAAATTGTGTTTAGAAAAAGCGTTGCCTAATGCTATGATACCAGTTATATATATATATATATATATATATATATATATATCCTCAAATTTGTATGTATATTTTATAGTTATATTTTAAACGACAATTACATTTATAGTTGCAATTTTTTTTTTTTTTTTTTTTGTGAAAGCAAAAATAGTTATGAAAACCAAAGTTCAAGTATAAAACGAGCCAAGATGGTAGTGATTTAACTATAATAGAAATAAAAAGTTCTAGAGATTTAGATGTGATTCCAAAATATAAGCATTTGTGGGTTCAATGCGAAAATTGTTCTGATTGGGTCCAAGCAAGGTCTCAATCGGGTCCCCAAAAAATCTTAGCAGTGGTCCGGTTTAATCCTAGCAAGTTCCAACGAAGTCCCAATTGTGGCTCGCCCAGATCCCAATTGCCTACTTTTGTTAACATTTTCTTTCTTCTGATTTTTCTTTTATTTTTTCGGTTGCATGGTTTCCGAAATGAAATCAAGTTCTTTCATGTTAGTGTTGTGTTTCCTCTTGTATTTATTTGAAAGAATATTTAAATTACTTTATTCTTTTTAGCATTTATTTTAATATATATATATATAAAGAAATGATAACAAAATTATTTTGGAGTTTATTTAAATATAACAGTAAAAGTAATTTGAATTCCTAAATTTTAAAAAATAAATAAAAAGAAAGCCGCCACCTGTATTCTCAAGTCAATACAATACCATTCATTTTATCAAATAAATTTTTTGTGAATAACTTCAATGAAGCTTTGTATGTCTTTCGTTAAGAAATTTACAGGTCAGCATGAAAATAGAAAAACAAATGTCAGTAAAACAAATGCGCCGCCCTTCATCCCTCGCCTACGGAAACGAAAAAAAAAAACCTACCGTAAAAACTCGATCTCTCTCTCTCTCTCCACTCTTAGAGAAAACTCCCACAGGCGCCCCCGCCCTCCTCCTAACACCGACCTCCGACGAGTGCCGACAAGGACGAACGCCAGCGCTCGTGTCTCCTTCGTCGTCGCCGGTGGCTAGATTTCGCTAGAAAAAACAGAGAAACCCCAACACTTTTACGACGATTTTGGGTTGTTGTGGAATTGAACCATTCTTGGTGGGTAATCTGACCATATCTTGTGCATTTCGATGTTGAATTTGGTTAATTTCATCTGGGTTATAGTGAATTTAAACTCTTAGGACGATATATGGTTTGTGGGTTTGTGTGGTTGAACCGTTTGATTAGCGTCGTGAGGTGGCGTTGGTCCGGCCTGGCGGTTTTGGTGAGGCTTTTCAGAGGTGGTGATGGGTTTTTTTCTCAGATTCCCGGTGGGGTTTGGCATGAGCGGTGGCGGCGTGGTCCGACTCTGGGCGGTGAAGTTTGTCTCAGGAGGCGGTGGTTTCATGGAAAATCTGAAGGTGCGGTGGGGTTTGGCCTGGGCGGTGAAGCTTCTCAAAAGAGTGAGTTTCTACGACAACCTCACAGAAGACTCGCTCCAATTTTTTAACCCATCCTAAAGATGTGTCAGATGGGTCAGAAATCAGAATGACCCGACCCAAGTAAGACCCAAAAATAATTTCGGCCGAGGACCAACGTGTCATATATATATATGGAGTTAATTTAAGATTTAGCGCCAACTTGCTCAACTCAAACAGATACAATCAATCTCCCTCCCACCTCAAAGATTCGTCTCTCCTTCCTCAAAGATTTGTCATCTCTGCTTGCAACTCGCAAAAATGGTGATTACCGTCCACATCTCACCGTAAGCCGCTACATCTCTATGGCCTTCTCTTTTCTCTCCAAAATTTGTTCTTTAATTTTTTTCTTTCTTTCCTTAATTTTCGTTTATTAATTATTTTCTTTTATTGATTTGACGTATATGTACTCTTTGTTTGATTGCTTGCACTAGGAGCCTGTTAATGGAAATATATGAATTTCTGAAGTTAGTGAGGGAGTACAACAACGGAGAATTATGTGATCCTTTTAAGCAAATACTTCAAGATTTCGATGAACAAAGGTTCTTTCTTTCTTCTGCTTTTTCTTTTGCCAACTTCTATATATATATATATATATATATTCCTCAATAATCTGTATTTAACACATGCATTGATCGTTTATGAGGGAGAAAAAGAGCATAGGGATTGTCAAGAAGTTGTTGTAATTTTGTAGTATAAAACTCCTATAACATGATTGGATACTTGTATACTTTTACATGCCAGAATCTCCTTGCGACAGTGTTATTAATTATAATGTCAAAATCTCCATGCTCATCACTTACTTTCAAACTCTTTAATTCAATTTTGTATTGTGTAGGAATTGTTAAATCATCATTTATTTCAAAAGTTTAAGTTATCTCAAAAGCTTGAGCCAATAGAAAATGATAAGTTTAATCATTTAATAAATACTTTGACAGGAATAACCTTGATGAAGCTTCTTTAAGAGTTCACGAGTTATTCAAGGATTACATTCAACTTACTCAAGGTTACAATGGTCTCAGAAAGCGAGTCATGTTAAATTACTATCATGCCAAACTCTGGGTACGAAATAGAAGCAGTAAATTAATTAAATGCATGCATCCATATTCACTTCTCATACTTCTGATGAATTTGATTCATATATATATATATATATATATATATATATATATATATACAATTACAGGATCGTTTTGGCTTTATCGATAGCCAGCGTTATTTAGACTATTTTAAAATTCTCCGAAGCTATCGTAGTGGGCAGAAGAGCATGAAGAAAATGGTAGAAGAGGTATACCTTAATTACCTCTTCCATCTTCATGCATTCATTATTTGTCTTGTTCCATCTTCCTTAATTTTCTCTCATAATATTTGATTAATTTGTTATTGCAGCTAGCCATACTTTTTGCTGGTCATATGGATTTATTCTTGGAGTTCTGTGAATTCTTACCTTGTGACTTTGATTTTGGTGATTGAGAAAAGGCCATCATCATGGAAAGTTTAAAAACTCAAACATGTTCCAATGATTTACTTTTTTTTTGTTTCTTCTTGTATTTTTACTTTTGTGGTTTGGTAGGACTTAATTCCTGTAAGAGAGATTCACAATTAATTCATCAATTGACAATGATAATTTTTTTCTAGGTGAAATAGAAATTGTATGATGAAGGAATGGTAGCTATAATTGTAGGCACTAGTTATCACTTTAATCATCACATATTGTATTGCTTAGTTCTGGAAACCGACAGGTTTGTTTATTGGGGTCATCAATTGCAGTCTCCTCCAAGTCTTAGTTATGGTTCAATATGTCAAAGATTCTAACATTTTTTTTTTTATGTTCAAATTGTTAGTAATTGGAGTAGTAATATATGCGAGAAAGTTATTATGAAGCACGTTTCGAGCCGCACACCTTGTTCAAGTAGGTGCGCTCTATAGAAACTTTCTCTCACATTTAAAATTCAAATTGCTAACAATCCGAACAACAAATTGCTAGAGATCCAAATCTATTTTTGTGAGAGTATCGTTTGTTAAAATATAAAGAAAAGAAAAAAAAAATGTTATCAACAACATGATCTAATTTGCCTTTACCTAAGTGGGTACCCAATAACCCCCAAAAAAAAAAAAAAACAAAAAACAAAAAATGTTGGGTGCCCAAGTAATTATTTCCTAGATGCACCATGCCACCATCCTTGGTTCTTATTGTCTCTTCAACTTGACTTAAAACATAGTTCCTCCAAGCCTATGAAGGCATAGGACCCCTTATTATGATGCCTAATGTTTACGACGTAGCAGTTTCAAGTGCTTGAAAAAACAGTTTGCTCATTGATGTCCTTTGGACACCTGCCCCAATGTTTTTTTTTAGCCCTTGGGCTCTTTCTCATTAATGCTATTCTATAATTTTTGGAAAAATTACTATTCCCTTATAAAAACAAATGTAACTAAATTTTTTAGAGTTTATTTAAAATTGCAGTTTTAATAAATGTGATTTAAAATTTTGTATTTTTAAATATTATGTTTTTGAAATCACAACTTTTTAAAATATTAAAAAATATTTTTATCAAATATTTGTTAAGCGAAATGAACCTTTCATAACCTGCTTATAAAAATTGTAAAATTTTTTCCATAAAATATTTTTTAAATTGCAATATCATTTTCAGTTATCTTTTAAAAACTAAAATTATTTTTACAAAATTGGAATCTTGCACGAACCCTTAATCCCTCGTCTACGGAAGCGAAAAAAAACCTACCGCTGAACTCTCTCTCTCCACTCTTTGAGAAAACTCCCACAGGCGCCCCCGCCCTCCGACGAATGCCGACCAGGACGAACGCCAGCGCTCGTGTCTCCTTCGTCGTCACCAGTGGCTAGATTTCGCTAGAAAAAAACAGAGAAACCCCGACACTTTTACGACGATTTTGGGTTGCTGTGGAATTGAACCATTCTTGGTGGGTAATCTGACCATATCTTGTGCATTTCGATGTTGATTTTGGTTAATTTCATCTGGGTTATAGTGAATTTAAACTCTTCGGACGATATGTGGTTTGTGGGTTTGTTTGGTTGAACCGTTTGATTAGCGTCGTGAGGTGGCGTTGGTCCGGCCTGGCGGTTTTGGTGAGGCTTTTCAGAGGTGGTGATGGGTTTTTTCTCAGATTCCCCGTGGGGTTTGGCATGAGCGGTGGCGGCGTGGTCCGACTCTGGGTGGTGAAGTTTGTCTCAGGTGGCGGTGGTTTCATGGAAAATCTGAAGGTCACGGTGGGGTTTGGCCTGGGCGGTGAAGCTTCTCAAAAGAGTGAGTTTCCACGTACGACAACCTCACAGAAGACTCGCTCAAATTTTTTTACCCATCCTAAAGATGGGTCAGATGGGTCAGAAATCAGAATGACCCGACCCAAGTAAGACCCCAAAATAAAAGCGGCCGATGACCATCGTGTCATATATATATATATATAAAGTTAGTTTAAGATTGAGGCGCCAACTTGCTCAACTCAAATAAATATAGAAAATCAGAATCAATCTCTCTCCATCCTCAAAGATTCGTCTCTCCATCCTCAAAGATTCGTCTCTCTGCTTGCAACTCGCAAAAATGGTGATCACCATCCACATCTCACCGTAAGCCGCTGCATCTCTATGGCCTTCTTCTCTTTTTTTCTCCAAAATTTGTTCTTTAATTTCTTTCTTTCTTTCCTTAATTTTCGTTTATTAATTATTTTCTTTTATTGATTTGACGTATATGTACTCTTTGTTTGATTGCTTGCACTAGGAGCCTGTTAAGAGAAGTATCTGACTTTGTGAAGTTAGTGAGGGAGTACAACAACGGAGCATTATATGATCCTTTCAACCAAATAATTCAAGATTACGATCAACAAAGGTTCTTTCTTTCTTCTGCTTTTTCTTTTGCCAACTTATATATATATATATTCCTCAATATTATGTTACAATAGAACAATAATCTGTATTTAACACATGCATCGATCGTTTATGAGGGAGAAAAAGAGCATAGGGATTGTCAAGAAAACTTCTATAACATGATTGGATACTTGTATACTTTTACATGCCAGAATCTCCTTGCGACAGTGTTATTAATTATGATGTCAAAATCCCTATGCACATCACTTACTTTCAAACTCTTTAATTCAATTTTGTATCGTGTAAGAGTTGTTAAATCATCATTTAATTCAATTTGCAGAAAATGATAAGTTTAATCATTTAATCAATACTTTAACAGGATTGACTATTATGAAGCTTCTTCCAGAGTTGGCGAGTTATTCAATGGTCACATCCAACTTGTTGAACTTTACAATGGTCTCAACAAGGAATTCATCTTAAACTATTATCATGCCAAACTCTGGGTACGAGATAGAAGCAGTAAATTAATTAAACGCATGCATCCATATTCACTTCTCATGCTTCTGATGAATTCAATTCATATATATATATAATTACAGGATCATTTTGCCATCAACGATAATCAGCGTTATTTGAACTTTTTTGAAATTCTCCGAGGCTATCGTAGTGGGCAGAAGAGCATGCAGAAAATGGTAGAAGAGGTATACCTTAATTACCTCTTCCATCTTCATGCATTCATTATTTATCTTGTTCCATCTTCCTTAATTTTCTCTCATAATATTTGATTAATTTGTTATTGCAGCTAGCCATAAATTTTGCTGGTCATATGGATTTATTCTTGGAGTTCTGTGCATTCTTACCGCGTGACTAGCTTTAATTTTGGTGATTGAGAAAAGGCCATCATCATGGAAAGTTCAAAAACTCGAACATGTTCCAATGATTTACTTTTGTTTCTGTTTCTTCTTGCATTTTTACTTTTGTGGTTTGGTAGGACTTAATTCCTGTAAGAGAGATTCACAATTAATTCAACAATTGACAATGATAATTTTTTTCTAAGTGAAATAGAAATTGTATGATGAAGGAATGGTAGCTATAATTGTAGGCACTTGCTATCACTTTAATCACCACATATTGTATTGCTTAGTTCTGGAACCGATAGGTTTGTTTATTGGGGTCATCAATTGTAGTCTCCCCCAAGTCTTAGATATGGTTCTATATGTTAAAGATTCTAACATTTTTTATGTTGAAATTGTTAGTAATTGAAGTAGTAATATATGTGAGAAAGTTATTATGAAGCACGTTTCGAGCCGCACACTTTCTTGTTCAAGTAGGTGCGCTCTATAGGGACTTTTTCTCATATTTAAAATTCAGATTGCTAACAATTTGAACAACAAATTGCTAGAGATCTGAATCTATTTTTGTGAGGGTATCGTTTGTTAAAATATAAAAGAAAAGAAAAGAAAAAAATGTTATCAACAAGACCTAATTTGCATTTACTTCATATTGCTAACAATTTGAACAACAAATTGTTAGAGATCCGAATCTATTTTTGTAAGGGTATCGTTTGTTAAAATATAAAAGAAAAGAAAAAAAAAAATGTTATCAACAAGACCTAATTTGCATTTACTTTATATTGCTAACAATTTGAACAACAAATTGCTAGAGATCCGAATATATTTTTGTAAGGGTATCGTTTGTTAAAATATAAAAGAAAAGAAAAAAAAAAAAAAAAGTTATCAACAAGACCTAATTTGCCTTTACTTAAGTGGGTGCCCAATAACCCAAAAAAAAAAAAAAAAAAAAAAAAAAAGGCTCTGGGTACCCAAGTTATTATTTCCTAGATGCACCATGCAACCATCCTTAGTTCTTATTGTCTCTTCAACTTGACTTAAAACATAGTTCGTCCAAGCCTATGAAGGCATAGGACCCCGTATTATGATGCCTAATGTTTACGACGTAGCAGTTTCAAGTGCTTTAAAAAACAGTTTGCTCATTGATGTCCATTGGACACCTGCCCCAATATTTTTAGCCCTTGGGCTCTTATTCATTCTTGGTATTCTATAATTTTTGGGAAAATTACTATTCCCTTGGCACTGACATACAATTTGTAGTCGTCCCACCAAACTTTAAAAATGGATCACTTTCTTAAGTTATTTTGTACTTCCATGAGTTTGGCCCCTTCTTTAACATTTTTAGACATTTTATGTTAACATTCGGGCTCCGTTTAGTTTGCGGAGTAAATATTTCTGAAGGAAAAAGAATAGGTCTTACTGAGAATAGAAGAAGTTGAAATGGAATAATTATTCAAGCTCTTTAGTTTGGTATCAACACATATTTTATAATAGGAATTGAACCAAAATTACTAAAAAGCCATATAATTTCTATTTTTTTCCAAAACTAAAAAAAAAAAACATTGTGGGTGGCCGACCACCCCAATTGACAATTGACTATCGTTGTAATATATATTTTTTTTCTTTCTTTTAAGCCATTAAAAAAAAAAAAATCATTCCTGGAGTTTAAGCCATTCTTGTTGTAGATAACAGAAATCCCCACCTTAAGTGATGGAGTCACTGAGACAAAGGAGCAGAAAGTAAAAACCAGTAGCTTTTCATAGGATTACAATAGGCATCAACATAATATGGTCATGGACTTCACTTTATCGAGTTGAAACCAATTATCCACACAGCTATGTCTAAAATAAAAGAGCACAAGAACAAGATGTGAAAGACAGATAAACAAATTAATGCAAGTACTCAGAGATAAAAGAGAGAAACAGTGCCAAAAGAGATGGATCCAAGGTCATGGTGACTGGGCAGAGAAGAAACAAGAGAACTGATGAATTATCAACTTAAGCTGGGCAGTGTTGTTTTTGTGATATTTTGGGTTGGACAGATTGACTACTTGGATAATATTGATGTTTTGGTATTTGCTTATTGGGGTGCATTTTGTTGCTGGATTTTAAACGGTTACTAATAATTTATCTTGGACTAAGTTGAATATATATGTTTGGTAAAAAAACAAATTAACTAAAAGTTGGAAGTCGACTTGAAGTGAGCCAATGCTGGGTCTGCGGGCTAGGGTGTGCTCAATAGAGCCAATCTGGAAGTACATCGGGGCATCATAAGGTTGACAGTGGGGTTTCACAAACGCCGAGAGCCAACTCCCAAGCATTACTCCGAGATGGGCCCAACTACCCCAAGAGATGTACCAATGGCGCAACACAAAGCTCTCCTAAAGCCAACCCCTAAACCGGGTCACAAGTAGGGGTGTGAATGTAGGCGGTTAAAAATCGTCCGTTAATCGTTATAACCGCTAACTATCTTTTTATATAATATATTTTTATAATTTTTGAGTATTAATATATTATCACTATAATTTATATGATTATATGATCATATAATCACTTGATCATTAAATCACATTTTTTTAAAAAAATAATTAAATCACAATTTGAGTATTAATATATTATCACTATAATTTATATGATTATATCAAATTATCAATTGATCATTAAATCATTTGATTATATAATAACAAATTATACATATATAATATGACATAACTCATAAGTATACTAATTCATACTAATACAACAATTAAATATCTAGAGACTTATTTCCAATGTATGTTATAAACTTATAAGTCTATATATGTTATAAGTTTATATAAGTCTACATATGCATATGAATAATATAAATATATACTATCAATACTATATAATTCAATGACAATTCAAATATTTTATTCAAGACTTTAAGAAAATCATACTATTAATGTACAATGATGATATAATTCATATAATATCAAATTAAATAATTGACAATGATATCAAATTTGTATAAACAATGATCAATGTGTTACTTATAAACATAATTTAAGTATTAATGTATTATCATTATAATTTTAGTAATTTATATATTATCACTATAATTGATATGATTATATCACATGATGAATTGATCATTAAATCATATGATTATATAATAATAAATAATACATATATAAAATGATATAACTCATAAGTCATAAGTCTACAAGTTAATCATATGATTCATGTAAAATGATAATCATAATTGATTGAATTGAATTAAACAATATATTACTTATAATTACAATTTAATTAAAGCATTATTACACAAAAAAAAAAAGGGTAAAAGAAAGCCCAAAAAATGCAAAAAAAGAAGCCCAAAAAGCCTTAAAGAAAGCAAAAAAAAAAAAAGCTCAATTTTGAAAAAGCGGTTAGCGGGCGGTTATCTATTTCACAAACCGCTAACCGGCGGTTAGCGGTTGCGGTTAGTAAAATCTACTAACCGTAACTGCATTGACACTATAACATCCCCAGCCCGTTAAGACTGAGGTTGCCACTTTTCTTCTTTTACAACAAAAATTTTGCAAATATCTATAAGGTCTATCAGAGTACTTGATTTTAAAGGATACGATAAATGTATAAAACATTTTTCAAGAGATTTTATTACAAGCGAAATTAGAAAACATTAAACTTTAGTTGCGGAATATCATATTATTACAATAACTTATATGAAAAGACTTTGAAAATTAATAATTATTCCCGCCCCCATTCCGGCCTCCTATTCCAGCGTCCTTTCTACCTGAAAACAAGAAATAAAACTGAATGAGCCCAAAGGGGGCTCAGCAAGTAAAATCCACAACTATAAATAGTTTTACTCCTTGTTCTCAGTTTTGAAAATCATTTTCGCAAATAAATATACTTCTAGCCATAATAATATATGTATGTACGGTTGCATCTCCCGTAACATATACATACTATTACATCTAGTAATAGATCATCGTTGTAAATCATCTTTATAAATCATCATCATAATGCATCATTATAAATCATCATTGTAAATCATCTTAGCATATCATCGTTGAAATTATAGTATCATTTTCTCATAATAGGGCCCATGTACACTGTTACCCATGTGCACGAGGGTTGCGGGTCCTGTGACCATGGCACTGAACTGTGGCCACAGCCATGCCCGACCGTCAATTAACTCTTTCTTGGTGCACTCAACGGTCTGGTTGATGGAATACCACCTTCTGGCATAACCTCCTTCAGTGGTTTCGCCTCCATCCGAGTATCGGTACCGAACTCTTCTCATTCTTACTTATCTTGGGGCCAAAAATACTCTCCTCCATACATGTGCCCCCATTTCATAAAAATTTATCTTATCTCTTGTACTTTTCTTTGTACTTCTTTTTATGCATCTTAGGGCAACATGTAAGAGGGTATATCATCATTTTTCTTTCTTATAATCATCATCATTTCTCAACTTTCTTTTATCAAAGCGGAAACCTTTTCAAATATAAACTTTTTGTACTTAGAAAGCGTTTAAATAAATAGAAACTTTTTAGATAATTATTTTAAAAATCCTTTATGCATGCAACATAACTTCATAATACGTAAATAAAATAATCATTTACAATTTACTAAAGAATTAATAAATAGCATGACAAGAAGTAATTTTAGAAAGGGTAGTGAATTTACTTACCTCTAGACTGAAACTAAAAGTGGTCTGAAGGAATCTAGTTTGCTCCAATCTGACTAACACCACTAGTATATCTTTTGAAACTAATTTCTAAAGTCCGCTATCTCTTGTGTTCTTTCTTTCTTGTAGCGCTTTGTCTCGCCCTTTCTCTCTCTATTCTGAGTAAACACTCTTAGAAAGAAGAAAGACCGAGTAAAAAGCGGAAGAAGGAAGAATATGTGCAAGAGATGAGATAGGAGTAGTGAAATTGTGAAGGAGAAGAGTTCTATTTATAGGAGAAAATCAAATACTATTCTACCTTCAATTTACAATTACACCCTTATTTTACTATTCCACCTACCCACTTAGTATACCTACAATTGACTATTCTACATTCTTATTTAAAATTCTACCCTCCTTATACCTATCATTGACTATTCTACCTTCTTATTCAAAATTTCACCTCCCTTATACCTACCATTGACTATTCTACCTTCTTATTCAAAATTCTACCCTCCTTATACCTACCATTGACTATTCTACCTTTACTATTCTACCTACCCATATAATTCTTCCTACCATTTACTATCCTATTATTTCACCAATTACCATTCTTTAATTACCACTCTCTGTAACACCATAAATTTCCCAATAATTAAAATCCTTAGCTACAATGGATATTAAAATAACATCATTATCGAAATAATCTATTTAAATAATTTTGAAAATTCTTGGGCACTACAGACACCCCTAGTCACAAGCCCGCGCTATTGGACTCGGCAATTCTCACTTATTGGTTGCAACTCTATTATGAAAAGATTATTCGCTTAGTTATCCAATGTGGGAGCAAAAAGATTGAAAAAAAAGGTGGAAGTCAAATTGTACTCATCCCACCAAACTTTAAAAGGGTTTCTTAAATTATTTTATACTTTCATGAGTTTGGCATGGGGTGTCGGCTTGGTCTCGGTTATTGGTTATTGGCTAAAATTGGTAATCGCAACCAAGGTACCTAGTTATTAAATTTAGAAAACCGAAACCGGCAACCAGCTACCAGTTACCCGATTATGTAATAACCGGCTGATTACCAGTTAGTATCCGGTTATTCCAATTGGTCAATGGCGGAGCCATGTTGGTCTTTGAGGGCACCCCCAAAGATTCAAAAGATTTAACAAACAAAATCTTTGTAATCTTTCAATTCATATAATTTAGGGGAAACTTCACTTTGTCTTTCGGAACTTTCAACCGATTTTACAAACTCCTCCTGAATTTTCAAATCTCTCACTTTAAACCCTTAAACTTTCAATTTCTATCATTTTGGACCCCTCTGTTAGTTTTCAACGTTAAACTCAAACGGTTTGACTTTTTATGCCCATTATATCCTCACCCAAAAATTACACCGTTTTGAGCCCCAAAACTACAACACCCACACAGCCCAAAATGACGTCATTTTGGACATTAAAATTATTTATTTAAAAAAATAAATAAATAAATAAAAGAAGAAGAAGAAAAATGGGGTGGTTGGAGTTACCCCCATGGCCGGTATGGGGGTGATCAAACCACCGCCATGGCCAAGGGGTGGTCATTTTCTGTAGATTGTTTGTTTTTATGCATTTTATGTTAACATTTAGATTAAACCCTATAATTGTGTTTGATTTAAAAGTGCTTTTAATACTTAATGAATTTATTTAAAAAAAAAAAAAAAAAAAATTTCATCTAGTAAAAACAAAACATTAAAAGCGCTTATGCTCTTAATCCCTCGTCTACGGAAACAAAAACAAAAAAACTACCGTAAAATCTCTCTCTCGTCACTCTTTAGAGAAAACTCCCACAGCCACGCCCGCCAAAAGCCGACCGCCACCCTCCTCAGAACACCGACCTCCGAATGCCGCCCAGGACGAGCGCACCGCTCGTGTCTCTCCTTCGTCGTCGCCGGTGGCTGGATTTCTCTAGAAAAGGCTGAGAAACCCCAACTCTTTTACGACGATTTTGGGTTGTTGAATTGAATTGAATGCTTCTTGGTGGGTAATCTGACCATATCTTGTGAATTTCGATGTTGATTTTAGTTAATTTCATCTGGGTTATAGTGAATTTAAACTCTTCGGACGATATATGGTTTGTGGGTTTGTTTTGTTGAACCGTTTGATTAGCGGCGTGAGGTGGCGTTGGTCCGGCCTGGCGGTTTTGGTGGTGCTTTTCAGAGGTGGTGATGGGTTTTTCTCAGATATCCGGTAGGGTTCGCCTCGGCCTGAGCGGTGGCGGCGTGGTCCGACTCTTGGTCGTGAAGTTTGTCTTAGGTGGCGGTGGTTTCATGGAAAATCTGAAGGTGCGGTGGTGGGGCTCGGCCTGGGCGGTGAAGCTTCTCTCAGGTGGCGGTTGTTTTCCTGTGTTTGTTCCGGGATGTTCAGCGTGAGGTTGGTATAATCTGGTGTATTCAATACTTTTTGTTTAATTTGTTCCGAGCTAATTTGTCACTCACTTAATGGTGCACACAAAATGACAAAAAGAGTGAGTTTCTACTTTCTACCACAACCTCACAGAATACTCGCTCAAATTTTTTAACCCATCCTAAAGATGGGTCAGAAATCAGAATGACCCGACCCAACTAAGACCCAAAATAAAAACGGCCGATGCCGATGACCAACGTGTCGTATATATATATATATATATATATATATATATATATATATAGAGTTGGTTTAAGATTGAGGCGCCAACTTGCTCAACTCAAACAGCCACAGAAAATCAGAATCAATTTCTCTCCCTCCTCAAAGATTCGTCATCTCTGCTTGCAACTCGCAAAAATGGCGATTGACGTCCGCCGCTCACCGTAAGCCCCCTTCTCTTTTCTCTCCAAAATTTGTTCTTTAGTTTCTTTCTTTCTTTCTTTCTTTCATTTTCGTTTATTAATTATTTTCTGTTATTGATTTGACGTATATCTATGCTTGCACTAGGATCCTGTTAAGGGAAAGCTCTAAATTTGTGAAGCTAGTGAGGGAGTACAACAACGGAGAAGTATATGATCGTTTTAAGCAAATACTTAAAGATCAACTAGAACGAAGGTTCTTTCTTTCTTCTGCTTTTTCTTTTGCCAACTTCTATCTATATATATATAAATATTCCTCAATTTTATGTTAAAATAAAACAATAATCTGTATATATAATATAGTCTTATCAACGCATGCATCGATCGTTTATGAGGGATTGTCAAGAATTTGTTGTAATTTTGTAGTATAAAACGTCTATAACATGATTGGATACTTGTATACTTTTACATGCCAGAATCTCTTTGCGACAGTGTTAGTATATAATTATAACGTCAAAATCTCTATGCACATCACTTATTTTCAAACTCTTTAATTCAATTTTGAGCTACATTATGTATCGTGTAGGAATTGTTAAATTATCATTTATTTCAAAAGTTTAAGCGGTCCGAAAAGTTTGAGCCGATAAAAAATGATAAGTTTAATCATTTAATCAATAATTTAACAGAAATAGCTGTGCTGAAACTTCTTCAAAGATTGACGAGTTATTCAATGATCACATTCAACTTGCTCAAGGTTTCCCTGGTTTCAAAAAGATATTCAACTCAACCGTCTATCACGCCAAACTCGAGGTACGAAATAGAAGCAGTAAATAAATTAAATGCATGTATCCATATTCACTTCTCATGCTTCTGATGAATTTGATATATATATATATATACACACACACAATTATAGGATCGATTTGCCATCAACGATAACCAGCGTTATTTAGACTATTTTGAAATTCTCGAAGGCTTTCGTAGTGGGCAGAAGAGCATGGCGAAAATGGTAGAAGAGGTATACCTTAATTACCTTATCATGCATTAATCATTCTTTATCTTCTTCATATTCCTTAATTAATTTTCTCTCATAATATTTGATTAATTTGTTATTGCAGTTAGCCATACTTTTTACTGGTCATATGGATTTATTCTTGGGGTTCTGTGAATTCTTACCGGATGACTTTGATTTTGGTGAGTGAGAAAAGGCCATCATCACGGAAAAGTTCAAAAACTCAAACATGTTCCAATGATTTACTTTTGTTTCTGTTTCTTCTTGCATTGTTACTTTTGTGGTTTGGTAAGATTTAATTCCTGTAAGAGAGATTCACAATTAATTCATCAATTGATAATGATAATTCTTTTCTAAGTGACATAGAAAATGTATGATCAAGGAATGGTGACTATAATTGTTGGCGCTTGTTATCACTTTAATCATCACATATTGTATTACTTAGTTCTGGGAACCGACAAGTTTGTTTATTGGGGTTATCAATTGCAGTCCATGTTTAAATTGTTAGTAATTTTAACATTTTTTTATACTCAAATTATTAGTAATTGGAGGAGTAATAAATGTGAGAAAGATATTATGAAGCAGATTTCGTGCAAATGGGCTTCATAGGAACTCTCTCACATTTACAGTCCAGATTGCTAACAATCCGAACAACAAATTGTTGAAAATCCGAATTCATTTTTATGAGGGTATCGTTTGTTAATATTTTTGTTTTAAAAAAATAAAAATATAAAAGTACAAAAGAAAAAACGCTGTCAACAAGATATAATTTGTCTTCCCCCCCCAAAGAAAAAAATGGTGGGTACCCAAGTTATTATTTCCTAGATGCACCGTGCCACATGTTTACGCGCTTTAAAAAACAGTTTGGACACCTGCCTCCAATGTGTTTTTAGCCCTTGGGCTCTTTCTCATTCATGTTATTCTATAATTTTGGGAAAAAATCGTCTCAAAAACTTTAAAAAACGACAATCGACTTTCTTAAATTATCTTGCACTTTCAATTTGCCCATTTCGTTAACATTTTATGTTAACTTAGATGAAAAATGTACCATGTAACTGTTAGGGAAAAACATTAATTATATCTGTGCTATAATTTCAAAAGAATTAATCAAATTATAACACGTAAATCTTTAAGGAACAACTTTTTGGCATGTCACACATTGCATGGCCATACCAAACTAAAATTGTCCATTATACCTTCTATCATGTGTTGAAAATACAATTATGCCCCCCTTAGGTTTTTTTACAAAAATAAAAAATAAAAAATCACGACTATAGAGACCCATGACCAATTTGACAATAAGCAGGCGGCAGGACCAGGAAATATAATACTTTTTAAAGAAAAAAACAAAAAACACCTTTTAAAAAATTAGCAAATTATTATTAAAAATCCCATACTATATTCTGTTATATTATATTGAAAGGTAGCTTCTCCTTGCCTCGCATATAGCCAATGGAGTTGTGATTCACACAATGTCGGCGTGCATGAACAGTTCATGCACGCTAAGTAATTTTTTTTTAATAATATTTTAATATTAAAAAAAAAAATTTTGCCACGCGGACGTTGTGTTTATTATTACCGGAGCCAATGATATGATTCTCTCCATTTAATAGCAGCCATGTAGGAAAGAAATTTCAGATTGTTTAAAATATTTATCTAATTTGACTCACACTTGCTAATTGAAGGTATGTTTTATTTTATTTTATTTTATTTTTTATTCAATGCGGGGAAGGGGGAAGGGCTTTCTGATTGAAGGTTTGTTCTTTTTGGCATCTCCTCTCTTTTTTCACCCGACACTGCAGAAATTAGGGGTAACTTTATTAAAAATTCATGAATTTTCATCTGATTTGACAAATTTTTAAACTTCAAAATCTCTCAATTTAACCTCATAAACTTTTAATTGCAATCAATTTGGACACTTCCGTCAGATTTTAAACGTTACATGACGTTTATACCCCTAACTTTTTTATAAAATTTCAACTTTACCCTTAATTCCAAAACTTTTTTTTATTAAAAGAATAAAATATAAGCAGGGATATTTTGGTCTTTTTTGGTATTTCTAAACCCTAAATTTGATGGAGGGGTTCAAATTGAGAGCAATTGAAAGTTCAGGAAATTAAATTGATAGATTTTGAAGTTTGAAAAGTCTTTGTCAAATCGGGTAGAAGTCCAAGGATATTCAATGAAATTACCCCCATAAATTAATAAGTTTGGCTTCGTTTATTAAATTTTTGGGAAAATTATACTTTACCCCTCAAAGTTGGCAGCGTTTTTCAATTCGAATAACAAAGTTTCAATTTTTGCAATCTACCCTACCAAAGTTTCGATTTTTTTCAATTCAGTTCACACGTGATCACTGTTGGACTTTTTTTTTCTCCAAAATGCCCCCATCCCTGTTCTCTCTCTCCGTTCGATCATTTCGATCATTTAGGGATTTTCATTACCGGGTCTGGAGATTTGTGCAGATTTAATCTCAAAGATTCATGATTTCTCCGCTGCAGAGATACCTAGACCCTCCCAATTCCATTAATATAGAGTAGATGACCAAACCCATTACAGTGAATCAACCCATGCAATAGATTGGTCTATGCTGTTGGTAGGGGAAGATCTGCAGTTCGTGGAGTTCGTGGATCTTCCCTTACTCAGAGCAAAGCAGAGATAGAGAGAACCTCACAGCAGTGAAACACAAAGAACCTGAAAATCCATATGGACACGCCACCCCGCCCTGTACAACCATAACACCAACAATCTATGCTTCTTCTTCTTCTTTAACTAAAAGCAAAGGAAATCTAGCAAATTTACCAAGAGTCGCAGCATATGCTGGTGTAGAAGGGGTAAGTTGTCCCATAGAACCTAGCATTCAGACTACCATAAGTTGTAAATTCTTTCTATTATCAAACTTTATTGAAGGGCACCCCCTCATACAAGGTGATCGTGAAGCTCAAGAGCAACGTCTGGGTTTTGCGTCAGAGATTGCCCATTTAGGTGAAGGTAGTTTTTAGTAATTGAATTGATGAGGGTGGGGGCATTTTGCAGAAGAAAAAAAGTCATTCCGTTAGTCAAAGCGGCTTTGACTCACGGAATGGCTGAATTGAAAAAAAATTAAAACTTTGAAGGGGTGAATTGCAAAAATTGAAACTTTTTTATTCGAATTAAAAAACGCTGCCAACTTTAGGGGGAGTAAAGTGTAATTTTCTCAACAAAGATTTTTTTTTGGTAAAATCTACTTAACCCCCTCAAACTATCAACTCAATGACAATTTATCCCAAAAACTATCAATTATGACAATTTACCCTTCAAACCACCAAAACAATGACAATGTACCCCCTGCCCCCCCATGCTATCAAAATGACGAAATTACCTCTATATAATTTTCAATAAAACAAAAATACCCTTAAAAATTGAAAAAAAAAAATAATTTTTTGTTTTTATTTTAGTAAAGTTAATTTCATCATTTTGTTAAAATTTGAGGTACATTGTCATTGTTTTGGTAGTTTTTGAGGTAAATTGTCGCAATTGATAGTTTGGAGAATAAATTGTCATTGGGATGGTAATTTGAACGAGTTAAGTGGACTTCACATTCTCTTTTTTTTAATCTTTTTAAATTAAAAACATTGATAACAACTCAAACAAAAAATATTTATAAAACACACTAAAACAATTTTTATATTTATATCACATCAAAATATATTTTCAAATCAAAAACAAAAAATATTTCTTGGCATTAACAAACAAAATCTTTGTAATCTTTCAATCCTTACAATTTAGGGGAAACTTTACTTTAGCCATCTGAACCTCCAGCCGATTTTACAAACCCTCCCTAAACTTTCAAATCTCTCACTTTGGACTCCTAAACTTTCAATTTTTATCACTTTGGACCCATCTGTTAGTTTTCAGCGTTAAACTCAAACGGTTTGACTTTTTATACCCATTATACCCTCACTCGAAAACTACAACACTCACCCAACCCAAAATGACGCCGTTTTGGGCATTAAAATTATTTATTAAAAGAAGAAGAAGAAGAAGAAAATCAAGGTGGCTGGAGCCACCCCATGGCCGGTCTGGGGGTGATCGAACCACCCCCATGGCTAAGGGAGTGGTCCAGCCACCCCTAAAAGGCCAAAAAAAAAAAAAAACCATTCACAGAATTGGTTTTGGAGGTGGCCGAACCACTCCCAAGGGCTTGGGAGTGGTTTCGGCCAACCCCTACGGTCGGTATGGGGGTTGCCGAAACCAGCCCCAAGCCCTAGCTTGAGGGTGGTTCGGCCACTCTCAAAACCCATTCCGTGAAATGAGTTTTTTTTTTTTTTTTCCTCTTTTTTTGGGGTGGCCGGATAATCTGTATATTGTTTGTTTTTAGACATTTTATATTAACATTTAGATTAAACCCTTTAAGACTTTTTTTTTATTGTGTTTGAAAAATTTAAAAATGCTTTTAATACTTAAAAAAAATCTATTTGAATGAGCTTATGCTCTTAGTCCCTCGTCTACGGAAACAAAAACAAAAAAACTACCGTAGAAACTCTCTCTCGTCACTCTTTAGAGAAAACTCCCACAGCCACGCCAGCCAAAAGCCGCCCGCCGACCTCCTCCGAATGCCGCCCAGGGCGAACGCCACCGCTCGTGTCTCCATCGTCGTCGCCGGTGGCTTGAATTCTCTAGAAAATGCTTAGAAACCCCAACTCTTTTACGACGATTTTGGGTTGTTGAATTGAATTGAACCCTTCTTGGTGGGTAACCTGACCCTATCTTGTGAATTTCGATGTTGATTTTAGTTAATTTCATCTGGGTTATATTGAATTTAAACTCTTCGGACGATATATGGTTTGTTTGTTTGGTTGAACCGTTTGATTAGCGGCGTGAGGTGGCGTTGGTCCGGCCAGGCGGTTTTGGTGGTGCTTTTCAGAGGTGGTGATGGGTTTTTCTCAGATATCCGGTAGGGTTCGCCTCGGCCTGAGCAGTGGCGGCGTGGTCCGACTCTGGTCGGTGAAGTTTGTCTTAGGTGGCGGTGGTTTCATGGAAAATCTGAAGGTGCGGTGGTGGGGCTCGGCCTGGGCGATGAAGCTTCTCTCAGGTGGCGGTTGTTTTCCTGTGTTTGTTCCGGGATGTTCAGCGTGAGGTTGGTATAATCTGGTGTATTCAATACTTTTTGTTTAATTTGTTCCGAGCTAATTTGTCACTCACTTAATGGTGCACACAAAATGACAAAAAGAGTGAGTTTCTACTTTCTACCACAACCTCACAGAATACTCGCTCAAATTTTTTAACCCATCCTAAAGATGGGTCAGAAATCAGAATGACCCGACCCAACTAAGACCCAAAATAAAAACGGCCGATGACCAACGTGTCGTATATATATATAGAGTTAGTTTAAGATTGAGGCGCCAACTTGCTCAACTCAAACAGCCACAGAAAATCAGAATCAATCTCTCTCCCTCCTCAAAGATTCGTCACCTCTGCTTGCAACTCGCAAAAATGCCGATTGACGTCCGCCGCTTACCGTAAGCCGCTACATCTCTATGGCCTTCTTCTCTTTTCTCTCCAAAATTTGTTCTTTAATTTCTTTCTTTCTTTCTTTAATTTTCGTTTTATTAATGATCTTCTGTTATTGATTTGACGTATATGTACTCTTTGTTTGATTGCTTGCACTAGGAGCCTGTTAAGGGAAAGATCTAAATTTATGAAGTTAGTGAGGGACTGCAACAACGGAGAAGTATATGATCGATCGTTTTAAGCAAATACTTAACGATCACGACGAAGAACAAAGGTTCTTTCTTTCTTCTACGTTTTTCTTTTTGCCAACTTCTATATATATATTCCTCAATTTATGTTAAAATAAAACAATAATCTGTATTTAACACATGCATCGATCGTTTATGAGGGATTGTCTAGAATTTGTTGTAATTTTGTAGTATAAAACTTCTATAACATGATTGGATACTTTTATACTTTTACCTGCCAGAATCTCCTTGCCACAAAATCTCTATGCACATCACTTACTTTCATACTCTTTAATTCAATTTTGAGCTATATTACGTTGTTAAATCATTATTATTTATTTCAAAAGTTTAAGCTGTTTCAAAAGCTTGAGCCGATAGAAAATGATAAATTTAATCATTTAATCAATACTTTAACAGGAATAACTGTGTTGTAACTTGTTCAAGGATTGACGAGTTATTCAATGATCACATTCAACTTGCTCAAGGTTTCCATGGTTTCAGAAAGCTATTCAACTTAGCCGTCTTTCATGCCAAACTCGGGGTACGAAATAGAAGTAGTAAATTAATTAAATGCATGCATCCATATTCACTTCTGATGAATTCAATTCATATTTATATATATATACACAATTATAGGATCGTCTTGCCATCAACGATTACCAGCGTTATTTAGAGTATTTTAAAATTCTCCAAGGTTTTCGTAGTGGGCAAAGAAAATGGTAGAAGAGGTACCTTATTATGCTTTCATTCTTTATCTTCTTCCATCTTCCTTAATTTTCTCTCATAATATTTGATTGATTAATTTGTTATTTCAGTTAGCCGTACTTTTTGCTTGTCATATGGATTTATTCTTGGAGTTCTGTGAATTCTTACCGCGTGATCACTTTGGATTGTGGTGAGTGAGAAAAGGCCATCATCATGGAAAAGTTCAAAAACTCAAACATGTTCCAATGATTTACTTTTGTTTCTGTTTCTTCTTGCATTGTTATTTTTGTGGTTTGGTAGGACTTAATTCTTGTAAGAGAGATTCACAATTAATTCATCAATTGACAATGATAATTCTTTTCTAAGTGAAATACAAAATGTATGATCAAGGAATGGTAGCTATAATTGTAGGCACTTGTTATCACTTTAATCATCACATATTGTATTACTTAGTTATGGGAACCGACATGTTTGTTTATTGGGATCATCAATTGCAGTCTATGTTTGTTAGTAATTCTAACATTTTTTATGCTCAAATTATTAGTAATTCGAGAAGTAATAAATGTGAGAAATATATTATGAAGCAGATTTCGAGCATATGGGCTTCATAGGAACTCTCTCACATTGTCCTCAAGAGGTAGCTCAATCAGTTGAGACTACGCCCAATGAAGCGGAAATCACAAGTTCGAATTACCCTCCCCCCTCTTATGAATTGTTGAAAATTCGAATCCATTTTTGTGAGGGTATCGGTCGTTAATATTTTTGTTTTTAAAAAAATAAAAATATAAAAGAACAAAATAAAAAATGTTATCAACAAGATCTAATTTGTCTTTACTAAGTGGGTACCCAATAACCCCAAAAAAATAAAAATTAAAAAAAAAGGTGGGCACCCAAGTTATTGTTTCCTAGATGCACCATGCCATATGTTTACGGTGTAGCCGTTCAAGTGCTTGAAAAAACAGTTTGCGCATTGATGTCCTTTGGACACCTGCCCCCAATGTGTTTTTAACTCTTTGGGCTCTTTGTCATTCATGTTATTCTATAATTTTTGGAAAAAAATTGTCTCAAAAACTTTAAAAAGTGAAAATCGATTTTCTTGAATTATCTTGCACTTTCAGTTTGCCCATTTCGTTAACATTTTATGTTAACTTAAAAGAAAAATGTACCATGTAATTGTTAAAGGAAAACACTAGTTACATCTGTGCTATCATTCCAAAAAAATTAATCAAATTATAACACTTAAATCTTTAACGAACAACTTTTTGGCATGTCACACATCACGTGGCCCATACCTAACTAAAATTGTCCATTATACTTTCTATTGTATGTGTGAAAATATAATTATGCTAAATCCATGACCATAGAGATCCATGATTCTTGAATGATAGGCACTCGGGCTCCGACGAAGCCTCTTGCAAGTCTGGCTCTAGCAAAGCCTCTTGCAAGTTTGGTTTCTCTTGTGCAGCTGTGCTTCTTGGTTTCAAACATCAAAATTTACCATCTCTTGTGCTAACGGCGTGAGTCAAAGAATATATATAATATTTTTATTACTTATTAAATAAGAAAAAGAGCAAAATGACATAGCTTTACTTGATCTGCTATGCAAAACTGTACCATTTTGCATAACCGCTTCTATGCAGTAGAAGCCAGATCCAACAACAAAATCTTTATAATCTTTCAATTCTTATAATTTATAAATTCTTAATGAATTTGGTACAAACACCTTGAATTGGATTGGACACAGTGTCTACCTTTTTTAAAAAATTAATGATTTTATTCCTCAAAATAGAAAGTAGCCAATAACATAAAGCTCTAAACAGCAAGAGCAGATTGCTCTATTAACACAATATCATAAATACGTATGGGTATCTCTTCCATCCATATTTGCTCATTAGGACATGAGAGAGCAAATTTCGCTAAATGATGAGCCGCTGAGTTCGCCTCCCACTTAACATGAGAGATCATCTAGCTCCGGTGCGTATCTAGAATTGCTCGAGCATCATCCACAATCTGTCCATATGGCTTGAAATTTATTCCAGACTCACGAAAAGTTTGGACTACTTAAAGAGAATTTCCCTCAAGAATGATATCTGGCAATCCCCAATCCCTGCTAAACTCCACTGCAACCAAGGATACTAGTGCTTCCGCAGTGTTTACTTTTAAAACAAAAAGAGAAACAATGAAAATATTAATTCAGACCAACTTTGATTAGGACTTTAACATTGAGAATTTTGCTATGGAAAAAATTGATAAATATTACATACAAGTAAAAGTAAATAACATTGCTACGCATAAATTTATTATCATTTATATGATTTAATCATTTATTAATTAAAAGAAAAAGAAAAAAAAAATCATAAAATTTGAGCAGGACTCTTTTGCCAATTTCACGTGACACAAGATTTAACATTTCTGAAGTTTAGAAAAATTATTTTTTTTAAATGTAGGTCGCATTTAAAAAAGTGTTGTTTTTTTTTATCATATTAAATATTATCAATTCCTTCTTTTTTTAATAAAAAAGAAAAAGAAAAAGTATTTCTACTTTTTATTTTGATATTATAATATTAGTTATCAATTGATATGGATAATCTTTTTATGGTACTGATTACTAGTTATAAAAGTATATTAAATATTAAAGTAATATGGGCAACTTTTGGTTCTACTAATCACTAACAAACTTTTTTATTTTCTTTAATTTTTCATGTGTTTTAAATGTTTTTAAATGCGTATTTTGACATCTAACACTAAAAGTGAACAAACGTTCATCAACCTATTAGTTCTATTAGCAAACCCATGCAATTTTGAATAAGTGTATGTTTAGTTTAGCAGTTTTGAAACGTATGGTTTAAAAGATTAGTAATTTAAAACCCAATATTAAAAAAAAAAAAAATTTATTTAAAACCATATATAATATTTGTTTTGATTTTGAGGACCATCCGATAACCACGAGCGATTGATCGGATGGATGCGATGAAAAGGTGATAAAATCCACAGGCAGAAACTGTCTAATGCATTACACCGTATACCATTTTTAGATAATAATACCATTTGTTGCCCTAATTAGTTGGTGCCAACAGCCTAATTAATTGCCACATCCCATGGTTGGAAATCTAGGTAACTTTCAAGTTTGTAATTCGGAGAAAATGGCAGTGCTTTACCGTGGCACTCAAGAAAGAAAAACAAAAAATGGTGGACAGAAATTTAGACGTCGTCGTTTTACTCTGCTCCAAACTCTATCTGTGCCCTAAGTTACTTTACAAATATAACCTTCACACGAAATTTTGTTCCCAAAAATTGTTTAAACGAAATGCGGGTTATCCCACCTCCACAACCGCGGAAATTAACAAGAAAGCAGGGGTATTTCCGTAAGATGGGTACTATATATACGAAGTCGGCCTTCAGATATCAGATTGTGAAAAGGCCGAGCGAACGAAGCAGAGGAGTTTCCGTTATCCATTCAATCTCTTTATCTCTCTAAAATCCTTCTCTCTTCCTCTCTCTTTTCGCGAATTAGGGTTTTTCCGAATCTCTCTGCTCTTCGAATCCGAATCCGACCGTCTCAGCCATGAGTTCCGACTCGATCACTGCCGCTTCGGTTCCCTCGGCCGCCAACGCCAGGGATTTGGGCAAGAAGAAGAGGGTGAGAATTCAATTCCTATCGCTTTGTACAGAAAATCCATTTTTAATGTGTATTTTGTGTTAATTTTTCTTAATTTTCTGTTGAATCGGGGGATTTTCAGGCCAACAGGTCCGCCAAATTGAAGCAGTGCAAGCTTGATGCTCGTCGCGAGCAATGGCTTTCTCAAGGTACGCCTGCGATCTCTTATTCTGTAACCTATGTATTTATTTATCCCATTTCATATGTATTTGTGTAAAAAAGTATTTCTTTGATTTTGTTTATTTCTTTGTTTATTTATTTAATTTTGGTTTGTTTAATTGATTATCGGATTTGCGATTAATAATTGGGTTAGGCACGGCAAAGAACAGGGGATTCAAGGAGGAACAGAGCGGCGGCGTTCAGTGCGGCAAAGGGGGCAACCGGGCGTTGGAGAATTTGGAAATGAGTTCCAGGGGCGAAGATATGGATCGATCGATTCATCAAGACAGCGATTTGGACTCGCCGTCGAACAGTCCCACCAGTGCTACCAGTAGCGTCCTCGGCGGTGCTGATTCGAGTACAAACTTCACCGGAAGTGGCAGCAGTGGAAGCAGTAGCAGTAGTAGTAGTGGTGGGTGCTGTTCGGGGTGTATAACGGAAGATGAGGAAGGTGGAGGAGAAGATGATGGTGACGGCTTGGATGATTGGGAGACCATGGCTGATGCTTTAGCGGCGGACGAGGACAAGCCCCAAGGCCAAAATCCGAGTTCCGAATCCGAATCCGTTGCCCAAGTTGTTTCTCCGCGGCAAGTGACCGATGGGACGGGCCTAAGAGATGGAGATTCGAAGCTGGAGTGTCCGAAAATGGTTTCAGGGGCTTGCGGGAATAGCCGGGCGTGGAGGCCGGACGATGCATTTCGACCTAGGAGTTTGCCCAATTTATCTAAGCAGCAAAGCTTGCCTAATCCGGACCGGCATTATGGCGGAGGAGGGGTTGCGTGGGCTTCTAAGAGTGTGGTGTCTGCGCCGACCTCGTGTCCTATATGCTGTGAGGATTTGGATGGCACAGACTCAAGCTTTTTGCCTTGCTTGTGCGGATTCCGGCTCTGCCTTTTCTGCCACAAGAGGATTCTTGAGGAGGATGCGCGTTGTCCCGGCTGCAGGAAACCGTATGAGACTGACCCTATCGAGGCGGAGGCAAGTGTAAATGGGGGCAGCCTGACATTCCGGTTGGCTCGTTGTTGTAGCATGATCACGAGGTCTTAGGTGGAGTCTCTGTTTTCGTCCATTAAGTATATTGGGTCTCTCTCATTTTGCGTGTCTCGTGTGTTCTGTTTAGTCTTAGGCTCTGTTTCTCTCTTTTTTAATAGAGGTAGATGTTGGCATAGGGTTTTGAGCACCCGGGAATTAAGCTATTATCTTATGAGTTTGGTTCTTATATGAATGGTGCATTCGTTGATGTAGAGGACACATCTTGGTATGTGAATAGATAAGGTGGTATAGAAATTCAATACATAAAAGATGATTACAATATGATTTTTCTTTTTTCCTGCGAATGCTGTTCTATTTTTCACTGTTTATGTGGACTTTCTATCTTTATGTTATATTCTAATGGCCTTTTTGTTTAAGCAGTTCTTTTCGTAGGAGATGCCTCTGCATTTTAGCTTGTTACATTTTTTCAGGCAATTACCTTTATTGCTTTCTGAGGCTACGGCTGATTGAAGCAATACTTTGAAGAATGGATTTTGGTTTGAACTCAATAGGTTATTGATATGGCTGCAATTGTAAACATATTGAGGTCAGCACTTCAGACTTTAATTATTGGGGGATCATGTTTTGTATGGAGACCATACAATGTTTAAACCTAGTTTCTTTTGACTTGCATCACGGTTTGAGGTTTTGAATTGAATGTCATGTCTAATTTGAATGAAAATGAGCTTTTTATATTTTTAAACTACTGGCTTGTAGTTTTGTTTGCATTTTTATATCTCCCAGCTTATATTTTGGTATTCATTGCCTCATTAGTCTACAGTGGACGGTGGAGGTTTCTGGGAGGTCTTTTAAATTTATTTGTTTACTTTGTGTATTGAGAAGTGAAGATTTTCTTATCTAAATACATGCCTATGATTAAAAAGTGATAATTTTAAATATCCAGTAGTGCCCATTCATTTATAATTATTGAGTATTGTTTCAGTTTTCATAATCATTTGAGATGTTCTTTATTTGTACCATTTAGGTGAGGGAAGTGTCATTGACAGGTAAAACCAATTTCCTTGATATTGCCAAGTTCCATTGTGACATATTAGGTTATTAAAACTGTAATTATTTTGCAAATTACATTTTGAATTTTTTAAACTAATAGCTCATCCCATGGCTTGCTTTCTCGTACTCTACCCACCTTCCAGATTTCTCCTTTTTACATGCTCCTACTGAATCTCCCCTTTTATTTGGTTCCAAATGTCCTTAAAGACTGATTCTCACTCTCTTTCTTTATCTGTCTCTCTTGGTTTATTCTCTCTAGGCTTTGTGTTGTGACTTCTCCTCTGGCACTCACGGCCACTCACCATTTATACCATTTGCCATTTGTGTCATTCATCATTTGCTACACCGTACAGTCATGCCTGTAGTGTAGTGTTGTCATTATTTAAGCAGGAGCCCAGGAGAGGATCTTTTTCCATCGTTATCTCCTAAATTTTAGGTATGAGTGGTTTTTTCTTTCATGACTAATTCCTATTTGATTATTATTATTTGAGGCTTTACATATCCCATTTTACTTGGTAGTGCTGGTTACTCGGTGAATTTTTAGACTTAGTTTGGAGGTTTTGTTGAATCATCGCTGTTGTAGTATGAATATGAGGTTTTAATCAATTCATAGGGTCTTCGCAAAAGAACTCCTATCAATAATAAAGAAATCAGAATTAAAAATAAAAAATCAAAGAACAAGAAAAAGAGGACGAGGAAGATGGAGTTTTGGCTTTATGGGGAAGATGATGAGGAAGAGAACAAACAGGGAAAAGAATGGTATTCATTCAATTGGAGAGTTCTATATGCTTTACATTGTGCTTTCCTCTCGTGTATATATTGATCATGGTTTGTAGTGATCTATGTGCAAGGCTACTCTCTGCAAGCACTTAGGGATTAAGGGTAGTGTAAGTCTCCACTTTTAGATGGGAACAGCCTTGTGGTTATAACATCCTGTCTATCTGAAAAGAAAAGTATTTATTTATTTATTTTACTGATGACATTTTAGCAGTGTTCCATGGTGAATTATCTCCTTGATGTCCATGGTGTGTGGCGGGTACATGGAGCATGAAGGCGGGTAAAGTAGTTCTTGCAACCTTTTTTAAAATTTTTTTATTTGGGGGTACTGTTTCACTCGTACTTGTATTTGGTTTGCTCTGCTATCAGGAATTAGGATAATTACTCTGCTTGCTGCAAGGGGCAGTAGAGTTGTATTTGTTGTAAGTACTGTTGTTCTTTATGTTCATTTTATGGATTTAGCTTACTGGTTTCTCCCCGCTCCCTCCTCTGAAAAGAGCAGTTTGATTCAATGCTTTCTTAAAAGCTGATTTTCTAAGTGTAGATGTAATGCGTCGGTGTTGTGTATCTCCTCAATTCCTATACTAAACTTAAGGTGGATTTTAGCAGCCTCTTTCAGGCTATATAAGCATGGAATGATGAGTCAGCCTGTATACAGTCTCATTCTTATGTTCTTGATACTTAAAGAGATTCACAAGGTTTATTGTGTTCAACATCTAGAATGGATGATCTTTTGATTTTTTGGATAATATATAGAAGGATGAGCATGCACAAAACTTAATAGATGAGCTTCTGTTGCTTTCAACTCTTTTAACTTCTTTTATTTCAAAAGAGTAATAGCTAGACTGCATTTAGCACACACAATAACGTATTTCATATTCAAACATATCCAAGAAGGCACCGACCTCCTAAATCACCCTTTCTTAATGGATTAAGTTATTGAATGCAGAATCCTTCTTATGCTGGTCAGGGAGTGTTTTCCACCACTTCACAAGGATGGATTCCTGACAGAGGAGGACATCCTTATCCTTGCCCAACTCTTCGCCATTAACCCATTTCTGTATATTTCTTTCTAGTTGCAAAACCCTTGGCTTGACTTGTTCAAACCCATCAGGGCTGCTTGTTTTAGTGCGGAGCTCCTCTACCTCTGCCCAGAAATGCGATTCTCCACTGGATTCAGCTTGCAGCTTGTGAGCATGCTCATGCCATCTTTGTGTGTATATGTATCGCTTTGGCCTGGGCTTCCTTGGCTTCCCAGGAGTACCCAAATAGGGTCCCGACTCTTCGTCCTTCGAGTGTCTATAGTAGTTGGCAACATCTAGGGGCTCAACAAGGCGACGAAACCTCGTTCCGAGCTCTACCCAATCTTCCTGGCCCTCAAAATCATCTGGGAGTTGGTACCTTTTTAACATTTCGATGATTTCATCCCATATACTTGCTAGCTCAAGCCTATTCACATTTGCTTTGAAGTCATGGGGGCTGTTGTGAAGTCTGAAGGCATCATAACAGCTCATTAGGCGAGTCTTACAGATCACTCGGTAGGATTCTAGTTCAGTTATTTCCTTCTGGATCTTCTTGGTATCTATGCTATCCATGTTTCTCTGCTTTCGCTTCTCAAACTCGACAGCAGCAAGAAGACACAATCTAGCTCTCGTGCTCTACAATTTTCCACACACGATAAGATAAATAAGCACAAATGGTCAAGAGAAGAGAAGGGCTCTATAAATTTGAAACACTTTCAAGCATCGACGTACTTTGTTCTTTTCACTTTCTAACAACACAGAGTTCTAATTAAAGAGCCTCAAAAACATTTTGGAATTTGTTCGAACGCAAATAAAAGATTTTGGCAATAACAAGCGACAGAAACAGAACTCACCAACCCAAGGTCATTTAAGGCCGAGTTAATTGTTGCGCTGTCACTGCCTGTGGCCTCTGCAGAATATGAGAGGGTTTCTAGTTTCTCCAAGTCAACCACATCTTGCATTTTTTTCAACTCATTTTCATACCCAAAATGTTGATCAAGACTTGTGCGGGCTATCTCGTGAAGCTCCGCTTCACTGTTCAATTGAGAGGAGTAAAACAATAGCTGCAAAACAGCATCTGAGTTCCTCAAGACCACCGGTTTTCCATTCCCAGTGCAGAAGAAGTATGTCCCAAAGGGCTTGTAAGGGCTTAATGCAGTGAAGTTGGTTACAGTTTCCAATAGCAGATTCGGGTTCGCCATGAGATTGCAGGCAGCATGGCTTGCCACGGACGCCGCGTTCGTCATGACGGTCCTATAAAAATCCGGAGCCTCCTCGGGTTTGTTAACGGATTTTGTAGCAAAGAATCGGAGAATTGACTCAAATTCTTTTTCGATTGATGGGATAGGAGCAAGCAAGAGTCGTGGGACAATATCATATCTCATGACAAAATGTATGAAGTAAGGAGCCCATTTCTCTCGCCTTAGAGCATGTGAAAATATGCGGTTACCAGTTAGAGGACTTCCAAAAGTCACACACAGAGGTGGGCTTGTTTTATCAAATTTGCAATTGTCCAAGAACCAAAGTGTTGCAAGGATGGCCATTGAACCACCCAAGGAGTGTCCTGTAAACACTATTTGCTTCTTGTCTGTCTCAGCTTTTTGCACCTGAATTATATATATATATATATATAATTCCCCAAAATCAATAGCTATAAATCTATTTTATTTACATAAATTTGTTATTGTTCAACTTATTATGAAATACTATACCAAAAAGAATGACACATTAGAAAAGAGTTTTTTAATATATTCCAGTATAAACCCTCTTTGTTGTAGTTAATTTCTCCATTACCTTTGATTTAACTCTTCATTTGTAACTTGCAAGAACCTTAATTTTGTATAAAGATTCTTTATCACTCCGAGATGAATAAATAAAATGCGAGATAAATAAGTCTTACAAGAAAATTAAGTAGGTGATTTCTATGTATATAACATATGTTACTATTCATTTGAACACAGTACTAAGAGCAGTAAAAAAGTTCATAGTATTATCATTATGGGTTTCTTATATTACTATCAATAATTAATCATTATTATTATTATTTTAACTGCAAAACCAGTAAAATCCGAGCTCTTAGCCAATTCTTCTTTAAAAAAATGTTAAGCTTGTAAATAAATTTTACTAAAAAACTTTTTACAACGTTACAGTTTTTTTTTTTTTTTTTACATGGCATGAGTTGATTGGCTAATGGATGAAAACAGCATGCCACGTAGGATTGAACAAAAAAGCAAGTTGTTTCTCACAGTACCTTCTCTTTGAAATCTGAAGCCCCCAAGATCTTCTCTTCAAATCTCCGCAGAAAGGCGTCGTTAACGGTGGCAACTTCATCGTTGCCTATGCTTCTCAGAGAAGGAAACTTCGGTGGGTTGTCCGGTCGATTGATCTTAGTCTCTCCAAAAGGTTTTTGAGCAAACCAATCGGATACCAACCAAGATCCAGGAAAGATGAAGAAGTAGGTGTCCGGTGAACCACGAGATTTTTCAAGAATATACGGCTTCGCCGGTGGCTTGTGATCCTTCATGGCAAAAGAACAAGCTTTATTGATTACCTGGTCGTCCCTCATTCTTATGATGTCTGCAAACCTTGTTCCACCGGCCATCGTTTTTGAGCTTTTTTCTTTTGCAATTTGCAGGCTTAGAAACTTTTTTTGCTACTTCTTATTTAAGCTGATGGAGCTTTGAAGAAAGGAATCAGTTTTTATTTGACGAAAATACCCAGTAACCATCTGGGTGGATGGTGACCTTTTTTGTCATTAAACCATCATAGGCCCCTAGACAAAGACTTTGCTTTTTGGTCTTTTTGGTCTTTTTGCCTTCTATTTTGGGCTGGGTATGGTGTTATTGGTATGCATCCTTCGCTTCACTTGCCTTGAAAGTGCTTGGTGCGATGTGAAACAAAAAATTGTTGACTTTTTGAGTTTTTAATTCTTTTATTATATGGTATTTGTTTATTATTAAAATCATTCAATAAACATTATTAACATAAAGAATAATTTAATTATTAAGACTATGATGAGATCGATGCAAGCGAGTGAGAGCATAGATTCCTAAATGATTAACTTGTTAATTTATAACTGAATTTTAAATATAAATGAAATTAATTACTTAAAATATAAACATATTTTATTATTTCCATATAAATGTTTCTAATGCCTTAAGCCCTGCCTAACCGTCCAAATTTCTAATGATAAGGCTTAAGTCAAGGTCTCCCACGAAGTTTCCTTCTTGTGTGGTTGCAGGTTTTGCAATAACCTGAAATTGTTAGGTAGGTGCACATGAGAGGAAAGAGTAATATGTAAGGATACTTTTTATATTCATTTTATCAGGTTAATGTAATGTGTTTTCTGTCATTTTTCATATTAACCACTTGAAGTATGTCACTTGAATCAATATGAAATGGGTATCAAGAGTCAATTTTTAATGAAGTTCTTAAGCCACTTAAAGCTCTTAAGCATAATTTGTCCAAACCTCATGCATAATTTCTAATGATTTTCTATTAACAATTTCTCAAAATGCTTCATACATACAATTATCTTTCTAAAGCTTATTACCAACATAAGCTCGGCTCTCAATATAGACGAAGTTTCGTTCATGATTTACATACTAAGTCTTTAGATTTAAGTGATTGTTTCTACTTGTAAAGCATTTTATCTTACAAATAAAAAAATTTTAATGGGAACAGTCAAATTATAACACATGCATGTCACCTATATATATATATATATATATATAGAGAGAGAGAGAGAGAGAGAGAGAGAGTAGAGATTTACGGCTGCCAAGCGTCGGCCATTTTTTATTATTTATTTATTTATTTTTAATTGAAGAGGAAATAGGTTACAAGGGAATTATGGATGACCGAATCCATTTAAAGTGGTACCTTCCACCCTTAAGTTTTAGTTTTGAATCAAAAAACAAATTTTGAGGCATTAAAACCCAAATATTAGCTCATGAAAATTTAGCTAACAAAAAACATAACAACAAAATTTTCATTTCCATTTTTTATTTTTTTTATTTTTAGAGGCAGCCACACGCGTTGGACGACGCTTGACTACCTCAATTTGGCAGCCGCATAGACGGACTCATATATATATATATATATATATATATATATATATATATATAATCATAATAATTCATATACAAAACCAAGTAGGCTTCAACCGGGTAAACCTCCATTTCCTTATCAATTCTTGATAAGTCCAGAAATACAAGACTCCAATTTATGGTGTTGAGGGAGTGTTTTCCACCACTTGACAAGAGTGGATTCCTCCAAGAGCACATCCTTTTCAACCTCTCCGCCATTAACCCATTTCTGTATATTTCTTTCCAGTTTCAAAACCCTTTCCTTCACTTCTTCAAACCCTTCTCCGTTGCCAGTTTTAGCTTGGAGCTCCTCCACCTCTGCCCAGAAATGGGATTCTCCACTGGATTCGGCCGGCATCTTCTCAGCATGCTCGCGCCATCTTTGCGTGTATCTGAATCGTTTTGGCCTTCCCTTCGTCGCATAAGGCCCCGTGTCTTCGTTCTTCAAGTGTCTATAATAGTTGGCAATATCCAGCGGCTCAACAAGCCGGCGATATCTTGTTCCGAGCTCCACCCAAGCTCTCTGGCCTTCAAAATCGTCCGGGAGCTCGTACCTTTTTAGCATGTCGATGATCTCATCCCATATACCTGTGTTAGAATATAAATTAAATAATTAACTTCATTGAATTCTCATAAAATTTTTTTAAGTTTTTAGGATAATCGGTGATTTAACGACCTGTTAGTGTAAGCCTCTTCAAATTGGCATCGAAATCCTGACGGTTTTTCTGAAGCTTGAAGGCATCATAACAGCCTACTTTTCGTAGCTTACAGTAGGCTCGATAGGAAGTCTCCAGTTCATTCATTGCGTTGTGGATATCTTTCTCCTTGGCATCGATGTTTCTTTTGTTCCCCTGCTTTCTCTTCTCTAACACTCCCGCAGCACGAAGACACAATCTAGCCCTCGTGCTCTGCAATTTTCCACACACACAAATAAGCACAAATGATCATGAGAATTGAGAAAGGGCTCTAAAATTAACGTTATATTCTCTTCATTGGCATATAAAATTAAATGATTAAATTTATCCCATTAGCCACACATAGGAAAATTTAAAATACTTTCTAGAATGTTACAAATCAAAGCAAAAGTCGAGTTCAAACTATATCTTCGTCATTTACCTCTTACTTTTATTGAATATCTTATGTATTGGACAACACTCATTGTTGGGAAGAAAATATCTCACCGTGGCCCCCACCTACTTGCACTTATTTACAATATGCCCTTACCCACTGACCATATGACATGTGTCCACCTTTTTTGCACTTAGGAATAAAATGAGAAAAATGGGTCCTTCTTCCTTCCATAAGTGGAGGGGTATTTTTGTCTTTTTTATTTTTTGATGGGATAACAATACATTTCCACTATAACTAACTGAATATTCTCATGTTCAAATAAACTAGAAAGGATCCTAATTCCTTGTATATCTCACTCTCAACACACACTGATTCATGGATATTATAGGCAAATTACCATTATATTTTTATCCACATATGAGATGCTAACTTAAGTATCTAAGAATCTTCGGCCCCAACCGAAGACCCTCTAACCTTGTCCTTATTTTGCAGGAACACCATTGTTATTAAGGAATTCCTTTCATAGCTCAACCATGAAAAAAAAATCGTTGGGCTAGCAAATTCTTGGACCGAAAAACGCTGCAACACCCATTAAGGGAGCAGTGATTTAACACTCTCTTAAAAGTCTTTTGCAATTCAAAGTTTGAAAGAGCCTAAAAAAATTTGAAATTTGTTTGAAAGCCAACAATAACAAGAGACAGAAACAGAGCTTATTTACCAAGCCAAGGTCGTTTAAGGCCGAGTTAATTGTTGCACTATCGCCGCCGGTGACTTCTGCAGACAACGGAAGCGTTTCCAGTTGCTTCAAGTCAACCACATCTTGCATTTCCAAACTTTCTTGCAATTCACTTTCATACCCAAAATGTTGATGAAGGCTTAAACAGGGTATCTCTGCAACCTCCCTTTCACTGCCCAACTGAGAGGAGTAGAACAAAAGCTGCAAAACCGCATCTGGGTTCCTCAAAACCACTAGTTTTCCATTCCCAGTGCAGAAGATGTACGTCCCAAAGGGCTTGTAAGGGCTTAATGCAATGAAGCTGGTTACAGTTTCCAAGAGCATATTCGTGCTCCCCATGAGATTGCAGGCAGCGTGGGTTGCCACCGACGCCGCGTTCCTCATCACAATCATATGAAAATCTGAAGCCTCCTCCGGTACGCCGCCGGCGGATTCGTTTGTTGATTTTGCAGCGAAAAATTGGAGGATTGACTCAAATTCTTGCTCGATTGATGGGATAGGAGCAAGCAAGAGGCGTGGGACAATGTCATATCTCATGACAAAATGTATGAAGTAAGAAGCCCAATTCTCTCGCCCAAGAGCATGGGAAAATATGCGGTTACCCGTTAGAGGGCATCCAAAAGTGAGACACAGAGGTGGGATTTTGCTGTCGGATTTGAAGAACTTTTCCAAGAACCAAAGTGTTGCCAGGATGGCGATGGAACCACCCAGGGAGTGCCCCGTAAACACTATTTGCTTCCTGTCTGTCACAGCACTTTGCACCTGATATTATTATTGAATGTGAGATAAATAAGTCTTACAAATATGTGAAGCGATTTAATTTATTTTTATACATTTTATTTTGAGGGCAAAGAAATAGATAGTGTTTGTTTGATAGAATTATTTGTAACACTACAACTATCCTACAATGTCAATCAATTCTTTGATTTTTTTTCTTGAAAAAACTTTACTCAATCCCATCGGAATTGTCATTACTTCTACAATATCGTCTTAAAGTCCAATTTCTCTCAATGTAGTATATCCATATTTCAATTGTTTGCAATTTCACTCTCTGTTAACTTTTTCCTTTTAGGAAGAAAAAAAAAATTGCAAAGATTAAGGCGTTAGTCCGAATTTAATGATATTTGCAAAAATACCTATGTCTCAATCTTTACAAATAAATAAATAAATAAATATTTTTTCTAAAAAAATTGGGTATTTTGAAAATTTTGTTGGGATCTAACAGATGGGGCATTGAAAAAAATTAAAAGTTTGATACACTGAACTTTATGAAAGACATTGCAAAATGGGTGACAATTCATAAGGGTCAGTAAAATTTTCTCTTTTTTCTTTTAACAAAGACTGATTCAGGGTTAGTCGGATTGTCATGTTAGCATTGTGTGTGTGTGTTACTTCTTATATGAATACATTAAGATGACAAATGAGAAATAATATTGTTATATTAGTATCAATAATTAAAATTATTATATATTTTTAGAGTAATACTAAGTACTATATTTTCATCTTACAATTGTCCAACAATATTGCTGCAACACTCTAAATCAATTATTGAATTTTTTTTTTTTTTTTTAATTTACTAAAGATTGATCCAAATATTTCTTGGGAGTGTCACATCAATCTTATTAAATAAAGAATTATAATATATTTTTAAACTGCAAAACCAACAAATTTCAAGCCTCTTGCCAATTCATGCATACTTTCAGCTATTAAAAAGACTAATCAGCAAACGAGTCTTAATTGACATGGCCGTATGTGATTGGCAAATGGATGAAAACAGCATCCTACATATGTTCGACAAAACATGGAACATATGTCGACAAATTGAGAAATACTAAAAATTCCAAAACTTTTTTCTAAATTCTTATTCCACGTTCATTTATAATAATCTAAACTTAGTTATTTCTTCAGCGGACCAGATCATTTGAAAAAAAGTTGCATTTTTCCGGCAAATTATAGCAGAAGAGAAACTCATTGCAGAAAAAAGAAGCAAACAGTGTACCTTATCTTGAAAATCTGAGCTCCCCAAGATCTTGTCTTCAAATCTCCGCAGAAAGGCTTCATTAACGGTGGCCACTTCATCGTTGCCTATGCTTCTCAGAGAAGGAAACTTCGGTGGATCGCCTGATCGATTGATCTTGGTCTCCCCAAAGGGCTTTTGAGCAAACCAATCGCTTACAGACCAAGACCCAGGAAAGCTGAAGAGGATGGTCTCTGGTGAACCAAGAGTTTTCTCAAGAATATATGGATTCTCCGGAGACTTGTGAGCTTTCATGGCACAATAACAAGCTTTATTGATTAGCTGATCTTCCCTCAATCCTATGATGTCTGCAACCCTTCTTCCACTGGCCATCGTTTTTGAGTTTTCTTCTGCAATTTGCAGGTTTAGAAGCTTTTGCTGCTTCTTGTTTAAGCCGATGGAGCTTGAAGAAAGGAATATGATCAGTTTGAATTTGACGAAAATACCCAATACCCATATGGGGTTTTTAATTAGGAGACCATAGGATGAACAATGGGTGGATGGTGACCATTTTGGTCATTACATAATTATTGACCAAGACTTTGCTTCTTCGTCTTCTTGCCTTCTTTTTTGGGCAGGATACGCAATATGCATAGTGTGCTTCACTTGGCTTGGAAGTTGGAAGTGATTGGAGCAGGGAAATGAATGGGGTAAAATCAAACTGAAAAAAATGATGACTTTGTGTTTTTAATTCTTTTATATACTACATGTTTGTTATTAAAAGGGCAATGTTATTATTCGTACACATTTATCACACTTGTTGACTTGATAAAATGAATATAAAGAATAGTATTACTTAGTAAGAGATATTTTACCCAGTTAAAAAGCACAATTATCTATTTTAGCTATTCATTTTTTAATATCAACTCTAACAGATCCTTTATTTCATTCTCTATTTTTTAAAATATTATTTTTTAATCTTTCTTTTCTTTTCTTTTTTGGATCCGTGACTGCTTTTGCATTATCTTGTAAATTGCAATAGAATTGATTCACGAAGCATAAATGTGTGTTATTTTTATTTATTTATTTTTAGTTTGTCAATTATATGCATGCTATTCACTTTTTTTTAGGGAATTTTTAGTGATTCAAAAGACTTAAATTTGTATCATAAATTCATGAACAGAGAAGAGGGAAGAGAGAGAAACGTTGAGGGAGGGAGAGGAGAGAGAAACGTTGAGAGGGAGAGAGAAGAGAGAGAAAATAATGTGAAAATAATATTTTATTTAACAATCTAGTGTGCTACAGTAAATAGCAATATGAAGCTATTCACTATAGCAGTTAATGTATAATAGCTAATATCAAGCTATTCTATTAGAGCAAAAAAATGACAAAAATAGTTAAATGTAACTAATATCTCTCTTTTAACTACACTGCTAAAGATGTTCTTATAAAAATAGTAAAGTCGATGCGAGCGAATGAGAGCATAGATTTGTGTATAGCATGAATGATTAACTTTTGTTGATTTATAATTGAATTTAAAATATAAATGAGATTAAGTAGTTAAAATATTTGATATTAGAGATGTAATTTGAAAATAAGAAATATAAACATATTTTATTCTATTCATAGGAATGTTTTCTAATGCCTAAGCCTAACCCTCCAATGCTAGGCTTAAGTCAAGGTCTCCCACGAAATTTCCTTGTTGTGGGGTTGCAGATTCCAAAATGACTTTCTGTTCTGAGAATGTTAGGTAGGCAAACGTGGGTTCATTTAAAAATTGTTATTCTACTTACAAAAAATAAAAATAAAAATAAAAATTTATTCTTTTCCAAGTTGGCATAGAATAAAATGCTCACATTATTGCTACAAGGTTGAAGACCTTCCTGCCCCACGACCCAAATACAGGAAGGCCCATGATTTTTGGGCTGGACTTGGTCCAAAAGTAAGCGTGCTACTTCACCATCTCCTTTGAGGGCCTGTTTAGAATTGCTTTTGAAGAGCCTAAAATTTGTTTTTTACACTCAAAAAGTCCGCTTAAAAAAAAATACTCGTTTAATAAAAAAATTAAAAGCGTTTTTAAGGGTCCAAAAAGTTTTAAAATGGCAAAAACGTACTTCTAACAAAAATTTAAAAATAAAGCTTTTGTCCAAAAACTCTTTTTGATTGAAAAGTACTATTTTTCAAACGCAATACCAAACAGGCTTTGAATCAACATTGTGCGTAGTACCTCCAACAAAAATGAAAAGCCTCTTAGCTTAAGTTAATTGGACGTTAGAATGGTTTTGGTAGTAAGAATTTAGGGTTTTAGGCTATATATTAACTTCTCAGAACTGATGCTTAAGTTTAGTATAAATGGTTTGAGATTATGGGTTTGACTCCCACTTCATCACACATATTTCTTCTGCTCGATTCCACCTCCAATATTTTGGGGACCGAGGGTGGGCAAAAATGACTCCATCGTAAACTATCGAAGGCCATTATGACTTTCCAATGGAGGTGGAGGCAAAAAGAGAAAATTAGCTCATTTCTGCCCTACTACTTCTAATGCCCACCCTTGATTTAACCCACTTATTGGGCGACTTTTTAACTTTGTCCCTCTTTCTAAAGAAAATAGTTATCTTTCCTTTTCATTGCGCCGGTACAAGTTTAGTGAGGCCGTCACTTTGTAAATGTTTGTATAGCATTGGAACATGTGATTGAAATAACTATTTCTCAATTGCTTGACTCTAAATTTCATACAATGATAGCATGTTTGGGATTCTGATTGAGAAGTCAAAAAAAACGTTTTTTTGTCAAAAGTGTATTTTTGTTATTTTTGGGTTTTTTAATCCTTAAAAGCGCTTCAATTTTTTTTATCAAACAAGTACTTTTTTATTCAAAAAAACTTTTAAAGTGTTAAACGCACTTTTAAATTTCACAAACGCACATTCAAACTGTCCTTGACACTTTCAAAACACCTATCCAAACAAAATAAGATCTAAATACGCTCTCATAGGCACCCGATCCCCATCCCAGCCTAAAAGCCATCAGAGTATGCTTGTTAAATCTGCTAGTGTGCCTAGTGGCATGAACAGTCTCTCTCTCTCACGCGCACACGCACTCACACGACAGACAAGATTTTGCTTGCTGATCTCGAGAATGTTGATTCCTGTGTCGGGGTCCTCTTGTGGTAGTTGAGCCTATTTTTTGGCCTAAAGCATTTTAAGGTGGTTGAGTCTTCAATGAATAGTAATAATCAGAATCCAGTACGGTTGGTGACTAGTTATGACCAAATAAAGAAATAGTACGTACAGGCTTAGAAAAAAAAAAAGAAATAGTACGTACAGTCAACTACCTGTTTATAGGTAGGGGGTGTCTGAAGAAATTGAAGATTCTACAAACCCCATTGCTGAGAGTTGTGTATCTGGTTCTAGTGGCCATTTATTGCACAATGGCTGAAAATTCTAAGCATATCTAGATGTAACCCTCCAGAACCTAGCTTTTGGCAGGATTATCACTAGGTTATGTACGTAAATAGGGTTTCATTTGGATTTTCCATTTTAAAACATGTAATTTAAAAAACTGCGATTTTAAAAAAATACGAGACATCGAACAAGCTGATTGGAAGGAAATTATGCACTAATTGATACTAGAGGAATGTCAAATTATTTCTATGTCTACCTTTCATATGGCAGATGACTCCATATCAAATTATTTCCCCAGTTGTATGCTTCTGAATAATCAAATATTTGCATAGTTGTAGCTTATCATCTTCAGAAGTCATCATCAGATTCGCTGGAAGATGTCATAGACATATCTGACATGAAATGTGAGGGGAGGTTTGGGAATCTCACTGAAGTTTTTGTTGACGGTGAAAGTGGCGGTGATGATCCCAGAGGAGGTGTTGTGGCATTCTTCTTCTGTATCTTTCGAGAAATGTCTGCACAAGCTTGATCAACCATGTCGAGGAAGTCCTTGACAATAACAAACAGTTGAAGTGGGTGTGCCCCATTGTCTTTGGAAGCTCCTGCTTGGTAGTATTGTGTTGTTTTCTCAACAATCTCCATAACCCGCGTTTGCTTCTCTCTCACCACCTTAAGCTCCTCTTCACATTCCTCCAGAAACTGCTTCATTTCCCTCATGAACCCACCTCTCTCACCATTGCCACAGTGTCTCATGAGCTGCCAAATTTCTGTGACACGGGCAGTGAGATTGGAGCACATATTGATGAAATTGTCATATTCTATCGCAGCTGCTTTCTTTACATTTGATAATTCAATGTTTAGGCCTTCCAGTGCTGGTAAGCCTAGCATGAGGTACTCTTTGTCTCTCTCTTTTGCTGTAAGGCTCTCTGAGTTTGTTGTGCTAATAATGCTTGGACTCTGATTGATCAGACAACGTCTACCCTCTGATCGAACTACTTGTTCCACAACAAAGTGAAGCAGAGTAGTCTTCCCCTCTGTGCTTTTTACATCAGAGAGCTTCCGAAGAGTAGTGAGGTTAAAACCTTGTGCATTGCCTCTGGCAGTGCCGGCATTCATGCGGTTGCCGGCCTTCAGAATGGCTTCAAGAAGTTTTAAGAAAAGCCCACCGGTTCTTAGCTCCTTGCAGCCTAATTCGAGTGCATGCAGGCACTCCTTGAGGTGAAGAACATCAGGATCATAGTTTGTTCTGAAAAGCATTGCATTGAAACGGGTGAATGCTGAAGGCACAGCTTTCAGGATGTGGTAGAGGAAAGATTCAGCATCTGCAAGTTTAGTTGGGTTGCCATTGAATTGGAGGATTTTGGCTTCTTCCTCTTGGGTTGGGGCCATTTTGGTGAGCTTCTCAAGGGTATCAGCACCAAGCCCCTGGCCTTCAAAGATGGCATCCAGAATTTCGTTGCGAGAGACTGCAAGAGATCTTAGCACAATAGCTATGTTCTGTGATTTTCGTGGCTCCAGGATGAAAATTTGAGCTGGTGGGGCAGAGTTGGACTTGCTTGAAGTTGACAGGACATTGCTTCTTTCATGGGATTTCAAGTTGGTATCAGAATATCCAAACAAATTCTCCATAAGTTCATCATCGAATCTGAATAGCACATGCAGAATATATAGTTACCAGACACAGACATTCATATTTTTGTATCAGCTTAAACTTTTGAGATAAACGGTGATTTAATAAATGTAAGGAATGGCAATTACCGGAAAGATCCATCGACGATCTTGTCCCAGACCATTGAATGGTCAGCATTAGCTATAACCTTATCCCAGTGCAGTGGCTTCAGCTTCATTTGGCCAGCACCACTTCCTCTCGAACTCTCCCCCATTGAACCCTCTGACCTGCTCTTGCTGTTTGCTTTTGCTCTGGGAGCTTGTGGGGGTTTCAATGATGACACTGGACCCACTGCCTTAGGAGGCCTAGGTGGAGGTGGCGGTGGCGGTGCTGGACTTATTTTAGCTGGAATAGATGGCGGCAGCGGCAGCGGGAGTGGAGGTGGTACTGGAATCTTCTTTGCTGGAGGAGGGGGTGGTTTAGTTTGCTTCTCCAAAATCATTGGTGGAGGTAGAGGCTGCCTTGGCAGCAGTGGAGTTGGAATTTGCAATACTGGTTTCACTACTTCGAGAGGAAATGCATCAGAATTCTCACTGAGCAATGGAACTTCCTGAGGTTTAGATTTTCTTGGTCTCTCAACCATAAAATCCACCCTCTTTTCTTTTTCTTCTTCATAACTAGGATTTTGTATAACCATTGGAAAAGAATCTTTAACTTGTCCTCCTTCTAGTTTCCTCAGATAAAGAACATCCCTCCCATTTTCATCGACAATCAATCCCTTCACATTTCCTCCAAAGTTCTTGTACTCTTGATGAGTCACCACAGCTTCTTCTCTGCGAAAGCTTGTATTCTCTTTGTTTTTCCTTTTGCGTCGAGCAATTACGTGTTTTCTAAACAGGAAAAAGAAAATCACGGCAACAACTAGAGTAGTTACAGCTGTGGCAGCCACGGCCTTCACAACTGTATTATTTGATGACGGCGGCTGAGACGGTGTCGGCATTGTTAGAACATAAGCTGTAGATATTCTAGGATTTGGAGATTCTGCCAACGGCTTGTGAAGACCTTTAGTTAACAAGAAGAACAGGAAATATAGAGAAGCCCTTGGCTGAACTTTGAAAAAAGAAAAAATGTTGAAGAAAACTAGAAGAAAAAGAACTTATTTTGATTCCTTGTATTTTGGGTCTGTATGAATAAATTGTCCAGCAGCTTGTGTTTTGTGTTGTTGCTGAGTGATGACAGTTTCAATGAAGGTAGTTGTTGCTGGTTGGAATTAGTTGCTCTCAGTGTTTTTTTCCTAGTGAAATGAATGCAAGCTTGTCATTTGTAGCAATGGAATTTGCATGCTGTATTATGGGCATGACAGTTTAGCAGTCCTGCCGTGTTGCATTGTAATTGTATTATATTTTTGCATACAATTGCTATGTTGTCTTGTTCCTTGGCTAAAATTTGTGATTATAAAACTGTTAGATTAGAATTTATTGGCATTATATGATATAGTCTCAATAATTGGAATTTCATTGTTTTTAGGCCATACAAAGTCGGGCAGTTTAAGAGAGAAGGTTGCAGGGCCTATCTATTCTAGACAACCAAAAAAATGTGAGATCCACATGTCCAGGATAAATGAGCTTCGCAACCCCTCTCTCTTAATTTGCCCAAACTTTACATTTGTAAAATTTGGACAGTCTAAGAATTTCAATCTGTTTGAATGTCCATTATTGTTGGATTCAGATCTTCAGCAATTTGTTTTGGACAGCAAATATGAGAAAGCACTTATAGCCCACCTAATTAAACAAAGAGACGGGTTGCTCAAAACCTGCTCGGTCAAATTAGTTCCACAAAATCTCTTGTATTTACTATTTGAATTATTAGCAATCTGAACGACAAAATTGCTGAAGATGTCCATCCCTTAACCAAATGAATAGAGCTCATGGTAATGGTAAGAATATGGCTTGGTGCACAAGGATTTACAATGTCCTATACGTTATACACAAAGCAAGAGTGCAATGATCAAGCAAAACTTCGAAAGTCTCCCACTTTGGATTCACCTGCAAGCTGCCACTTGACATGAGTGGACCACACCTGAGCAATGAGACCACAGTAGTATGTACAACTAAGGGTATGTTTGGGTGTACGTTTTAAGAGACTAAAAGTATGTTTAACTAGAGAAAAAAATACTCAATTAATAAAAAAAATTGAAAGTACTTTTAAGAGTATAAAAAGCCTAAAAATAACTAAACGCATTTTTGACAAAAACTTAAAAATGGAACTTTAGCTAAAAAAACGTTTTTTAATTTAAAAGCTCTATTTCTCAAACACAATCTCAAACATGCTCTAAGCATTGGATAGGCTTTTTCTTCTTATGAGCAAAATGATTGCGACCTTGGGGTAGTCATTATTTACAAAATGGGCTATGTTTATTAGTGTATCTACAAAATCTCCAACCATTATGAGCATATCTTATTTGTCTTTTTGGCCTATTGAGATAGAGACTGCTCTTACTTCTGTTGTTACATATTTTTTGTTTGAAAAAGTGTTTTGACATGCCTAAAAAGTAAAAATTAACTGTGTTTTTAGGCATATTCTGTGTTTGAATTCTTTATTAATTAATGCTTTTTACTTTGAAAAGAGAAAACAAAATACATAACAAAAATTTTAACAAACAAATCATTTCTAGTTTCATTGGTGTAAATTGTTTAAGCAGCTTTCTTGACAAGCATGAAGCATTGTCGTGCACTGGGGTCTGCTTGTTCTTTTTCATAAATTAAACAATGGAGGGGGGGGGGGGGGGGGACGTGGTTGGTCTATGGCATAAGCAGCAATAATTTTGATGTGTCTAACGAGCAGAATGGTTGGAAGTAAGCCAGTGAAGCCACCATCCAATTTTATGGCCCCATTAATGGTCCTGACCACCCTTATGATCTTCCCTTTTTTTTTCTTTTTTCTTTTTTTTTGGAATTATGATCTTGTTGGAATAGAAGAGAAATCACCGGCTAGAATTCAAAGTAATGTTGGTTTGGTTATGCGGTTATAAAATGTGTAATTTAAAAAATAGCAGTTTTAAAACGCGCAATTTTTAAAAACGTAGCTAAGTATTTAGTAGAATCGCAAATTAACTTATAAAATCGTGCACAATTTGAAAACGTAAATAGCCATTTTCCAAAAACGCGGTTCTTCAATTATGTAAAAACACAAATTTTGCGAACAAAATCAAACTAGCTCTCTAATTTAAATAGCATTGTCACTTGTGAGTTCATAACATAGTTCTAAATAGTATATGAATTTATGGTGGGTGGCCAAAGCAATTAAGACTAGGTTGTCTAAATGTGAAGTGTGATCACAGACCATGTTCAATTAGTGTATTAAGCATCTAATCGATATACAAAAGGCTTCAAAATTATCAAACGCAAAAATTTAGGTCTTTAAATTTATCTCATATTAGGCTTGCTTAATCTAATGCTAACACTCCAAATTAGGCCCCACTAGATCATAAGGAACCGGTACGCCAAGAGCTCCAAAATTGAAAGAACGCAAAAAAGTTAGGCCTTTAAACCTATCTTTTACTAGGTTGGCCAATCTAACGCTCGTATTTCAAATTGAGCCCTCCAAGATCATAACACTTCTTATGATTCTGGTGGGGACCAATTTGAATGTGGGCATTAAATTGGGCCAACTTAGTAAGACTTAACTTTTCATGTTTTATGAGATTTAAAGCTATTGGCGTATCAATTAGATACCTAACATATACGCTCATGCATGCTATTACCAGAGAAGTTCAGTTCAATGAATGGACCAGCTCAGTTCTATGCAAATATTGCGTCTACATGAGCAGAGACTAGTAGCAATGGGTGGTCCTTCTCTGCTTCTGTGTAGTACTTCACACCTCACCAATCCTAGATCTGATGCTCCATCACAGCACGCATGCACTGGCTCTGGTCCGGAATTCTGACACCCTAAATAATCATTTGCAGGTGTATATTAACTATAATGTTAACCAGCACCTAGCAGACCTTAGTGGAGGTTATTAGAGGCTTTAACTTTGGTCACATCCGATAGAAATATAGGATGTAGATAATGATGAACAATGTGTCGTTGTTCAAAACACAAATGCAATTAACTTCCACATGGTGGAGATATTCTGCAGAAGAAATAGCATTGAACCCGACAGACTAATGCACATGTCTTTTCTCTTGGTCTACTTTCCTAAGCCAACAAATTTATCAATCACATACACCCATTGCCGCCAAATTGGGATACTGAATTGGGAAAGTAACAACATTTGGAGCTTAAACATTTTGAAACTTTTAAGAGAAGGTTATGGGGAAGGGAAATTCAAAGGAAATGAAGAGAATGTAGCTGTTTGTAACAACTGGGATATTTCGCATCATATTCTACATTAGAAGGTGCTGCTGTCTTGTATTTATACTGGTGTTTGTATACTGCTGATTTGTATGTCTGCTGGTTTTTTGCAAGTGTAATTAATTGTTGTGTGGTATAGTTGCTGAAGGGTGTTTTGGTTTCAGCAGGCTGAGATATGGTGTCTATGGATTTTGGATTCATTTGGTGTCTGTAAGTTGGCATATGGGGTTCCGGCAGATTTTCTGCTAATGTGTGTTGTAATAATCCCCGTTTGTTGTTAACAGAAATTCATACATCCAAATATTAAAAAAGAATTGAGAAGGTAACATTAAACCAAGAGAAGGAACTGATATACAAAACGACCCCTCAAAATATTTGGGAATTCATTGATTATAAAGAACTTCATCTTTACACAAAGGAAGAGAGAACAAAAAATATTTCCTACCATTTCTGATTCTTCTATCTCCTTGTTTATCTATTTCTGGTCCTAGTTACATTAGACAGAAATTGTGTGGACCAGTGTAAAACGTGGAAAAATAGGATAAAAAAAATCATGTCCAAACCAAACAAAAACACCAAGCCCGTGGGTGCTAACAAAAATTGCCACTCAAATGCAACGGATGGCAAATTAATCTTTAGATGCATAGTTTGGCCCTCTTTGAGGAACATGCAGATGGTGCTGATGATGGCATTAGGGTAGATGATGGATCACAAGCAAGTGCTGGTGATGATGATAATGTCACTGACTGTGGTAAGGAAGAGTGATCATCGCGTCGCCTTCTCTTGCGTATTCTTGTTTCTCCACTATCTTTTCCTTCCCCTCTCATTATGAAATCTTTCAAACGTTTCACATCTGACAATTTTACTGGCTTCACCAGATACTCCTCCGCCCCTTCCTCCAAACACCTGTCAATCAGTAATAGAATAAGCTGTCAACTACCATTAACACAACTGTAGAAACATCAAACCGAGTTAAGTTCACAAAGTAAACTACTAAATATTAATCCTAAGAATCGTTGTCAACGTCATGGGAAAATCTAAAGGGACGATAGTAACTTCAAGTATATGTTTCGATATCAACAGTAATTTGTGCAGTGGAATGGCAACCACCATGAGAATAGTTGATACTAAGCCCATCAACTCCCTCACAACAGGGGTTCAATTTTAAGTTAGGAGAATGCATTGTTATTGTTGGTGTTGCTCTTGGTATAGTTAATGGGAATGAATCAAAAAAAATTAAGAAGTCGTCTCAATTCCAATTGCACCATCATCCAAACTTGTAATTTCTTCCAGCCTGAGTGACAACCATCACAAGTTTTGACTAATTCATCTTGTTTATAATTCCTCCTTGATTGGAAAACCATGAGTATGTGTTAATATTCAAGAATTCCTCTTATGTGATCTACCGAAGCATCGCCTTTTGGGCTACCCGTAACATGTGGGGAATGAACAATCACATGCTACCAGGATTTTAATGGAAGCAGTCTAGGGCAGAGTTTTCCACATTGGTAAATACATGCCAACTCTACAAATCCACATTGGCTATGTTCATCCTGGGTCCAAAGCAAATTTATATCACATACTAATGGAACATTTGTCATCAAATTAAATTAAAATGTTATGAAATGCATTCACAAAATCCCCCAATTTCTGTTCAGGTTCAGATCAGATTCAGGTTACAAGTCCTATATCAAGTATGTCATTACACAAAAAGAACCATATCGGGTATGTCCAGGTATAGTTATTTAATAGTAATCAGATTCAAACAGATTTGGATTCCCATCAAGCATTAACAAAACATCGAAGCCATCACATTTACCTTCCATTAATAAAACCACCAATAATCCAGAATAATTATGCAAGTGCATATAAAATCAAATCAATCAAAAAGATTGAAATAAGAAATTACCTATCAATACGAGTCAAGATGTTCTCGGATGACATGATCACCACTGGTATCTCTTTCAGAACCGATGATTCCTGCTAAAAAGAAACCATAGCCAAAACACCCTCAACACCAATAGATAATAATAAACGTAATTATCATTATTTTTCCTTTCATTGCCTTTTTTAAGTTATGGTCTGTTTTCTGAGAAAATTCAGGGATGAACGAATGAGACCTTTTTTTTTTTTATCTGAAGCTTTCAAATGCAGGGGACCTAAGCTCTCTAGTTTTAACTGTGGTGAGCTTTCCATTAAGTCCCTTTAATCAAAGAATTGGAGCAATTACAAGAAGAAGAAGAGAAAAATAGAATACAAACCTTGATCTTCTTGAGCAGTTCATATCCTGTCATCCCTGGCATTGAGTAATCCGTCATTATGAGATTAACTTTCAAACCCTGTCATCATAGCCATCAAAATTCCTTCAGCATGGAAAAAAAATAAAAAACTGGAATATTTGGATGGGCTACTGAAGCAGTGCAAGAAAAGAAAAGGTGTAAATTTCCCTTTCTTTTCATTTCCCACACTTTCCTAGCAACCAAACAGAGTGAAATACATTTGAGAATCCGAGATCATTTCTTACATCAAAACCAACCGAGCCCTTCCCCTTCTCTCCATCCAAACCAAGATACTGAAGAGCTCTCGTCCCACTCTCTACAGACGTTACTGCATATTCCAATCCAACCATCGTCAACAACCAATCAAAACCCAAATCATTTTCAAAAACAACGGAGATCAACTTCGCCTACCTTTACAAGACGAGATCTTCAGCAACCGTTCGATGACCTTCCGGTCCACGAGACTGTCATCCACGGCAAGAACATGTAGCTCCGGTGAACCATCACAAACCTCAACATTCTCCTGCAAATTCCGCCGAAAAACCTGCCTGGCCGTCTCCATCCCCAGGAAAATCCGCTCAAAAAACAATCTTTAGCCTCAACACTGAATTGGGTCTGCGTAGAATAGAGCGAAAACAGTAGAAAATATACGGAGAAGTAGGAAGAGGAAATGGGGACTTTTATAGCATAGCTATGGGTTGAGGAGCGTACGAAATGGGAAAGAGAGAGAGAGAGAGAGAGAGAGTTTGTGGTGTGGCGTGAGGGTAGCTTTTGCTTTAATTTAAGGAAAAAGGCTAAAAGCTGAGAGATTCTGAGGATCCAAATGTGAAAGATTTCTTCCTCTTTTTTCTAAATTTGCAAATCTATGAGATGGAGAGAGAGAGAGAATTTTCCGCCACGAGTCACTTGTCTGTTTGTCCTGTCAATAAATTCAAAGATTGGAGGAGTATTTAGCAGTAAACGGTCCTAGTCAGAGAAGACAAAACGTATAACGTATGATATGATTTGCTTTGCTTTGTGTGGTTTCTTCTTGACTGGTTGGCCCATGGTTTTGAGAGCGAGGATTGACTTGGCTTTAGTATTTCTTTTATTTTATTTAAAAAAAAAAAAAAAAATTGATACAACATAAATAGAAAAATAATTTTGAGTATTTAATGAGAGTTTTATATTTTTTATAGTTCGTTAGTGTTTTTGTCAAAACAAAATAAAGAAAAGAAAAAAAAAAACTTTTAAAAGACAAAACCTCATTTTTTAATGCTAGACCCCACTCTCTCAAATAAAATTAAAAAAATAAATAAATAAACAAATAAACAATTGCAGCACAATAACAAGAATGAAATAAAAACTTAGGTAAAGTCTACTTAACCCCCTCAAACTACCATATTAATGACAATTTACTCTCTAAACTATCAATTACGACAATTTACCCTCTAAATTACCTAAACAATGACAATATACCCCCACTTTTAACAAAATGATGAAATTACCCTTACTAAAATAAAAACAAAAATACTAAAATTTATTTTTTTAAAAAAATTTTAAGGGTATTGTTATCTTATTAAAAATTATATAGAGGTAATTTCGTCACTTTGCTAGTATTATGGGGTACATTGTCATTTTTTTGATAGTTTTTAGTGTAAATTGTCGCAATTGACAGTTTTAAAAGTAGATTGTCATTGGGGTAGTAATTTGATAGGAATAACTAGGGCTGTTAAGTGAGCGAAGCGTCTCGTGAGCAAGCTCGGGCTCGGCTCGCATAAGCTCGGCTCGTGCTCGACTCGAATATTAAATGAAACATTTCATGAACACAAATCCTAGCTCGAATATTAAACGAAGCAAGCTCGGCTCGACTCGGCTAAGCTCATGAACAGCTCGTATAAGCTCGAGTGTGTGTGTGTGTCTATATATATATATATAAACTAAGTAATACATAATTAATTATAAATCTCATAATTATTAAAACCTTAAAATTGCATTTATATTTAAGCGTTAGAGAATAAAAAATTCTAGACCCTTCATGATCAAAGAGAGAGAGCAATCATTAAAAAGACATTGATTCAATTAGAACATATCCAAACGAAAGGAAGAAGAATCAAGCAGAAACTATTGAGGGAGATTGTGAAAGGTAGGGGTGGCAAAATGGGTACCCATACACGACCCGATTACGACCCGCGGGTACCCGTTACACGATTAGCCTATACCCAGACACGACCCGTTTAGCTAAACGGGTAATCGGGTTTGACACGATTATGACACGAAAATAACCGGGTAACCCGACACGACCCGTTTTACCCGTTTAAAATAACCGGGTCTAAACGGGTAGACACGACCCGATTACCCTAAACTATAAATTTTTTTTAAAAAAAAAAATTTTAATTCAAAATTGTAATAATAATACTAATACATCAATATAGTCAATGCAAAAAATTGAGTTCTAAGATATTAAAGGCTTTAATAAAGGATAAGAAAAAAAAAAAAAATTGGAAAGTGACCGTAATTGACAAATTGTACTCCAAAATAAATTACTAAACTCATAATTTCACCTAAACTTAAAAGTTAAAAGTTAAAAGTTAAAACAAGTAAGTTCATTTATTAAAATAGTCCACTTATAATTTAGTCTCACATGTAACAAAAGTGTTAAAAAAATTAATTTGAACAAATATACAAATTCTCAGACATTTTTTTTAGCATCCAACCTTGGGCCAAGACTCAATATTTTTGAATTCCATGAGAGCCATAGAAGACCAAGACCCTTATTTAATTGTGCAAATACATTTATCAAAATGTGTAATATAATAGAATAATTATAATTTGAGAGACCGAGTGAGAGGGAGTCAGGGAAAGGGTTAGGTTACAGAATAGTGAGAAATTGAGAATACACTAATACAGGGAGTCAGGGACTGATTTTTTGTTCAAAAATCAAAATGGTAAACAGGTAAGGTAAAGTAAGACTAGTAAGTTAAGTAAGTGAGTCAAAGTGTCAAACTGACGTGAGCTGTGGGCAGTGGGCTGTGAGTCAGTCAGTCCTCACGTGAAAAAAATCAGAAAAAACCGGGTCGGTGCCCAGCGGGTCCAGGAAAAAAAAAAAAAAAAAAAAAAAAAAAACCGGGTCTGGCGGGTCGACCCGTCAGACCCGCACAGTAATCGTGTCTGGCGGGTCAACCCGCCAGACACGAAATTTTCGGGTCTTAATCGGGTAGACCCGATTACGACCCGAACTCGATTAGCCCAAACCCAATACCTGTTTTTTCGTGTCGTGTTCGTGTCGGGTTCGCGGGTCGTGTCAAAATTGCCGGCCCTAGTGAAAGGTATAAACTATTGAAGAATCAAATAGACCAAAACACTATCACTACCTGTTAAGAAAACATCAATCTCTAAGTTTGCTTATCTATAAAATGATGCATATCCTTTCTCTTTGAAACCAAATGTCTTGCTGTATTGACTCAGGCTCCATACTCGACTAGTCAGGTTAAGCAAATGCTCATATGCAAACTAAGTAATACATAATTAATTATAAATCTCATAATTATTAAAACCTTAAAATTGCATTTATATTTAAGCGTTAGAGAATGAAAAATTCTAGACCCTTCATGATCAAAGAGAGAGAGCAATCATTAAAAAGACCTTGATTCAATTATAACATATCCAAATGAAAGGAAGAAGAATCAAGCAGAAACTATTGAGGGAGATTGTGAAAGGTATAAACTATTGAAGAATCAAATAGACTCAAACACTATCACTACCTGTTAAGAAAACATCAATCTCTAAGTTTGCTTATCTATAAAAGGATGCATATCCTCTCTCTTTGAAACCAAATGCCTTGCTGTATTGACTCAGGCTCCATACTCGACTAGTCAGGTTAAGCAAATGCTCATATGCAAACTAACTTCTTAAGCCGTTTAAGAGTACTTGAAGTAAAAAAAAAAAAATTGAAATAAAAAACATTAAATATAAGAGCCAGCTCGCGAGCTGGCTCGGCTCGACTTATTATTAGCTCGAGCTCGATTTTTTGGGCTCGCCTTAAGTTCGACTCGAGCTTGAGCTCGAGTCAAATTTAAACGAGCCAAACCTGAACAAGGGAAGCTCGGCTCGTTTACACCCCTAGGAATAAGTGAACTTTACCCCCAAAAACTTAAATGGAATCGTTTTTATTGACGTGGAATTATGTGTCTAAAATTACATTATTTTTCTATGACCCGTATATATAAGATTACATTTATCCTAGTTTTCGAAAAAGATTTTAAGTTCTCTTAAAATTTAAAAAATCTAATTTCCCTAAAAACCTAAGATCATTCATGTAAACAAGTACATATTCATCTCTATAAATGCTATTTTTTTCACCCATTATCCATCTTTCATTTATCTATTTTTTAAACTTATTATTGGGATCTCCCAACTATCTCATAATTAACTAATCCTTGAATTAAATTTTTTTTTTTCTTTTTTTTTAAAAAGGTAATGAATGCACTCGTTGAATCCCACCTCGTATGGCTCAACAGAAATTTGCCATATCTTGCGAATCACCAAAATCTTTAAAAATTTATTACCAAAAAAATTAAAAATAAAAAATAATGAAAATTTTTCTCCAAGGAATAACTGCAAAAGGCAAATACACATTCCAAAGACAGAATCCATCTCGGTCAGCCAAGTATCTCGTCAGGAGATTTTGTATGAAAAACACTGCACTTTCATTGAATTTGTCTTTCAATATATCCCAAACTTGCAAGGTTTTGAGGAATTTGACGTAAGCCTGAAAAGGAGCAGACCTGAGAGTCTATCTTTAATGCAATTTACTGATAACACTTCAATTCCCCACTACTTTTTTCTTATCTTTGTCTCTTCCCATATCTTGCATAATAGCATTCATATTATATATTTGAGTAGAGAAATCCTGGTTAGTATTCTTGGGTGTTCATTTTTTGGTATTTTTGTTTACGTGGCACATTTATGTCCACTTGTTTACATGACTCATTTTTCACTATTATTATTTTTAAAGTGACTTTTCATATTAAGAAGCTACTTAAAAGTTAAAAATAGATTATGGGAGTTGTTATAAAATAAGTGTGAGGGGTAATCTTTTTTTTATATATTTTAGAATAAATGTGTCATGTACTTTTAAGTATTTACTCTTTGTTGTGTAAATGCATATGACATTTCTCCATATTTTAAGAGTGTAATTTTTTATTTTGTGTTTTGTGCACATAGAACGCAAGTTGGTTACCCATCTCAATCAACTAAACCCACTAGCACTCTCCTGGTTTAAATGGAGATACAAGCAAGAGAATAACAATTAAAGTAGGAAACTAGAATAATAATTAGACTCTAATACTAATAAAAGGAGATTATACTACTTATTGAACTCCAAACACTATCTAATACAATAAATCTAATCTTAGAATACTAATAACAAAACTAATCTTAAATAAAATAGACCGTTCTCCTTAGTCTTTTCATGATCTTACGTGGATATTATTTTTTACTCTAATAAAATGTCTACACTCTCTTTATTTTACTTCCATAACAATAGCATATACTATTTCTCTTTTTTAATATAACTATTAAGAAATAGTAATGTTATACACTACATTTTTATCTTATTTTGCTGATATGACACTGCTAATTAGCTTTGAATTTTTTTTTTTTTTTTTTTTTTTTTTGGGGGAAACAATGGCAGATTGCCAATATCAAATTAGCAAAGTGGCATAAAGCTAAATTAGAAAAGCACATAAGTTTTATGAGTAAAGCTATATACTACTTTTTTATCCTTATTTTACCCCAAGTTGAAGTGACTTCTAAAATAATTATTTGATTAAAATCTAATAGTAATGTATGACAAATGAATAATAAATAATGTTATATAATATCATTTTACCCTCCATTTATCCTTAAAAAATAAAAAATAATTAACAAAAAAGCTATTAAAATTGAAAGCGGCACATAACATAACTTAAGATGGAAGAAAAAACTCACCAAGGTATTGAGTGTTTGTTTGTGTATCTCTCTAGGCGTGCATAATACGCACCAATTCGTTGTATAGAAAATCATACAATAATACCATTCTCAGCATTATTGTGCATGATATCAGCTTTAGCCTTTTTAAGTATTTTTCTGTTTATTATTTGATTATATTATATAATTAACATCAAAATTCATATATATGATATGACTTCTTTTTTTAAAATTTTTTTTTTACATGTCATATGATATGACTTGAATATAATGCTTACACTTCTAAAATCTTATACACAGCCCGAACATGATTTGACCATCTATAAAAGGTGGGGTTGGATTGAGATAGATAACCCCAAATAAAAGTTGTTGACAGAAAAAGTTTGTTTTGTTGATAAACTCAGTATGATCGTAATTATGGATCCATTTGTTAAGAAAATTGTTTTAAAAAAAAAAGACATTAACATAAAAAAAAAAAAACAAAAAACAAAACAAAAACACATTAACAAAATGAGTATGAACTCATATAAGTAATTCATATAATATAGGTGGTGCGTTTGAAATAGGATAATAATTCCTTTAGCACTACTGTGTGGTTTGGTATAAACCGATATGAGACATATTAAATAACCATCGTTATATATATATATATATATAATACATTAACTATTAGATTTATGGATTCATATGGACTTTATATAAATTCAATGGTGAATTAATTCATTCACTATGGAGATGGTTAAAAGATGGAAAAAAAAAAAAAAAGAATTCTATTATTTATTAACTGATAAATACCGTCCCTAACGGGTAGTTCAATCGGCTGTGAATTGCGTCTCATGAAGTGGAGGTTACTAATTCAAATCTCTCATTCCCTTTTCCTTGTATGGATATGTCAATAATAATAATAATAATAATAATAATAATAATAATAATAAATATCCAATATATATGAAAGGAAAGAATCACACATCAAAGTAAGGGTGGCAATTCGCGCTCATGATAAATGTATAAAACTATATAGATTAACTATAACTCAACTCATTTAATTAAATAAGTTAAATTTTTTAACTCTAGCTTACTAATTTTCTGTTAAATTTGTGTCAAATTCAAATTTGTCTAGACATGAATATAATGCTATAGGTATCTTAATTTAACATTTTTATTTAAACAAAATAAGTCATTCAATTTAAATTCATTAATTTTATATTAAATTTATTTGGAATTCCAATACAATATTCGCGTAAAAAAATGGTGAGCGGCAAAAGCCTTCGTATTTTACTCTTTAGGGCTTTTTACCTTGGAAGAAACATTTTCTGACTAGAGGCCATGGCCGTGCAACTACGCAATTTCAAATACTAAAATATATTGGAACGGACGTCACCAACCGGCGGCGTCAAAAGAGGAAAGCCGTCCTCGGCCGGCTGCGAGGGTAGTAGTTGAAGGTCACCTCCCAAAATATATTATGGTACGGAGAAGACAATCTAAGTTGATACGATGCCAGGTGGTGGCCCCCAAGCTTGGAATACGAAAAAGTCACTTGTCTCTTTCTTTCTCTCTCTCAATCTCTGATATCTCTCCTCCATTTGCGTGAACGGTCAGATCTTAAATGCTCCATTTAATATCGCTGCGATCCAATCAGCTGGCTAATTGGATATGTTTCGGACTTTACGCTGCGATCTCGTGGGGATTGGATCTTATTTGCTTGGCTTTTTAGCGGAAACGTATCTGATAAAGAGCATCTCCCAGATCCAACTGGATTTGCATTATCGGACGGATAGGATCGCCCCTGGCTGTGGAGAAGAGATTTGCTTTTTTCTTTTGTTTCATTTCCGCGTGAACCGACAAAGCCTTCTAAAAGAAAACAGTTGGTTCCGTTAATTAGTTACCGGGGAGGGAGCACGAGCATATAATATATTTATATATATATTATGAAGGGAAATTTCATCAAACAAACAAAGTCTTAAAGTTTTGTTGACGTTTCATGGTTTCGAAAAAGGATGGAAAAGCAGTGTAACGTTGTCTCGGGTCAATGAGAAAGGGGTGTTGAATTATCACTGTAATTTGATTATGATGTAGCCATAGTGGGTTACAATTTACATGATCGGATCGAATCACCATTCTCTTCTCAAAAGCTTTTTTTCTTTTTCTTTTTTTCAAATAAGATGGCATTAATTAAAACGAAAGAAAAAAAAAAAAAAACCAAAATGAGCTAAATAAATAAGTCAGTCTAGTGATTTTTTGGGCACACAGGTCAAAAAATGGGTCACTCAAAACGACGGGTTTTAAAGCAATTCAAGTAACGGACGGTTGATTGAAGAAACTTTTATTACAATAAGATAAATTGGACCAAAGTCATTAAAGAGGAGCTCCACTTTAATGTCCGATCAGGGAGGTGTACTGTAATTGAAGCTCAAGGGACACTGAAGCTGGATATGATAGTCTTTATAAAATAAAATAAAAAGAAACACCGTCTATGGAGAGACGAAGAAGAAGGCGGACATGGAGTAAATGTACAAAAGAGTTGAGAAACTATTGCATGATACAAAGAGTGGAGGACACGCATTGCCCACACATGTCGGGGTAGCACATAGAGTACATAGGTACACAATGGAAGGGAATGACGAAGGGTGTTGTGGAGGCCAACGAAAGTAATGAAGTGGTAGATAGTAGATAGGAGTGTCAATTCTTGTTCATGTGTCAATTTTGGCTGGTGTCAAGGCATATATATATATATATATATATATATACATAAAGAGTATAAAAGTTAACCATAATTTGACTTGTTTAATTAAATGAGTGAAATTTTTTAACTCTAACACTCTAATTTTGTATTGAGTTCATGTCAAGAATTGCATGCCATTATGTCAGATGTTGGGTTTGAATCGTGTCGAAGTATGAGTATAAGATTATATATATAGGGCAACTCTAACTCAACCATTTAATTAAACAGTCATATTCTTTAATCATAATTCTTTAATTTTGTGTTAAATTTGTGGGTCACTTTTATAAATAAGTATTGTTATATACAGACAATTGTAAAATAAAAATATAATTTATAATATTATTGTTTGTAAATATAAAAATATTCATTGAGTAAAAAATATTTTAGTTATAACTGGGTTTGAACTTTGACGTACGAGGTGGATCGTTGTTTGATTGCTTGGTTGGGGGAGGGGCATGGCATCTTGGACTTTTTGGTAGCAAGAGCGTGGCGTCTTGGACCCCCACCGACTTTAGTAAAAGTCTAATTGGTGTCCAACAGCAGTCCCTATCATAATGAGAGTTATTTGCCTTTTCTAAGATTTGCTGAATCCACTGCCCCTTTTCTTTTCCTAAATCCATCCCAGCAGGAATTTTCAGAGATTGTCTTCATTATGTTTGTTGCTTAGCCAATAGCCCCGGTCAAACAAGCTGGCCACAGAGACAGAGAGAGAGACTTGCAAACCCTTGAGTGCACCACCCTTTTGGTCTTTGTCCACTCGAATATATATATGGGGAGGAGGAGGTAGATTAGTAGATACAAATACAACGTATCTGGACTCTACCCACCTTTGAAATGTTTTGGGCCCAGTTGAGGGCCAATCGGCCCAAATGTGGTATTCCCTTAGAGAGAAATGATATATATACTCTCGACCATTTTGAACCCACTCAGTATGTAAAAAAAGGAAGTGAAATCGCGAGAATGCCCAGAGCCCATATAGGTCCCCTTGACCTTCTATACATGCTTACTCCAGCCCACTTGCCAACTAAAGATAGGAGCCTTTATAAAAGTGTTACGATCCTAAATGTCTCACATGGCTTCAATACAATATTAGTCATGTATATAAAAGTTATTGGACACCATCCTCTTGCAAGCCAATTTTCAATAATGAGTTATGCTTAAGGCTTAGGTACACAAACTCTCACATTTCTTGCTTTTATTTTGTTCATACACCTGATCAAAAGTACTCCCACTAATTTAAGCATCGAAGTGGTTCCGCCATCACCCCAGCATGCCACTCTAACCCTTGACCTTTTTTCAGCTTTCTAACATCGAACATCTATCGTAATAAATACGGGAAGACAATCTATCTATGTTGTAACATCTTTGAAGGCTTCTTTACTGATTGTAACATTTTTCTATTTTTCAAATTTGGAGGTTCCAATTTGAATTCTGATGGCTCCATCATTTTTTGCAAGGACAAATGTTTGTCCCCTTTGAACCGAATGTAGGTGAACTGCAAACAACCATGCTTGCAGTTTAGCTCCGGCATTGAGCTTGAGAGAGACAACATTATTAGAAAAAGGTCACTCATTGACTGTAGTGCTTGTATCCAATGGGCCACTGTTTAACAAGGCCCAATATATGTTCAAAAAATGGAGGCCCAAAAAAAAAACAGAAAAGAAGAAAAGAAAAACCCCACAATGTTTCCAAGTCCACGACGCCGTTTCGACAAGGTAAAGCCGACAAGTCAACCCAACTAACTACCTGCTCTAGTGCTCTGTTTTTTGGAAGAAAGGAAAAAGTCGCAGGAAAATGGAGGAAGAGAAAGCCGCGGCGTACTACGAGGAGCTGACTCGCAAAGGCGGAGGAGCGGCGAGATTTAAGCAAGGCCTCGGCTTCTCGTCCTCCTCCTCCTCGGCCTCGGACAATGCTCCAACCAGGGGCTCGGCTCTGCCTACCTCGTCGTCCTCTTTCCTCAGCACCTTCGTCAGGGCCTCGAGCCCCACCAAGGCCTCCGAGATACAGAAGCAAGCGCAGCTCGAGTCCATCCAGAATAAGCTCAGGAAGAAACCTAGCTTAGCAGAAGAAGAAGAAGAAGAGGACAAGCGGTCTAGGGTTTCGGAGAGGGGAGAAAGGGAGAGGGATAGGGAGAGGCATTCGAGAAGGAGAAGTAGGAGCAGAGAGAGACATAGAGATAGAGACAGAGACAGGGATAGGGATAGGGATAGGGATAGGGAGAGGGAGAGGGAGAGGGATAGAGAGAGGAGGAAGAGGAGGAGAAGTGTGTCGCCGAGGCGGGACCGGAGGAGGAGCCGGAGTGTGTCGCCGAGAGAGCGAGAGCGGACGAGGTCGGAGAAGAGTAGGAGTGAAGACGGGGGGGATAGGGACAGGGATAGAGGGGGTAAAGTGGGGAAGGAGAGGAATGGCGGGGTTGAGTATTCAAAGTTGATTGAAGGCTATGACCAAATGGTATGTATGTTTCTTCCAGTTCATTTGTGATTCGATGTCTTTTTGCATAGATAGGAAGCTCTCTTATTCTGCTAACTGGCAATTCAACTTTGTTTTAATTTTGTTTTAAATTTTTATGATTTATATGCATTGGAGTAATTATTGGAATTTTCAATGTGATGGGTGTCAATGTAGGTTGAGCATTGACTGCTTTTGAATGTTTGAATTGACTGTAAAAGAAAGAATTGAATCCACAAAAATTGTTTAATTTCTATGTTCTTACCATCAATTGTTGAAGTATGACTAAAAGCTGTCTCTCTGTTGTAAACAGACACCAGCTGAAAGAGTCAAAGCGAAGATGAAACTTCAGCTTGCTGAAACTGGTAACGTATTGGATCCTTAGTAAAAATGTTTCTTAAATGCTTACCTTTGATGTAATTTAGGTAAATTGTTGCAGCGATTTCTTTATCCTGAATTTGGGTATTGGTTATTATTTAATTAAATGAAAGCTGGTATCTATTTCATGGAGCTCTGTAAAGGAGTTAATGAGTTGGGTAAAATCTCAAGAATAGCTCTAGAAGGAGGAATAAAGGCGGATGCTTGTTACGGTCACCCAGTATGCTTGAGCCAAAACCAGACAAATTTAGCAGGTTGTGGAATTACTTGTCTGTGGTCAAGGTCTTGTATTTTGAGACTCCCATGTTTGGAGCGTGCTAGCTGGTATATAAAGTGATATAAGCATGTTCATAGACACACACACACACCAACGAACACACTTCTTTGTTGAACACAGTTAATATTGGGAGAATTTTCTGGCTATTTAAATACTTCTTGTGATGTCTATGTATTGTATGTTATCAAATTGAAACATTTGGAAAGATGTTGAAGTTGATAATACTTTTGGAATTTCATAACCAGTATAATGTATTGCAGGAATGATAAATTCTATTCTAATGAATTACAATACCCCATGATATTTAACAAGTGTGCTCTGAAGTTGTGCAATTAAAGGGAAACTATTAAGATATGTAGAGAGGACTTTGGGGATTTGATTATTTTAGTTGTACTTGATTGTGCAGTCCACTCTTTGTTGGTGGCCAACTCTGTGGAAGAGTGCCAAATGGTGTGCTTCTTCAACTTCTGCACATGATGTTATTAATTTATTACTCTTCCTTGTGATCTTTGTGCTTTACTGGTTCTGGAGTGACAATGTATGCTTTATTTTGAGGAAGCCTTTGTGAAGGGCTTTAATTTCTTTGTAAATGAAGTTTTCGCAACTTCACCTGCGGAGAGATTCTATAAATCAGTACAAAAAATTGACGAGTCTTAACTATATATGTACTTGTACATAAGGAGTTGTCAGCTTATCGTTCTTTAGAGAAAATTGAAGATTCATATCCATCCCACCCCAAACCCCACCCCCCCCCCCCCCCCCCCTTCCCTTTTTCTCTTACTCCCCTTCCCCCCATCCTCTCTTTGAGTGAAGGAGAATTGTAAAATACAGAGATTAACAGTTAAACTTGTGTGTAGAATTGCCAAGTAAAATTATTTTTCTTTGCATTATACACTTTTCCTGTCACTAAATCACTTTTTATACAGCTGAAAAGGATGCAACAAAGGGTTTGGGCTCAGGTTGGGAACGGTTTGAATTCAACAAGGATGCTCCACTTGATGATGAGGAAATGGAAGGTGAACAATTTATGTCTGTTACATTGCCTTTTGAATATCTACCTGGAGATAAATTTTGGTCATGCAAGTCTCTCTTTTATTATTTGTGTTGTGAGTGCACTTGTGAGTGTTAAGCCCCACATTGAAAAAATATAAAAGAAAATAATACTTAATATACCTAAGTAGCTTAGCCCATTAGCCTATTTGCTTAGACTTTTGGGCTAGAGTTGTGTTCAACTATGTATATTAATGTACTCTTGGTAAAAACTCTATAACCGCTTTATCTCCCAACAATTTGCATATGTTAGTGTTTTTAGAATTGGATATACATGCTTTTTTTCCCAATCTGTGGGTTACTTGTTTCTGGCTTTCTTGTGCATTCCTGTACTTGTTGTTTGATCAGTTGTTGAAAGGTGTTTAGTACTTTGGGTTTCTCCTTGCAACATAATCTATTGCTTTCTCAAATCTCAGCAGAGATTTTCATTTTATATTGTACATTATATGCCTTCAGAGATAGTTCTTTTTGTGCGGTTGAGGTGCAATTCACTTCGCAGCTTAGTTGTAAACATGGTATATTTATTCTGTAGTCACCAATTAAGACACTGTTAAGGTCTTTTCTGACATAAAAGGATACCATAGGAATTCACAAATTTCTAACAGGAATGAATAATTACGTGAGTTTCAAAACACACTACTTTTAAGGAATTTGCTATTTTGCTTCTACTCAATCTTCTTGCCATCTTTTGAGCACCAAGTTAATTGATAATTTCTTCTACCTTTTTTATTCACTGAGAAGATGGTGGTGGCTTTGCAGTTATGGAAGGTTACCTTTCATGCGATAAATTTTCTTCGCTATAGAACATATTTATTGGTTTTGTTCAAACAAGAAGCCATTGTCTTAACAAGAAATGGCTTAACAAGAGATTAAAAACTACAAATTTATTGGATTATCCCAAACACCTAAAGACATCTCTACACTGAGTATAACCTCCCAAAGGCTTCTTGTGCTCATGCTATGATCTTGTAAATAATTTAGAATCCAACCATATGGCATAAAGAGGGAGAAATTCCATAAGCACAGCATTGGATCAATCAGATTGTAAGTTAGCTCAATCTGAAAGACATCATTATACTTTGAATATGATTAAGGACATGAAAATCAGATCTACTGTGTATGTTGTAACCACGAGCTCTTATGAGCTTTGGGTGAGAAAAGCAGAGAACTGATAATATGTGTTACCCTGTCCGCAGCTGCAGAAGATGACAAGGTGTTAGTCAAGCACATTGGCCAGAGCTTTCGCTTTTCTGCAGTAGAGGTATTATGCAGCATATTTTCACCTATTTGTTATACATGATAGTTTCCATTTGATAATCAAGAGAGAGAGAGAGAGAGAGAGAGTTTCCAATGTAATTTATATTTTGTAATATGTAGGCAAGAAGAGAGGAACAAATCAAAGCTGCTCACGATGAGGCCATGTTTGGAGCATCATCACTTCCACCTTCCATAAATGCAGAGAGTGAGCCAAAAGTGGAGGACAGCGAAAAAGAAAGCAATGAGAATGGCCTTGTCACAAGCCTCTTAAGCGAGAAGGCAAGTAATTTCACCTGCTTTTGGTTTTTTGGGGGAGGGTCTGTTTTTGAGATTGCTAGTGCATGATTCAGGTGATTGTTATCGTGGTTTTAGGTACTCGCAAAGCAACAAGGATCTTGGCGTGACCGTGCTCGTAAAGTATAGGATAAATTGACAAGCTGATGGCCAGTGTAAGAGACTGTAACCGAGGATATTGACTTCAATTGCCGCATGTCACATGCTGGAAGTCTCATCTAAATGTTTCATCAGTCATGGTGGAGAGATAATGAAATTAATCGGAAGAAGCTTCTGCTTGTCCATGAATCTGCACATTGCCGAGTGTATTCTACTGATGCTCATCACCATTGTACAGCTAGGCTCATCGGTGGAAAGATTCTGATTATCATCCAGTTTTTGGGGTCTGAAAGATGAAAAGTCCTGGTATGTCTGCCACACATTTGTGAGAAGCAGGGGCGCTTAATTTTGTACTGTTGCGTATTTTTCATGAACTGTGATCTTCGACCTTCTGCTTTTTTTGCCCATTCCTCCCTCTGCTAGGCAGACTGCTTGTATTTATATTGCGTAATACACCATACAACCATTAGTGAATTGATATGTTCGTAGTCTCCAACTCGACCTGTTTAAAGTTCAGGTCATTTATTAAACAGAAATTAATTTAGACTCTTTTATTAAACGAGTCAAATTTGTATCGACTTGTATAAGTTCATATAACTTCATTTTTATTATTTTTTACGTAATAGATAAAGTAGCTTTTAAAATCACTATTTGATAAAAATTTAATAAAGATTCATCACAAATCAATGGTGATTTTTTTTTTTTTTTTTTTTTGACATGTCCGCACAAGAAGGGAAAAGGGGATTCGAACTAGTGACATCTGTTTTATTAGGCGTAGTTTTAGCCGATTGAGCTACCTCTTGAGGACAAATCAATGGTGATTTTAAAGTCATTTATGAGTGTGGGGAAATAAGTGAAGAAATTCAACATATAGAGATTAGATTGTTTAAGGTTTGGATTAATTTATCTAATTAACTCAAATAATAAAATCTTAACAAATAACAACAATATAAATTTATGAAAATATTAAACAATCACGATACTTATTTTTTATATAAAAAAAAAGGGATAAATTAATTAAGTAGTTTGTGAACAAACTCGAGTTCATTCAAAAAAATAAATAAATTTGAATAGATTATTTAATTCCATGATTAGTTCAAACTCAACTTGCATTAAAGGGCTCAAACAAGTAAAACATTTAATTAAAATATGAAGTAAATGATAATTCTACTATCATGTTTAATCACCATTATTTAAAAAACTCAAGCAAATAAAAATAAATAAATTTAAACATTTAATTTGTATTATGCGGAATAGAATTTCATCAATCAATTCTAAGCTCCATCACAAAGTAAGTAGTACTGGCTGGAGAAAAGAAAATGCTTTCTTGGAGAAATTTTATTTTACATCCATTTGATGAAGTGGGTGGCTACACATCCCTTTCATACAATACAAGAAGGAAAATGCTATTGTCACGAGCCAACAGAAACACGATTCTTATACGTGTCCACTGCTGATTCGTTTACTGGTCACTCAAAAACCATGGGCCGTGTTGTACTCTCTCTCTCTCTCTCTCCCCATCACAGCCAATCCGGTTCCATCATTTCCAACAAAGGGCAAGTACGCTGATAAAATCGCCTCCTCTTCTTCTCTTCTCTTGCTTGCCTTTCAAAGCTGTTCACTCTCTCCGATTCCTATCGTACTGTGCGTCCAATGGCTTCATCCACACCAAGCCGATGGCTGAGGCCTGAGGTGAGCTCCTTTCCACCCTCGATCTTTCTTCAAACGGCTGGATTGAACATTTTCTGTGACTCGATTTGAACGACTTTGTTCTTTCTATAATTAGAGTTTTAGATCTCAAGCTCTTTACTCATGTGTATGTATCTATGCATACGTGCAGGTTTATCCTCTGTTCGCGGCCGTAGGAGTTGCCGTAGGGATCTGTGGGTTTCAGCTGATCCGCAATATCTGCATCAACCCTGAAGTCAGGTCTCTCTCTCTCTCTCTCTCTCTCTCTCTCTCTCTCTCTCTCTCTCTCTATATATATATATATATATATATATATATATGCACTTGTATACGCATGTGATTATGAGTTTGTATAGGTAAAATAGGTTTGAGCTCCCTGAATCAGGTGTGAGTTTGTTATTCTATTTTTTATGCGATTAATAAATTAACCTTAATCTGTCTCCTATTTATTTATTTTTAATGATTCTATTATTGTGTTGTGTAAATGCAAATTGTGTTACTAAACGACGAATCTTGCTATTAGTCGCTGAATATTTGCGTTCTTGAGCTTGTGAGAAGCAAGTGGAAACACTGATTGAAGGAATAGATAGGATATAGATGGTTTGGTTGTGCGGAACAAAGAAAATTGGTTATACAAACAATTTAAGCCGATGGTGAGTGTTTGAATAATGGTTAAATGATTGAATTATCATTTCCAATCAGCTTCAGGTTAAGTGTTGATTTATCATGGTGTCAAGATAGGTGGCTCTGAGTTTGAACCTATCTCTGTTCTATGTCTTAAGCTTAAGTTTTTGGGACACATGAGCGAGAATACACTCCATAAACTCAGTTCCAACGAATAGCAGGATATCAATAAAGGATTTATGCATCCAACTTTGAGCTTTTGGAAGTAAACTTCATTGAGTGTATGGTTGATGTGGGAATCATTATTTTAACCAAGTGTGGTTTTAGTTGGAGCCTGGAGGTACAATGATTTACTTATAAAAGAAAAAGTGGAAGGTGTAATGACAAAATAGTTATCTTAATTATGGCAATTTGTTTGCCATATTCAAAGAATGATATTGTAGGTATTCTTTATTTTCGTGCAAGATTTTTGTCACTTCCCTTAAATTCAGTTCTATTAGTCAGATTGAGTAGGGATTGTGATCCACAACAATTATCTGCCCGAATTGCTAGTAATTGAGGCAGGTAATGTGAGAGGTCGCATATGAGACTCACTTGTTCATATAGGTGGCCAGTGGATCTCATATGAGGTTTCTCACATTACCTGCCCAAGTTGTTAGCAATTTGGGCAGGTAAGTAATTGCTGTGGATCCTTATCTATTGAGCCGTTAGTTTCCATAATTGCAAAGCTTAGCCTAATTATGAGCTGATTGGTAGGGAAACAAGGTGAGTAGTGATTTTAATCCAAATTTAAATGTGACTAATTTAGTTATGCTTAAGTTTGTTTCAAGGCATATATTATGATGTTTTGATCTTATATTAACTAGCCTTTAACCCACGCTATGCACTGATGTTTTTCCGTTGTATATTAATATATTAGCATCTAACGTGCTATTATATATTTGATATACACACAAAAACATGAATGTGTACAAATTAATAGATAATTTACAAATTAGATAAGAAAATGTTAAGTTATTGGATCAAAATGCTATATACAATTACCAAGTTTGTAAGCATGATGTTTTTGAACCTAAAACAGATAAACTAACAACAGTTTGATTTGGACATTAATACCACTTGACCTATTAATATTATGATACTAAAGAAATCCTATTAGATTTATAATGTATTCTGATTTATGCTTATATATTATATAAGCATTTTACGGATACATTAGAGGGAAATTTGTCAGCATTTTAGGCTGCCATTTGTCAGAATTCTAAGCTATTCTCTTTAGGCTTTTGCACTTATCAAAAAAAAATATATTGGACATTGAATTTTTTTTTTTTTTTTTTTGCTTTTGTTTGGGGGATTTAGTTAAGTTTCTAGGGTTAAGTTTCTACTCTTTTATCCTTCACTTATATGCTTAAGATAATCGTGTGAGGAACTGTCGTGTAAGTGGTAATTATCTTGCATATGTGATGCATAATTTTTTCTTCTTTTTTAATCCAGAGTGAACAAGGAGTCCAGGGCCGCGGGAGTGCTGGACAATTTTGCTGAGGGGGAGAAGTATTCTGAGCATTTCCTGAGAAAATTTGTCCGCAACAAGTCCCCGGAAATTATGCCATCCATCAACAGGTTCTTCACAGACCCAAGTCGAAACTAAATGCTTGAATAAAAAGAAGCAACTGAGACGTTAATTCTAGACTGGTTGTTTGCTATTGGAAACTCTGAAATTTGTGTTCAGTTAATGTGATTGAACTTATGCCTTGCAGCTTGCAGCTTGCAGGTGGATAATAATATGAATTTGTATCTTATACGAGATGATTAACTTTGTCCTCCTGGATAGTCGGACCTGTTTTGAATGGAATGGTAGATATTAAGTTCATTCATATATGTCATGGCTAGTTAGAACATTCAGCATTTGGGGATTGGGCTGGATTTTACCCCATCCCTCCCCCAACCAAATTTCTCATTGCTCATGAAGATGGACAGTCTCTGCAGAAGAGTCTCTGGAGACGCATATAGATTTGGAAAATAGCTGCTATCAATATTCTGTCCAAGTTGTTGGCGAATAGTCTCTATTTTGGAGATGCCTATAGATCTGGAAAGTAGCTGCTGACGGAATTCGACATAATAAGCATTGGTCGCCATCTATGGCGGACAAGTGCAAGTGCAACCACTAAATGAGATGACTCATTGACAATTTGAGGAATTAAATCCGTCTTATTTTTATCATAATTTATCTGGGTATTGAAGCAACACAAATTGATGTACTACAAGCTGTAATGTGGATCAAAAGGAACCCCAACGTCAACTTGTTTTTTGTCCCCAGAATGCCTGATATGGATAAGAGAGCTTTTCCATTTGAGTTTACACAACTTGGACTATTACTAAGGGTGCGTTTGGGAGTGCGTTTTTAAAAAAATAATCTGCGATTTTAAACTAAATCGCAACTTTAGGGTGTTTGGGATTACGATTTTAAAAACGCAAATTTTAAAATCGCAAAAAAATCTGCGATTTTCATAAGCTGATTAGAGGGTGCTTATTTGAAAAAGTGCGAATTTAAAACAAAATCACGATTTCTATTAAAAAGATATTTGGCGGCTTGGCGCAATAGTTACATTTTTTAGAACGAGAATGAAAAAAAATACCAAGAATACCCACTTAAAATATATTTAAAACCTTTCTTTTCTCTTTTTTTTTTCTGTCTTGTTCATCCTTATTGGTAATTTGGTCATGAAACCGCAATTATATGCTAATATTATCCAAACACTCGGTTGATAAAAAAAGTACTTTTTAGTATGTTTTACCAAACGCCTGTGCAATTTTAAAAAGTAGCGATTTTAAAAACGCAATTTTTAAAATCGCACTTATTGAAATCGCACTCCCAAATAGGCCCTAAGTCATGAAAAATTACAAGACAAGATTTTTCCTTAATTAGAACACCGGAAAATAATGTTCTCCAAAATCATGGGATTGAAATTCAAGATTTCACATGTTGCCTTATATTCCCACTACTACCGGTGTCCACTTCTCTAAGGTAAAGAGAGCATAAAGAATGTTGGTGCGATAAGCTTTCTTCCACTTGCTGGATTATTTTTCTTTGGTGCCGGTGGGGGAGGGGGGGTAACGGAGACCGGAATATTTGCAGCTTTTATCATCATCCGGGTCTCATCAGCCGACTTTCAAATCAACGCTTCATCCCTAGCCCCAATCCCCACCCACCAAAACTAAAGAAGAAGAAGACAATTGGCAAGTGAGAATGCACACAGTTATGCAGTTGAAAAAATTAATTATATCATCTCTAGGCCTAATATGACACTGATAAATTAACTCATACACCAATTCCAAAAGCAGAGGAAATTATTTTCAAACTTCGAACTCATAACTGCAGCTTCTTAGACTGAAACATTCTGTTGGGTCCATCCATCCCCATTCGGAAAGAACTAATTACATTTCATTTCAAAATACATCAATTTGTTATGCAGCATTGAAGATACGCTTATAGGTTGATATATCCAAGCCTTTTATCATTCACTAATTTCCCTAAGCCAGAAGCTTGGAGAAGGGGGCATACAACATCTGTGTGGTAACGAGAAATTCAGGGGGCAAAGTGCTCGACATCCATTGAAGGGAAACTAGATTGTGATGTTCTCATTCCTCGAAGCAAACTCTTTGCTGTTTCCTTTTCCTGTAATCAATGGGCATGAGAAGAGCAAAATTAGTGATTCAAATTTTTATGCGTTCAACAAATTTGTAAGACGGGTTAATTTTTATGGAAACCATAGACAGAAGAGAGAACAAAATTTATTAAAACTCACCGGGCCAGTATAATCCAGAAGACGGGTGCAGTACGCCTCTGATTCCTCAAATCTCTTCTCGGCTTTGTAGTATTTAGCAAGATAAAGAAGGGCTTCTACCATATTTGGTCCTTCCCTCTCTTCAGCTTCCATCCTCTCCAAATCCTTCTTGTAGTAATACGCAGCCTCGTCACGACGCCCAAGCTCAATTTGCAATTTTGCAAGTCGGTGAAGGGCAATTGCTTCCCTGTCGTCACATTTTACCGCCCTTCTGTAACACTTATCTGCCTCCTCAAGCATGAGAAGCTGATCCGTTTCATAACACTGAGCCATTGCGATCCACACCCGATAATCACTTGGCTGCAAGAATACAGATTTTCGGAAGTAATGGAGAGCATAGTATGGCATGCCCATCATCTCATAAGTTTGCCCTAATCCATACCATGCTCGATAATCACACGGATTTATATCTACAGCCCGTCGATAGGCATCAACAGCAGCTGGAATATTTTTCATCTCAACAAACTCATGACCCATAAGTGTCCACGCAGATAAATAATTTTTGTTCAGTTTGAGTGCCCTCCTAAAATACACAACTGACTTCTCATGCTGCCCCTTTAAACTGTAATAGTTCCCAATAATGCAACAAGATTCAGGCCTGTATTTATCAGTCTGAAATACCCTATGTGCAAGGAAACTCAGGGCAGAAAAACACTCTTTTGAATAGAGCACATTGGAATACATATCCATGTCTTCGACTCGAAAAGGATCATTTCTTAGAAGTTCTTCGAATATAGCTTCAACTTGTTCAAATTCCCTTAAACTGTACCGAGCTTTTGCAATTTGAGCCTGGATGTAGTTACTAAAACCAAAAGTTCCCTGTAGACATTCGTATTTTGCTAAAGATTCGTTGTGCATCCTAAGTTCTTGATAAGCACTGGCAAGAAAGAAGTCCTTCATCCAATGGTTATTGAGATTAAGGCTGTTCAAGGTGTCAATTGTCGTGCACAAAGACTGCAGCTCTGACCATGCATTCCAGTTCCAAGGGTAGCTATTCACAGACTCAACAAGAACTGTACGAGCAAGAGTCTCACTGCCTTTCTCTTTGAGCACAAGACCATACAAGTACAACCCGAAGGGGTCAATTGTGCCATTCTTGCGAAGCGTTGATAACTCGCGCTCCAAAGAGACCAGTTCACGGTTCACGGCATCGCTCTTACCTAAGGGTCCCTCAAGTTCTATCATTTCTTCTTCTTTCCGCTTTTCTCCAGCCTTCATGACACAATGAGAATAATGGTATCTATATGAATAAAACTTCTGAAATATAACAGAGATCAAATAGATTATAACCCTTTCTAATAAATTAATGGAGATCATGTCAGTCATGCCAGATTAAAAATGGATCAAAGTAAGCAAACAAAGATAAGTACAACCCCTTTTCTGTCTCACAAGTACCACTATATTCTTCAATTTTCTTGCAATGTGTATGGCACTATAAATTAACACATTCTTAATGACTTGCTGCTAAGTCTTTTCAGTCTTTTTTGCCGATAGTGCAAAATCATAGGTATTTGATCCAACATAAAATCCTGAAAAGCACCAACCTTCTAATCTTACACATGAATGGGCTTTCATTTCTTTAGCTTTTTTTTCTGTGTTCTTTAATTAGGTGAATTTCATACCTAGATTTCAAAATCAAGTCTTATCTGAACAAAACCTCATTACACCATGATTTTTTCTGGCAACTGAGTCCCATTCTTGCATATTTCATGCTTTTTGTAGCAACAATCACTATCCACTCTGACAATGATAACTAAACGCCTCGAAAGACTCTCCTCTACATGCTTTCACCAAAAACACATAAGATTTTTTTTAAACCCATGTTAGAAAAGAAATATTCTTTTTTCTATCATACTGAATTAACCAATCTTCCCTTAGACTCACCACAATTGAATCTCAAATAAATTATATCCCACAGTCAATAAAGAACATCAGGGGAAAACAAGTCTTATTCCTAATGCATCAAAACCCACCATCATTTAATTAGATCGAGAACAAAAACAGAACCAACAGGAACTATACAATGCTTAGAAGAGAATGCAACAAACCAGATAAAGCGCATAGCAACGCAAGAAGACAGATTTCTTCCCAGTTTGGTCTCGAAGCACATGAGAAGCCCTCCTGTACTCCCGGCAGTCAAAGTATGACTTGGCCAGAAGGTAAAAGTCACCAACCACCACCTCGTCCTCCTCCATCACTGGAGTCGACACATATGACACACCGGCAATCGGTGTTGAAGTAATCTCGTTTGTGCGGAATCTCCGGCGAATGCTTGAGCTTCCACGCTGGAATCTGGTGTTTGAAGGCGTGAACTTTGCTGGGTCTTGCTCGATACCCACCAGCTGTTCTGCTGCCCTGCACATACAATGGCGAATCAAAATCCATTGGCAATGAAAATAACCAAATACTGAAGATAAGAAAAACAAAAAATTTAAAAATTTAAAAGAAAAAAGGTAGCAATATAATTCTGAAAACAAGACTTTTACAACAATTTTGACCTGGGAAGAGAAAAACTGCACTCAATTTAATTGACTTAGTTCAGTTCGAGCCTCTTATAGGGTTTTGAACCCCCAATACTTATTTTCCTTTTGCCCAAGTTGCTCAGTTATCAAATAGAGCATCAAGATAAAAAACTTAACACTAATTAGTGACACAAACACGAAATTCAACCAAAATAGAAGATTAGCTTAAATGAATTAAAGAGATATTAAAGTGGTTCAGATCCATGATTCAGGCTTGCTCAGTATGCATAAAGATCTCACTTCCAAAAGCAACAATAAAAGCACTTCTCAAACATTAAATAATAATAAGTTCAGAGACAGAGATTGGGGGCTTAGGGTTTGGAGTATGAGTACCATTTGGAGGCTGAGTAAAGGCCACGATCACTGAGCTGATGAATCGCAGTCCGGAGCTCACTTTTGCAACTCTCTTTCGAACTCATCGATCTCTCTCAGCTTAATTGCTCGCACTCTTCTTCATAAAAATCAAATTGTGGCCGCCTCTAACGTACACCCCGTTTGGCGGTTCGCACTGACCAGCACGTGCCTAGGTTTTTGAAAGAAAAAAGATATTTATTTAGTCCCATGGTTTGTAGTTGTATCAAATTGATCTAAAAGTATGGTAGGATAAAGATCAAACTGTATGTGTTATAGCCAGTTCATGCTTTCAAAAAATCTTCCGCAGCTGATTATCACTCAAAAGTAAAACACATACTACTGCATCTTCCATCGAATGAGCATTTCATAAATCATAACCTAAGAGTCGAAGTACAGCCCAAGGCTTAAGAAGACATAAACACCAAATATTGATCAATTTTACGGGAAAAACCATCAGTGCTAGTTGGTCAATAATGAAAATCATCAGTGCTAGCCTCCGCCTCGAAGTGTACATAGTGGTATTTTATTGTTTTTATTGCTAATTACAAAAATAAACTTTTGTGGAAAGATGGAAGCGCGAATGAACCCCTCGAAAAACGCTAATCAATATTTTCGGTTCTAAAGTCACTCTCCAATATTCCTACTCAAATTTATGTTTCCAGATCAGATCTATTGGACAAAGCATAGGATGAGCCTTTTTTTTTTCTGAGCTATAGGATTAATCACTATCTCAACAAGAAACCAGTTGGTAGTGACTTCAAAAGAAAAAAACAAGACTTAAAATAAATAAATAAATTATAAAATGATCGAGAAGGCACAAGTTTTCTCAGATATTTTCTTTCCCTTTCATCTATTTTCATAGCAATCAAACAGACTCAAAAGCCAAACGTATTCTCAAAATCCGACATTTGTAACCGAAACATGTAAGATGGAGAAGACAACACCAGGTCTGGAACTCACAGCCAGGGATTTAATCTCTCAAAACATTCCCCATTAAAGCTGGATAAAAAAAAAGAAGCTTACCTTTCGGTTTGGAAAAAAGAAAGCCGAAAGTGGTGGTGGGAGGCGGAGACGCTCTGATGAAACAACCTCGCCGATTCAAGAACTGAGGAGGATAGGAGCTCGGGGAGAGGTGCTGTAGCGAGAGAGAGAGAGAGAGAGAGAGAGAGGGCAGTGGAGAAGGATGTTTGGATTGAGCGCCAACCCAAATTTGGATTTGGCACGGTAGGTTAAAATTTTATTTTAGATTCCGCCGATGCATGCGAGTTTTTGTGGCTTTTATTCAAAATTTAGGGATTCAAAAAATAACATTGCCCATGATTTAGTTTGGCGGTTTTTTTTTTTTTTTTGTATGTTAAGTTGTTTGTCAATGTTAATTGATGACTTAAAGAGAAAACAAAAGAATAAAGTTTTAACAAATATAGCCTTAAAAATCTTAGGATAAGTTATTTGTTCAAAAAGATTATTGATTTCAACCGTTTGATTAAAATTATTAGATGCAAAAGCAGTGGTGGAAGCAATCTGTTTTACGGAGATAAACCTAGGTCGACATGGGCATATAGTGTCAAATACGCAATAGATTCTCAAATCTCTCATAGGATGGCAGTGTTTACACATTGGTAGAGATGGTAATACAGTCCGCCCATCGGCTTGCCCAATTGGCAAAACGTTCTTTCATGGATAATGTTTCGTTGGAGAATTTTTCTGATTGTATCCGTGATGTAATTTGGATTGAGCAAATTGCTCTATCTTTGATTTAATTAATGGTAATCAATCTATTATTATATATATTATTAGATGCACATATGAATTTACGTCATAACCAATCATCAATTGATACATAAAAATAATTGATGAGTTTTTTTTTTTTTTTGTAAATTTATTGTTTTATTATAAATTGAAAGAACAAAAAACAAAAGAAAAATATGAGTCACCCCTCATATGTATTGGTAGTGAAGGGAGATTGTCACTCATAAGAGCATTCACGTCCGGCTTAGTAAAAATTTAGCTAAATTTAACCAAAATATTACTTTTTTATATTTTAGCTATCAACTTTTTTAAAATACTTACATCTAGTTTAACATTTTAACTATTAACTTTTAATATTTTATTTAAATTTTATTTTTTATTCTTTATGTAGTTCTACAAGTGAGGAGAAAGAAGTTTAAATGATTTTTAATTAGAGAAGAGATACTGAAATAATTTTTTTATTAATAAAATTATAGATTGTTAAGCTGCAATGCTCAACAACTTTGTTGAGCACTGTAGCTCTTCAGCAAACTAGTGACTATTGACTAGTTTGCTGAGCCGGATGGAGAGTATTATTAACACTATAGCTCAACAAAAATAGTTAAAATGTTATTTTATTGTGTCGGATGCAAATAAGATGAGGAAGAGACAATCGTGGCCATCTCTGGTGAGGAAGATGCTACCCCTCACCAAGTGGGGAACAAATGAGAGATTATTCGTCGCCATGGGTGGTCATCCCTCATTGAAGGGGATCGACCACTTTCTTTATAAAGGAATGTTGCCCTTCAATAGTTGAAGGCAGATCGGCCGCCTCTTCTGACGGGTAGTTGCTCCCAGTGAAGGGAGAATATACCTCAAGGCCATCCTTCATCAAGTGAGGGGTAATTTTTTTAATTTTATTTTATTAACTTTTTGGAGTAGAAGTGTAATTTTACAACAAGTGAAGTCATCAACTATATCATATGTTAATCAGCAATTAGTTGTAACGAAGACGTCAAATGATTTCTATCAAAGGGTTGATGATATTAACTATTTTGGACAAATAATTTACTTCTAGGATCTTTAAATACTTCAAATATATAGATTAACTTGGTATAAGTGCAAAACACTTAGCCTAAAGTTATGTTTGGATCCGCATAAAATATTTAATACAAAAGATATTACATTTTTGAATGTTTGGTGGGACGAAAATAATAATCAACCAACAAAATTATTTAGTTTTGAGAAATGGTTGCGCTTTGGGAAATGGTTGTTTTTAACTTGAAAAAGAATATTATGATGTTTGAAAGTTGAAACCTTAGAGTTATAAACGTTGGAAAAATATTTTTGTGTAGTTAGAGTGTTTTATACTTTTAATTGTTTATAAATATTTTTATTTTGGAAATAAAAAATAAAAGAGAGAAAACAAAACAAAAAATAACAAATATGGCCATTGTTTTTGAAATTATAAAAATGATAAAAGTTTTGTAGGCCTCGTTTGCTAAACGATTTTGAATCGTTACTATTTTTCTCTTTTTTTTTTTCAACATATTTTTACTGTTTATATCACATCAATCACTTTTATTACTATTTAAATAAAAATGTTACTACGAAACAAAATGTTTTCAATTTTTTCATACCAAATATTTTATTTATTTTTTAAAAAATTTTCTTACTTTTTTTACATCAATCAATTTTTATTATACTATCGGACCAAAATCCATTAACAAACACGTCCTTAAATTTGAGGAGGCTTATAACCAACAACGTATGTAGGAGTGGGCAAATTAACCATTACCGTTTAACCGGCCGTCTACCGGCTTCGACCGAACCGATATAAACCGTAGCCGATATGCCGATATCCTTATCGGTTAAAAAAAGTATACCGGAATTCGGTCCGGTCCGGTTAAGCGGTTCTTATCGGTTAACCGGTTAACCGATAAGAAACCGGATTTTTTTTTTTTTTTTTTTTTAAGTCCTAGTCCCAAAACGGCGCCGTTTAGTATTTTAGAGAGGTTTCCAAATTCCCACAAGTGACACAGGTTTTCGAATTTGTGTAATGGTGTTGCCCATGACTTATTTTCCTTTTGCTAAGTGACTTTAATTAGTTAATACTTTGTTTATTATTCATTAATGAATTTTATTTTAATTTGGGTTTGGGTAGGTTTGATGTTTTTTTTTTAAGTGATGGCATTTGATGAGATTTCTTTGCCTTTGGTAAAAGCATTTTTCATTAACTAGTTTTGCTAGTCTAATTAGCATTCATTATGTTAATTAGTCAATTTGCTTTGAAAAAATGTATTTTATAATATTAAAAAAAAAAATAAAAATTGAAGTGGATCAATATAAAAAAGTTTCAATTTTTAGCCCAAAAAACAAATATTTGGGTCACAACAAAAAGTATTTGGTCCCTAAAACAACTCATTTTTAATAAATTATTTTAGCCCAACAAAAAGTATTTGGGCTCTCAAAAGTCAAAAAAACTCATTTTTGGTTTTTGGCCCCACAAAATAAATCAATATAAAGCTCTCGGTTAAATCGGTTAACCGGTTTAACCGGACCGTTTAATCGTGTACCGTTTTAACCGAAATTATCGGTTAAAATTCTTATTGGTTCGGTATCGGTTAATAAACCGTTTAACCGAAAATTATCGGTTAATAACCGATAAGGTCCTTAACCGGACCGTTTTGACCGATATCCAGGCCTAAACGTATGTATGACATCCCCCCAAAATGTTGTTCCACCTGCTTTCCCGGAGAACTCCTCCAGCATTCTCCTTCCACTATCAAGTTTACCCTCCAAATCCCCCTTACTTCCTCCAATTCCACCGCCTCACAACCGCACCGCCAACACCGCCGCCGCGAGATGCCGCCTTAGCGAAGCTCATCCTCAGCTCCAACCCACAAACCCTAACCCAAACCTTACAAGACCCGACCATTCAATGGACCTCAGACCTCGTCAACAGGACCCTCAAGCGCCTCTCCAACCACGGACCCAAAGCTCTCCACTTCTTCAAAACCGTCGACCGCCACCACTCCCTCTCCTCCTCCGACTCCTTCGACCTCGCCATCGACATCGCGGCCCGCATGCGCGACTACAAGGCCGTTTGGGCCCTCATGGCCCGAATGCGCGCACGCCGCATCGGCCCAGGCCCAAAAACGTTCGCCATCGTCGCCGAGAGGTACGTCGCCGCTGGAAAACCCGATAGAGCTGTCAAGGTGTTCTTATCTATGCAGGAACACGGTTGTGTTCAGGATTTGAATTCGTTCAATACGATTCTTGATGTTCTTTGTAAGTCGAAACGCGTCGAAATGGCTTATAATTTGTTTAAGGCTCTAAAGAGTAGGTTTAAGGCTGATTGTGTTAGTTATAACATTATTGCAAATGGGTGGTGTTTGATTAAGCGCACGCCCATGGCATTGGAGGTGTTGAAGGAGATGGTGGAGAGGGGATTAGAGCCGAGTTTAACGACCTATAATACAATGCTTAAAGGGTATTTTAGAGCTGGTCAGATCAAGGAAGCTTGGGAGTTTTTTTTGCAAATGAAGAGGAGGAAATGTGGGATTGATGTTGTTACTTATACTACCTTGGTTCATGGGTTTGGTTGCGCGGGTGAGATTGAGAGAGCTAGAAGGATTTTTGATGAGATGGTCAAAGAGGGCGTGCTTCCTTCGGTCGCTACGTACAATGCTCTGATTCAGGTTTTGTGTAAGAAGGATAGCGTGGAGAATGCCATATTGGTCTTTGAGGAGATGTTGAGGAAAGGGTATGCCCCTAATTCGACAACTTATAATGTGATTATTAGAGGATTGTGTCATGCCGGTGAAATGGACAGGGCTTTGACGTTTGTGGAAAGAATGAAGGATGAGGATGAGTGTGAGCCGAATGTTCAGACGTACACTATTGTGATCCGTTACTTTTGTGATGCTGGAGAGATCGAAAAAGGGTTGGATGTTTTTGAGAAGATGGGTAGTGGGAATTGCTTGCCCAATTTGGATACTTATAATATTTTGATAAGTGCAATGTTTGTGAGGAAGAAATCGGATGATTTGTTGGTGGCCGGAAGGTTGTTGGTTGAGATGGTTGATAGAGGATTTCTGCCCCGGAAGCTTACTTTTAATCGGGTTCTAGATGGGCTTTTGCTAACGGGGAATCAAAGTTTTGCAAAAGAGATTTTGAGATTGCAGACTAGATGTGCCCGTCTTCCTCGTCAGTTCAAATTGTGAAAGAGGTTTGGCATTCCAATTGGCTCATGAATCCTATAAATTTCACTTAAATCCTTTTCTGAAGGGCTTCCATTCATGCTTGATATTGTCTTCTTTAATGGCTTTGATGTGCTGCTCCTTTGCCTCTTCAAACATCTATGATTGAATTAGGAATTTATAGTTGACACCTAACTGGGGACTTTCAGTGCCTGCTTTTGCAAGCAGCCCAGAGAGTAGGACTTATGTTATATAAGCTGTGGCCAAGGAGGGTCTTGAAAGTTTGGAAACCGGCCTGCAGCCTTTTACTGATAACAAATATCATTGTTTGTGGCAGCAATTGAGAGAGATGTCACTGGTGATGAACATGAATGAGGTGACTTGAACTTGCTTTTATACCCTATTTGTATCATTAGGGAAGTATCCTAGCTCGGCTGGGGGAAACTCTTCATTAAAGCAGAGTGACATATTACCGTCAAGGCGTCAACCACAGACCTCACACCAGATTTACTCTTCCTGATCCCCCAAAAAAGGCAGATGCTCCTGCAGGTAGGAGCTACTTCACTTTCGGTGTTCAGCAGTCCCTTTGAATTGATATCCGAAGATTCTCTGTAATAGGATGGTTTGAAATGATGGTGTACTACAGATTGTGGTGACATGAATAGGATGAGCATACAAATGAGGCGGAACATGGATAACGAAGAGGTTCGAGCTGGTCAAGAGTACGAAATTATTGACAGAAACTCTTCAATTGTCACATGACAATATATGCTCAACCATTCACTTCAGTCTTAATTGTTTGTTCTTTTGTATTTGATTGAGCAACTATTCAGTGATATGATATAGGTGTAGGGTTCATAGCCATTGCTGTCTTAGCAAAGGTTCATAGCAGGTGCCTCTCCTTTCACTTTCCCTTGCAGAAAATTTCCATCAATTTGATGGATCCAATTGGGGAGAGTTGGACCTAATAAAATTGAAGATTTTGATGGGTGTATGGTATTCTGATTCCTGTCGATGTTTGTCAGTGTTGTGCTCAATTGTTTTGCTGAATCCGAGCAGGCCTGATTTACTCACTGCTGCAGTACTTGTTGCATTAAGAACCCTGCCAATTAATCTCAAAAAAAAAAAAAAAAAAAGAACCCTGCCAATTGCTACCATCAATAACTGAAGGTGGTGGAAGGAGTTGGGTTTTGTGGTCATAATCAATTGAGAATGTTGTCTCACCAACATAGTTTTTATGGCTCCCAAAGGAGATTGTAGAAATAAGAAAGGAAGAAGATGCAATAATCTTTCCAAGCAGCAGCTGTAAGATAGACTGCTTTCAAGTATCTGAGTCTATTACCATTGAGTTGGTCTATTCCTCTAGAGACATGGGGTGCATTTATGATTTTTATTGGAAGCACATTTCTCCTTGCCCCCTTCTTTATTCTATCACTCTTTCTCCTCTCAATTTTTTTTTTCTTGGATGCTCTCTTTTCTCCTCTCCTCTATATTATTATTATTATTATTTTTTTAAAAAAATGACCGTTAAAGAAAAATATATAATTTTGAAAGTATGACCATTAAGAAAAGAAGAACAGTTAAAAATATAACCGAGATGAAATTTGGAAAAATATGACCGCTAAAAAAAGACAAATTTTAAAAAATATAATTGTTTGAAAAAAAATAAATGAATTATTGAAAGAACAAACATTAAAATAGAATAATGAAAATTAATAGGAAAAATATAAGGCGTAAATGTACGCGTTTGAAAAAGTGAATAACTAAATTAAAAAAATAAAGGCATTTTTTTACTATAAAGTTTTAAGTTGACAAACATTGGTCATCTTTCCATATAATTTTTTTATTCCATTGGGCTACTTGGGGATGAGGGCTTGAGTTGTAGCTTGCTTTAAAGCCACGAAAGCAGGACAAGTCTTACAGCTCGAGTAAGCTGACACAACCTGAATTTTTCCTTTTTGTAAGAACAAAACCTGAAAATGGGAATCATAAATTAAAATTTTCCCCCTTGTTTACTTTGTTTTTTTATTTTATTTTATTTTTTATGTTATACTAGTTTTTTCAAACTATTGAACCTTAAACGAAACATAAATTAAAATTTTTCAGCAAAGAGTAATGCTTTTTATACTATACCTTTATCTCACCTTATCTTATTGGTTTAACATGATAATGCTAGTTAGTTATTAAGAATATGTTTGAAATTGTGTTTGAAAAATAGAGTTTTAAGTCAAAAAATAATTTTTAGCAAAAATTTCATTTATAAGCTTTTTGAACCCTTAAAAGAGCTTTCAATTTTTTTTTACCAAACAGATACTTTTTTCTTCAAATGAATTTTTTGAATATTAAACGCACTTTTAAGCTCCTCAAACACACACCAAACAGATCATAAATCAACATTTATTATAATTCCAACTCTCAACCGTAAAGTAAAATATTGCAGAATAATTATGAGATATGTTATATATAATATTACCTTTTTATTTTATTTTAAAAAAAAACTCTATCAATACAATACAATACCCATGGGATGGGAATGGGATGGAGATTGGAGAGGCGCGTCAGAGTAATTCAAGTTCCCGCTTATTCAAACTTTGAAAACCAAAACGGAAAAACAAGACGCACGAAATTTCAAAATGATTACCCCGCCAATTGCCCAATCCCTTCCTTTCCTTTCTTAACGGTCCTCGCTCACGCCTCAGCCTCCATCTCTCACTCTCTCTCTCTCCACGTACGCTCTCTTCCCCTCTACCTTCCCTTCACTTCCACTCAGATCTCCCCCAATGGCTTTGCCTTCGTCTTCCGCTCGACCCGATCCCTCATCGCAGCACCACGCCTATAGCCGAAAGCAGAAATCCCTCGGCCTCTTGTGCTCCAAGTACTCTCTCTCACTCTCTCTCTCTAGATATATATTTTCCCTTCATCTTGAAATTTTGTGTTATCATTTTTCAAAATTTCAATTGGTTTCTGCAGTTTCTTGAGCTTGTACGATAAAGGTGACGTTCGATCGATCGGGCTCGACGATGCCGCTTTGCGATTAGGTCTTCATCTGATTACGATCTTTAATTTGTTTCACACGCGCACACACATTATATATTTATGTGAATTTGAATTTTGTGGATCTAATGAGATTTGAAGGGGTTGATAGGTGCGTGTGTGTACACGTAGATGTGTATGTCTGTAGTTTTAAATTTTTGTGGATCTAATGATTTTGGTTTTGCAGGGGTTGAGAGGCGAAGAATCTACGATATTGTAAATGTCTTGGAGAGTGTTGGGGTGAGATTGTTGAAACTTGATCTTCTCAATTTTCAGCTTTTCCATTTCTAGTTATGCACTGTCTTAAGCTTGTGTGGCTATTTGGTTTAATACTTTAGGTTCTCGCAAGGAAGGCGAAGAACCAATATACCTGGAAAGGGTTTGGTGCAATCCCTGCGGCTTTAAAGGAGCTCAAGGTAAATTGTTTCCTCTTTACTTTCTTGGGTGTAAATGGGTTTTGTTAGAAGTAAAATTAAAGTAAATTTTATATATATTTATTATTTGTATTCGTTTTAGTGGGTTAAGATTGTGGTTGAAATGCCCAATATTTGGAATGTAGCACTGACATTGTGTTATGATGCTGTGATAGGACGAGGGTATGAGTGAGAATTGCAGTACCTTTGACGGCAACGACTATGCAAAAGTGGGTGAATTCTAGGTTGAAGGGATTTTTTTCCCTCTTTTTGAAATTGTTTTGTTTATGGGAATTGTTTTTTAGGCATTTTAATGAAGGTTTTTTTTTTTTTTTGGGTGTTTTTCTGGGGAAGGTTTCTGATGATGAAGAAGATGATGAAAGGTTTTCCAATCCCAGTACTGGAAGTCAGAATGATAAGTCAAATCCCAGTACTGGTGTTAAAGCCGTGACAAAAGGTATCCTTTTGTTTTTTGAACTTTTTTGTAATTTGCTTTTATGCTACTATTTACTTAGGACTACAATATATATATGTAAATGTCAATGAGTCATATATTATCCAGAACATAGGTTTTGGACCAAACACAATGCCATTGGTTTGATTGGTCTGATGTGAATTTGATGACTCAGCTTAACCTTATAAAGGGCATAGAAATTGAAATAGTTCCTCAGTGTTTGCATTTATGTGTTTAAATTAATCATTATTGAGAAATAATGATGGAATAGAATTTGATATTCTGAAGTGTGCTTCTATTTATCTTTGCAGAAAATCGGAGGGAAAAGTCTCTGGCACTTCTTACACAGAATTTTGTCAAGCTCTTTCTCTGTTCTAATGTGAGTGGAAACTATATCCTTTTATTTTTGTTATTCTGCCATTGATTTCCCTTGTAATTGGTCATTATTTTGATGTTTTTAAATAAATATATAGGCAGAAATGATCTCTCTTGATGATGCTGCAAAGCTATTGCTTGGGGATGGCCACAATTCTTCGATAATGAGAAGTAATGAATCTCATCTTTGCTTCCTTTATTCTCATCTACTGACTGAAATGGAGCCGAAACTCTTTATCTAACAATCTCTTGATTTCAAAACTTTGCAGCAAAAGTAAGGCGACTATATGATATTGCAAATGTATTGTCTTCAATGAAACTAATTGAGAAGGTAAAACATCACTGCAAATCTTTGCTGAAAAACTTTAAAACTGCTTTAAACTTGAGCTTTTTAGTTCTCTACAACTCAACTAAATTAAGTTTGGACCTATTACAATCATTTGCTAATCTTTCAAAACTTTTCTGTGGATGATATGCAGACACATACAATTGACACCAGGAAGCCTGCATTCAGGTGGTTAGGGTTCAGAGGGAGATCTGACATTGGGTCTGGTTCAAATGATTCTAGGAAGAGAATGTTTGGAAGTGATCTCACAAACGTCAGTTTTAAGAGGAATAAAGTTGATGAAAATCTAAATGGGGATCTGAAAGTACAAAAGCAAATGAAATGTGACACTTCGGCAGATGAGGTTGATAGAAAGAATTTAGAACATGACTCAAAACAGAGTTCAAAGAGCTACCAATTTGGTCCTTTTGCTCCATCCAGCGTACCCAAAATTGGAGCCCCCCAGGATAGCAGTGTTGCGCGAGTTCAAGACTGGGAGCAGCTTGCCTCTACTTATCGTCCTCAATATGAAAACCAAGGTATCATTTCATATGCTATTTTGCAGTGCAGTGAAACACACATCTCTCGTCATTGTAATGTGACAAGCATTAACACTCCATTAGAAAGATCTCTCAAATTAGGAAGTTTGTTCTCAATGATCTAGACTCACATTAGGAAACCACATAAAAAGGTGGTTTGGAAGTCACCTTTCATCTCTAGAGATGGCTCATATTCTCCCACGAAAGTTGTTCTGCATCATTTTACTCCGTTGATATGTGCGTAGAAGCTTTGATTAATCTAGCATCTTTGAATTCAGGCTCACATAACTGATTTAAAAAGATTCTATTCTATCATAGTGTGAATTTTGTCATTTAATGTCATTATCTTCAGATATGCATATCATGTTAACAAGTTTATATAGGCCTATATATATATTGTATTGTATTGTTGCAGAAAAATGTTTAATGCAAAGGTGTATAAAAATTGCAGCTTTGAAAGACCTCTTCTCTCATTACGTGGAAGCATGGAAATCATGGTACTCTGAATTTGCTGGGAAGAAGTCATTACAAATTTCCTAATGCGTCCCACCAATGAGCTCTCAATATGCACATCAACTTTTTCTTTTTAGTGATTTGACAAAAAAAACCAAACAAAAAAGAGATGTCTCCGTGTTGGGTGCATGTTCTCTATGCAATGACCACCCTCAGGATATTCATTTCTTCTAATTCATTTTCTTACACATTTTTTCATTCCTGTATGCAATGGTTGCATATGAATTTTGTTGCCTTCGTTTTCTACGCTTACGTAATTGAATAGATGGTTAGAGTTTTGCTGTGCTTTTGAAGCTGATCAGTTATCCATGGCAACTTATGTTCATTAATTAGTCGAGTAAATTGGGTAAGGAGCATTCATATTGGACCCAAATGTAGCAAATTTGGGTGAAAAACCAACTATAACTATGTTAGCAAAAATTTTGGTGAGCAATGTACACTCATCTATTATTCTCTCTCAAAATTTTCTTTTCTTTTCCTTGCTCTTTTTCTTCTCTAGTCCGTTGAAGCATACTCTCTTTACACGAATTTTTAAAAATATGGTCATTATAAAAAATTTTAAAAAAAATCCTTTGAAAAAATGACTTAGAAAAAAAAATTTTGAATTTTAAAAAAGATAAATGGTTGGTGTTAATATTTTTTTTATTTCATCTTACAAATTAACTATTAGGGTGATGTTTAGTAACTGTGTTGTGTTGGGCAAATACTGTGGACTTTAAAAAAAAGTGTGTCTGATTAAACGCAAGACATGTCTACATGGTTTTTTCTCACCCCTTTATAGTACCCCATCAGGCAAAATTACGCTTCTACCCTCATGCTTTTTTTTTTTTTTTTCACAGCATGACATCTTCCTTCTTCTCCCTTGTGAGCTCTCTCTTCTCCCTTACTCTTCTCCATTGCGATCTCTCTTCTCCCTTACTCTTCTTCCATCTTCTCCCCATACCAGCCTACCAATACCCATCCCTTGTCTCACTTTCTCTCCCCATCCCCAAACTTTCATCCTTCGGCCACACCTTGACGCCAACCTCTCCACAAGCGACACCCACCTACCCCGAAAGTTGATAGGTGACGCCTACCACGCAACATCTCCAATTTATGGAGTTTGAGAAAGTTTTGTCCATTTGTGATGCACATGACTACAAACTCAGAATATCTCTAAATTTAGATATGTTGCCAAGAGATGGGCTCTGTCTCAAGATGTTTGAAAATGAGTAGGGGACATCGAGAAAAGCAGGTGTAGGTGTAAAGCTACAGGAGGATGCAGATTCGTCGTTTATGGCAGAAATCTTTGATGCAGAGAGGACGATTCTAATGCAGGCTGATTTTGGAAAAAGAGTCAAAGGCATAGGTAGTCTCATTCGGGTAAGAGATGGGTACTGGTAGGTTGGTAGGGGGATAAGATGTGAGAAGAGTGAAGGAGAAGAGAGAGAAAGAAGACATACCATTGTAGGGGAGAAGAGGGAAGATGTGGTCTGGAAAAAAAAAAAGAGGGTAAAAGCGTAAATAGCTTTACGTGGGTATTGTGACTAGTTTGAAAAAATATTGTAGATGAAAGACGTGCGTTTAATCAGATGCACAGATGGTCTTAAAGTGTATAGTGTCTACCCAGCGCAACATGGTTACCAAACAAACTCTAAATTTGTGAATTTATGTAGACCTTACATAAGTTAATGGTAAATTTTACAAATTTAATGGTTAATTTATTGAATTTATAGGAAAATATGAGAAAAATATGAGCAAATTATTGGTACCAATTATTTTTCTTTAAAAAATATGGCCGTTGAGAAGGGATAGAATTTTGAAAATATGACTGTTACGAAAAGACAAAAACTTCAAAAATGTGATTGTTAGAGAGAAAAAAAAAATAATGAAAATTTTAAAAGAGAACATTTAATTTACAACAGTAAAAGTTGATAGCTAAGGTAAAGAGTAAAATGTAAGAATTTTGAAAAAGTGAGTAGTTAAATAAAGTAAAAATGTAATTTTTTAATTTTTATTAAAATGAAGAGTAAATTAGTTGAGCCTAATGTGAAGCATCTTGTGATGCATCTTTTTGGTCTCCTGAAAACTTTCTCCCTGGGGCTCATTTTCTCCATGGGGCTGATAAATGTTTTGCATTATCTTAAACTAGGGAAAAAAGTTGCTATGCATAATACACCTAGCCTGAGCTCCCTTGGATTAATTGAGTAATTGAGTTTCAGCCCAAGGGTCTTTATATGGGGTCCCTTGCCAATAATCAGACCAATGTTCTTGTTAACAAAGTTGACATTGTATGGAAACTGTATGAGCAGTTTTGCCGGAGTAACCTGTGATATTTTAGGAAAATAAATCTGCTTAAACTACATGCAGCAGGAGAACTCTGCCCACCCACTTTCTTTGGTGGGTGGGGAGGCTCATAGCCATTGAGTAAATCACTACAAAATGAATACTGTTGATTTCTGTTCAAGATCATCATAATCTTTTATGTCCTTATTATTTCATTCTTTCATATGCTCCATTTATTAAGAGAACAAAAATAATACAGCAGCCAAACCAAAACTCTTATTTCTTAATCTTATTGGAGAAATGTCAATGTACACGAGTACAATAAGCCATTAAATGTACTGGGTTTTCTACTTGAACAGTAATGAGAGGATAAAAATAAGAGAGAGAGAGAGAGAGAGAGAAAGAGAGAGTGATGAAAACTGTGAAGTAGATCTTTGCTTTTTCATAGAATTATTTCCTCTTGAACACTAACATTGAGAGTCTTGTTTGGTAGAACAATGCTGTTAATCACCACCACTTCATCTTCAACAGTCACAGCTTCACCTGCATTACAAAATGGCAACAGACAGATGGTGCAATGTATGAATTTGAGAATCTTGTTTAAAAAAGAAGGGAAACTGCATAGAAAATTATGGACAGTACCAAGTATTGTAACCCCAAGTTTTGCATTGCAATCTCCACTAGCCTGAAATCAGTTGTAAAAACTTAGAAAGTCAATTCAACAATTTCCTGAATAAAAAAGAAGGAAAAGGAGAAAGAAAACCACTTTCTGCATAAGTGACTTAAGAAATCTGCAAAAGCTTTGATTTTTTTTTTTTTTAACCTTTTATTTTCTAAAAGAACCAAAAAAGAAAAAAAAGATCGAAAAAAACAGCACAAAAATCAAACAAGCTTCAGTAAGAAAGTAGTCCTCTATATGTAATATAAAACCTGCCCTTCAGCTATGATGCTGGAAATGACATGGAGTTGGAACAGAAATCCTGTTCTGCAACATGCCATTGCTAAATGTTCTACTCACATTGCAACATACTGGAGCACAAAAGCAGTTGAGAATAACAGTAGGAGAACTGCATGTTGGATGTTAAACGCATTTGCCACTGAAAGTTCTTCTCTAGGTTGGAGATAAAACCTTTTTCTTTTTCTTTTTTTTTTTAAAAATCGTGTATGAAGAGGGAGCCATTAGATGCTCTACAGAATCAAATCATATGATGAAGGATAGGTGGAAGAAGATCCATCAGTGACGTTAGTCATTATTGAACTATTTTTTTTTATGCTGACATAGACATCGTCATTTCAATTATTAGACCATCTTTGTGCTGAGAGGAACCATGTTTACTGCGGTGCCACACCTGCTAAACTACAGCGTTTAATGTGGCTTTGAATGACATTCTAGGGAAGACAATCATATCATTCCGGAAGAATTCACAATCTCACAGATGATAGATAAAAAAAAAAAAATAGCACAATCTCTTGATCGACAAATATATCATACTCAGAAAGGCAAATTTCTGAACTTACCTGGACCCGGGACCATCTCCCAATAGACGACTTCCACCCAACAATTGCATGAATAACGACAGCATTTTCCTGGGTAAACATAAGTATATATGTCAAGCTTAAGGCAAACTTATGCATGCATTTCATTCCCTTTGATTTGGTTATATATACCTTAATTTCAACATCATCGAGGATGATACAACTGATGAGCCTTACACCAGCTCCTATACGGGCATTTGCAGATATTGAGACATTGGGACCAATCTGTTTCACCACAGCAGAAAAGTAAATAGTTACAAATATGAAATCCAACTAGATGGAAAGAAGCAAAACTACCTCTATACCCCGTTGATTAACAAGGTAGGTAGTATATGTTTCTAGGAAATCTTGATATGCTGCTTGCCATTTAAAGGCAAACTTTGCACACACACACACACACAAAGAAACATATAAAAACTGCAAAATTTAGTTTTTCTGCTAAATATAACTGTACAACAAATAACATGGTTACATAATTTCGAAAACCTCAACCAAAAGAACAAACCAAGGAAATTGCATAGACCAGTAACACCCTAGTCAGTGTGCATGCCTAAAACAGACTGAGAAGGGAAAGATCACCTTAGCAGTTGGATGTAGTTTTGCTGACGGATGGACAAAAACATCACCAGTAATGGCAGCACTCTTTGTACCATCTCCACTTGCCAAAAGATGGGGGGAGGTGAACCGAAATTGTGCAAGATACAAAGCAGAACATTTCAAGGACATCCTGCAAGCATCAAATCAAAAATTTCACATAATGGTCCTGATTGAAGGGCTAAGTTTATAGCAGTATAACACATGGTGCCAGACTTACCCAGGAGTTTTGATCTGTTCCCAGAAGTCCAAGGTCTCATATGTATATAACTGCTTCTTCCCTGCAAGAGGTGATAGAATATCTTGATCCAGTCTTACAAAATCTGTTGGCGGACTCCTGTTGAAGGAACAATTATATTAGGACAGGAAATTTTTTTGATAAGTAATAAACTGTTTTATCAAAAAGCGTAAATTGAAAGAAATTACAATTATATCCAAGGTTGAGCAACAGTTACATGATTTTACTAGTTAAATTGAAGTTGATAATAACAGATGGAAGTACAGAGATAGTTCTGGTAGACTCCCTAGCAAAGAATGCCAATAGTGTCACAACTTGACCCAAAGAACCGACTTGGATTTTCAAAGCCCATGCCAAACACACCCTAACTCCATAATATTTATGTAACAACTGTCCCCATTAAGGCAGTTTTTGTGAAATAATGAGACATTTGTGAACACAGATCGCACTAACGTCCCAGTCAGATTCCAGGTAAATCAACACTAACAATTACGTAGACATAAAGCAAGATTAGGGTATAAAATCTATTAACTTTTTCATACCCAAAAAGAGAAGTAGAAAAGAATCATATTGCCTTCCTTTGTCATATTTCAATCATGTTACAGATGACTCTCAAAAGAAGTACCAAAGGGAGTTGGCAAGATCTACCAAAATTACTAAATGGCCTTCACACATCAGAAATGAAGGTTTAATATATAATTCTCTATGCATCGTTTATTATTCTTGTCAGTTCATCAAGTTGAAGGGCCCAGGAAGTGATGCAATATTAAATGAAATGGCTTCTCAACTGCTTTTTCATGCAAGATGGACAGCAAAACCAACTGATTTTGGCAGGAAACCCGAGTGTCAATGACTAAATATTATTGGGATGAAACTCATGTGATTACCAGAAATTGAATTTGTCAAGAACTTATCAGATCATATAAGCAATTTGAGAAATGAGAAAATGGTTGCATCCACAATTCAAAATAAACCTATATATACCAATGTGTATTTTACATGCCCCTCTTTCTTTTCTATCATTTTTCTCGTGTAAATTTAAATACTCGAAGGACGGATTTTTTTTTTTTTTTGTCTATCTTCTATCTTTCTTAATGAAAAATAGAGGGAATCTTTCTTATGATCTGGATTGCATTTATCTGAATTACACCCTTCTCTCTCTTTATTCTTGTACTTTCCTCTTGTTATTTCCTTAAGGCAGACCCCCTAAAACATAACTAAAAGTGACAACAAAGGTCAATTTCTTGATAAATTCAATTTATTTAATAGACTATCAATTTTTTAATCGATTTAACAATTTATAATTAAAATTCTATTAGCATCTTAACAATTATGTTCTATAATCTATTATTCTATTCATTCAAGTAATTAATATTTATTTGAAAGTGTATTCCATATTTTTTCATATATTCTGTTGATATAAAATATTTGAGGCCACTAGGCAGAAAGTTTTCCCTTTTGCCTGCACAGGGCCAACATTCACATTTATGTGTTAATAAATTTGCACAGTTTTTTACAATCAAATTCACCCAAGGTAAATCTAAATCCATAATGGGTCATCTATGTTTTGCTTCATCAGCTTAAATTTGCAAATCAACCACAAGCTCCAGCATAGATTTACTGCAGACATTTGCTCAATTCAAATAGGGCAACCAGGTTCATATTATGGTATAATATTATATATCTGGAGCCACTACTGCACTCCTGAAGAATCAAGAATATAACAACAGAAAATTTGGAATCCAGTAAAAAGGTCAAACCTTGTTGCTGACTGGAGGGCTTCAAAGCTGGATACACGTCTCAGATTAGCTGCAAATGACCAAAAAAGATTTCAGATTTCAGCATGATGAATACCAATATGGTAAGTGAGACGATAAATCAGTTTCATTTAATACCAAGACAAAATTATTAAATAAATTTTTTTGGGTGAATTCCAACACAAACAAAACACCCAAACACACCAAGAAGAAAATTATTAAATCTTGAAAAGTAAAAAAAATAAAAAAAAATAAAAGTGGTGCAAATTCAAGATGAGTATTAAATTTGAGTTCTAAGCACTAATATTGATACAACCAATCCTTGTGAGTTTGGGAAATATATAGACTAAATATGACTCAAGTATTTTCAGGAGCTTCTAAGTTAAGCAAACATTGGAGCATGACAATTTAGTCAAAGATCTGTATCACTGACCTCTGTCTTTGAGCTGAGTGGAAACCCCCTGGATGGCAGTAAAGATATCTGGGGTAAAGATGTATACGCCACAATTTATTCGGTCACTTACCTACATATAGCACCAATATAAGACCACTCAGATAGAGAGAACAGGGAAGGAAAGAACCTCACAAGTCAATTCACCAGATAAAGAAACACCAAAAGCAAAGAATATGTTAAAGAGTAGATAAATGTATGCAAATGAACGTACAAAAGTTTCAGGTTTCTCTGTGTAATGCAACAGTTCATTGGTGACTGGATCAGCTACCAATTCTCCAAACTGGTTTGCTGACTCAGCAGAAACCTGTACACGTAAGATTGAAATAATAACATTAAATAATAGCGAAATGATAGAATTCATTCCTTTTTAACTATCTCCATAGTGAATGAATGAATCCAACATTGAATTTGTGTGGGTCTACACGAGTACACAAATCTTATGGTTGATCTATTGTATTTGTAGGATGAGATGAGAAAAAGATGAGGAAAATATTGACATGAATCATTTCTCAAGATAATAATGCTCTTGCATAACTTTGCTTGTGCATGTGTTAACGTACCTTGATTACTAGGATCGTTCCCATCCCACCATATCTTCTGTGAGCCTCTGCAAATATAGAAGGCAAAAGAAGTGCTCAATTTTTCTGCAAGCTAAGTATAAAACAACAGCTAACCACCTGGAAATACCGAAGTTGTTGCTTCACAAAAGCATTGTATATACAAGCCATTAAGAAAGAACATAGGAACCAGCAAATTATAAGATTGTTACAAGAGGCAAAAAGACCACCCAATCCCAGGAAGAAGGAAATAATTACCAAGCATCTCTGGCAGCGGAAAGCTGCAGCAAACATCGCAATTGAGCAAGAAAATATGTGACTGCGAATGAAATTAAAGCACCACTATCAATACTCTATAAGTGCGTCACATCAACGTAAGCCAGAGACAAATAAAATTACAAAAAGATAGGAGTTTGTAATTATCAACCAGAGACAAAGTCAAAAGGTAAAAACAAATACTGGGTTGTCTTCCATGATCAGATCTCTGAAGTTATAAAGCCCACCAGCTGAACCATGTGGCTTATCTTCCTTCAAATATCTGATACACGCACCAACACCAAGAATAAACAGCAACATCCAAAATCAATATCCAGACAATAATTTAGAAAACAAGTTAATAATTTAGTAGAAAAGGAAAGCAAAAAGTCACCTAACAGGGACTTTGAGCTCATTAGAGATGGAGGATACGTATAATGCGAATTCTCGTTCCTCATAGAAACCAACAAGATAGATCTGAACTAAGTTCGGAATCTGTAAGAGAAGGAGAAATTTTGAAAATTTAGCAGACTCATGAGCAAGGAACGAAACATATACAGAATCACATTATTAGTTTTCCTCAAGAATTTACCGTTTTACAAGCCCAAATTGGATGATGAACCATTGGCTGTCCAGCTAAAGGAAAAAGCGGCTTTGGAATGTTCAATGAGAGTGGTCGGAATCTAGTACCTGTAAAATCCAAAATTTACAACAAAAAATCAGTGTTAAGAAATGTCTCTCCTTCTAAAAGCAAAAGTTAGAATTCACCATAATAATTAAACTAATTTTGAGAAATAATAAAGAACATTCATAAAATACGAGAACAATAATATAATATCGAGTTTCCCATAAGAAACATAACAGAATACGAAATGGGTTTTCATAATTCGAATAAAAAATTCACTCTTTCCATGGGAACCAAACTTATTTTTAGTAAAAATTCAACGAGAATAAGCAAAGGGTCTCATAATTCGATTCAACAGCCAAAACTTACAATTCAGGAGTAAACAAATTCCAAGAGAGTGAGAAATGGGAGGCAATTATCCCATTCCAAATCCAAAAATTATGAAACAAGCTCGTACCTTTAGTAGGTCCACCGACCATGATCACAGCAACGACTCTCTCCTCTGTGCTCCCCATCCTTAAACAACACAAACCCAGATCCCCAAAGCCCCAACTCCGTCACAACTGCTATATTATGAAGCTCAAATCCTTATAAAACACCAACGGGTTCACATTTCACACATACCCCAAACGTACACATTTATAATGCCTCAATGGAGACCATCCAATCACTAGAAACCAAAATAAATCACAGCATTGCCCCCCTCCAAAAAACAATTCAGTACGTCGAAACTTGTAATATACTAGCTCAGAGAGAGAGAGAGAGAGAGAGAGAATATTGTGTTTAATGCAGTGAAAAGCAGAAAGGGGAGCGAAAGCCACTCGCTTGTGATAACTACGCCACGATATAGCCAAAGCCGGGGAAGCTTCCACCTCTTTTTCCAACATCACATGGCTCTCTCTGTCTCTGTCTCTGTGGGACTGCCTAATTGGGTGTGGGAGTGACTAGTCGGTGTGGGAGATAGATCTGCAAATGGCCCACTTCAGAGTAAATCATTGAATTTTCGGTTACCTATGTGGCCTTCAATACCCCAACACATACCCTCAACATTTTCACCTTCGACATCTCTTTTCTCTGTTCTGGTTTCATACCCTTGAGGTCTTGTTTCAATGATAAAATAAATAAAAGAGAAAAAAAAAATTTCTAAATAAATTACCATTAAGTTAAAATTTGAGGAATATTCTTAAGAATATTTGTCAGATTTTGGAATGGTAACTTACGTTTTGGCCAAAAAAAAAAAAAAAAACAAGATATGTGGTAACTTTTTAGTTTTTACACCTAAAATTTGCACTATTTTTATGAAAACAAAATTCCCAAGAGAGTTATTTTTGCTTTTCTAATCATTTTTTACTAAATTGGAAAATATCCTAATCCATTAGGAGAAATATTCAAACCTAATCGGTTAGAAAGGTTAAACTATCTTATTCACAAGAAACTTATTAGCTAACAAATTATTAGTAATTTGAATAGTTATTGTGCAAGAGTCTATATAAAACCCAACTGTCCGAGCCCAAAATTTATTTGAGTAATTGAGCTTCACATGGGCTTTTCCACAAGGACAATTTGGGCAGTAATTGATGTGAATACCAATCTACCCTTCTAATCTAAGTAATAAGCCTAATTACAATGGGAAAAACAATTATACTTAGCATCTTCTCTAGTCTTTTAGAGTAGTAGTAGATACAAAGGCGAGCGGGCAGGGGCGCCCACTCCACCAAATTTTTTTTTTTTTTTTTTTTGCAAGGGTATTTTTTTAGTTTTTTTTAACCCTAGCCCCTACTCCTCCTTCTCCCGCCTCTACTCTTCTTCTTCTGCCCCTTCTAATACGAATTCTTAGATCCGCCATTGTTTTAGAGCCTTCAAAACCAGAACTGGTAAGAAAACATATATATGGCTTCCAAATTATTTTCAAGAAGAATTATGATGAAAATGGTTCAATTGTTTGGACTATAAATCTATAATACATAATTGTCGTTTCAAATTTCATAGAACTTTTTGTATGTGGCCTAAAATTCATCAAGAGCTTGGACTATAAGGATCAAAAATCCAATACGAACTTAGAAAGAAAGAGTTATTATTAAAGAAAATGTTCTCATTTTTCTCATATTGAGATCTCTCGTAATTGTGAGAGAGTCTATATGAGACCCATTTGTCTAAATAAGCTTTGAGTTACCAGCCACCTACCCAGACAGGTGAATCTCATATAAGCACTTTCATAATTATTATCCAAATTGTTAGAGATTACAATCCCTTTTTTCTTTGGAGATGTTGAAAATTTTGGACACACCATATATCAAAAAGGGGTAAGAGATATAGATTCTCAACAATTTTATTGTTCAGATTGTTAGCGATTTAGACATCAAACGTGAGAGAATCAATATGGCTAAGTTGCATAAACAAGTTTTGGACTGCTGTCCACCTACTCGGCCGGGCAGGTGAGTCGTATAGTTTTTTTTAACAATTTTCCAAATTGGAGTGGGTAAAGAAAAGCACTAAAACATATGTTGGATAAACAGTTGAGTTTCTGTCATTGACCAATGACACAGGGAATCAAAGATGCTTGCTGGTGGAATAAGGTGAAGGAAGATACCCGGCCCCATGCATTTAGGTGTCTATTTTTCTCCGATTCTATCCTATGATGGGAATGGGATAATAGAAAATATATCAAACGGCTCTAAGGTTTTGAATGGCCACATGGGTTTGAAGATTATTGTTCTGTCCTTGTCGCTTAATTTAAAAATGGTTGGTCCCATGCATTCATTTGCTTGGTAGATATGTCAAAATTAGAGAGTGTTTTATTTATGTAAGTTAATTATTCTCAGTTCATTATCACTGTATTTATGAAGATACATTATGAAATTAACAACTTAGGGCTTAGTGGGAAGGATGGAATTTTTTTTTTCAAAAAGTAGAAAAATATCATAGAAAATTAAAACAATAATAATAATAAAAAAAAAAAATCTTGTGCTTTTCCCTATTCCACTCTATTAAAACAATGAAAAAGCAAAATTTTCCTCCATTTTTTCTTCCACCTGGCCTTGTTCAGCCTCCAACTTCTCCTCCTTACCAAACACATGTTAGGTTCACGTTGAGATTGTAGAATTACGTGACAAGGTCTCTTTCTGTGATTAGTTACGCCTAATTTGTGGGAATAAAATAATATGAGGAAGCACTAGACTTTAATTTTGAAAAAATAATAACAGCCCTCCATAGTTTTTTTGCAATTATTTGAATGATTAATTGAGATTTATTCACGTCCAATTTTTTAGATCGTTAGATAATGTGGATCCAATTATGTTTTTACTCGGATAGGTCGATCGGAGGGACAATTTAGCCTGCCCTCTTTTAATTATTATTTAAAAAAAAAAAAAAAAAGACACTGGTAGAGAGAAGAGGACACAAGATCAATATTCAACTCTATAAAATAGTGCCCTTCACACACAAAAAAAAAAGAAAAAAAAAAAAAGAAAAAAAAAAAAGAAGTGAAAATAGATCTATAATCTTCACTTCCTTAGCTCTTAATTTAATTGCTTAATTCGAGGCACATGTGTGTACTAGCTAGTGTGAACATGACATGGAGATGCTTCTTTACATATATAATAAAGAGAGCGGATAAAAAAGATGGTTATAAGGAACTAAGGAATGACTCTTTTTAGGAATAATACAACTAGAAATACTACTAAAAAAACCTAATTACAGCAAATTATTTAGCTAAATTGATAGAGAAAGAGAGATAGAAAAAAAGGGATGGTTACAATGAAAAACTCTTCCCAATAATAATACAACGGAAAATACTACTAAAAAAGACTTAATTAGAGTGACTCATTTAGCTAAATTGAGAGAGAGAGAGAGAGAGAGGAGAAAATGAGCAATTACAAGGAAGGACTCTTCTCATAAATAATATAACGGAAAATACTAAAAAAATATAATTAGAGTTGCTCATTTAACTAAATTAACTGAATTATGAGTGAAAAAACTAATGTTCCTGTAAACCTTAAGAGTCTTCCAACTTTGGAAGGAGGTTAGCTAGGCAAAAATGTCTCGTACTAAAGTGGAAATCTTCTCATCTGAAATAAAATGATTGTGTTGGACGGTGAGGCCAATGAGTCACCTTCAAAGATAGGGTTCGTTTGACAAAAACTTTATAGAAGAGGGCTTTTACTTTTAATTGTGATTGACAAAAAGATAAAATTAATGTTAAGTACTTGTGTTTTAAGTTATTTATTATTAAAATAAAAAATAAAAAATAAAAAACTGACCTAAAAAGCATTGTCAATTAATATTTTGTTAATATTAATTAAAAAAAAAAGTGTTTTTGAAATACGCTATGCTTATTTTTGTTTGTAATTATATTTAATATATAATTTTCCTTTGAATTTATTAAAAAAAAAAAGAAGGGAGTTTTACTAAATTGCTTCAAAACTAAGAAGGCAAAAAGGTGAAGCGGATCGGCTTCAAAAATTTGGGAAAGGCTCAGCTTGTCCCCTCAACCATATGACATTTGTAGGCTACCTTACCCTTACCGGTCAATTGCTTTTGGAACAAGCCACAAGCAAAAACAAAAAAGTACATCGGCAAAATAAGAGCAAATCCAACTCAGAGCCAAGCTCAATTGATTTTGTTTGTTAATTTTTCTTTTAAAAATAAAAATATTAACAAACAACCAAGAACACAAATAAATTTGTGCAAATACATATTGGAAATAAGTTAGTTAATGCCTAGTAACCCTATTCCCTTCTTTGCCTTTTTTATTTTTATTATTATTTTTTTTTATTATTTTTTTTGTTGTTTTGTATTTTTGGGATAACTTTACTTTAAAATCTTGAATTATTACGTGATTTGACAAGTCTCACTCCAACTTCAAAACTTCTTAATTTAAACCCCTAAACTTTTAATTGTAGTCAATTTACCCCAATCGTCAATTTTTGTTGTTAAAACCCCTAAAAATACAAAATGACCCTTCAATTTTCTTTTTTATTAAAAAAAATTGAAAAAAGGGTCACAAGGTGGCCCAACCGTGGGTCACCTTGTGATTTTTTTTAAAATTTTAATTTAAAATTAAGAGTAAATTTAAAATTTTATAAAAAAAGTCAGGAGTATAAATGTTATTATTTTTAATGTTGAAAATGTGACAGAGAAGTTCAAATTGACTGCAATTGAAACTTCATGGTTTCAAATTGTGAGGTTTTAAAATTTGGAAGGACTTGTCAAATTGCGTGATAATTCAAGGGTCTAAAGTGAAGTTACCTACCTTTTTTATTGGGGGGGGGGGAGAGAACCCTCTTGGTCTTCTTTGTGTCTTTGTTGCTTTCTTCTTCTGTCTATCTTGTATTTACCCAAAAAAAAAAAGGAAAAAAAGAAAAGGAGAAAGGGTTAATAGAGAATTATATCTAATAAATAGAAGGTTTTCGAAAATCTTAGTGGGGTTGGGTCATATGAGGAAGTTGGCGGTAGTGCACGTGACCAAATCGAGGCCTCCATTATAATTATGTCTATTGTCCAGTGTGTGCCATGTGAGTCGTCTGCAAAAGTTTTTGTTAATGTTAAGAATCCAATCTTGTTGGATCCCACCGGACACCAAATCAGCCATGCCATCGGAATTTACGACCATGCCATCTCAACTTTTACTGGGGTCTGGGTTAATGACACTAGGATGGATCGGGATCTCCCCGGGTAGCAAGTGCCAAGTGGGCAGTGGGTCAGGTTGGTGGATCGGGATCTCCCTGCAATTCAGTATCCTGACAATTCTCCTTTCCCCTGCAATCAAGCTGTGGCTGTCAGAAGGCTCTAATTACTTACTTATCCTGGATTAGTGATGTAAGAGTATTACCTTTCTTATAATTTATTATTATTATTATTATTTTTTTCTTTCAAAAAAATCACAAAGAGTTGCGTGCGAGCTTTTTTATTGTTTTCCTAAGCTTTGAAAATGCTGCTCAATGTATTGAGTAACACTTTAGCTTTCTTGTAGCTTTCTTATCCATTTCTTAACACAAAATATTTCTCCTTTCGTATGTGATTGTATTAAAATTTTGTTAAAAAAGGTTAGAGTAGGTTAAAAACTTGTATTTTATAAAAAAAAAAAATATATATTTTAATAGTATATGCAAATATAATGGAAAGCTATTGTAAACTATATTTAGATAAAGCCTAAATTTAAGAAAAATCAAAGGAAACTACTACTAGTATTCTAGCACCCCTAATGCAGCAGCTTAGCTAAAAGACCAATATTAGCTATATTTAGTTATTATTGCTCTTTTTTTTTTAACTCCAACAGAGTAATTTACCATTAGCTAGAATAGCTACATTGCTCAGTGAATAGCAATTTAGAACTATTCAATGTAGCACACTAAATGAATGAAATATTATTTATGTTTCTTTTGTTTATTGTTTCTTTATTTCATCTATTTTCACCCAATATCTTTTATTTCTTCTAAACACCTCTTCACATCTGCTACGTCTCTCTCTCAAATACAAAATTTATCTCACTCACAAAATTTCTTCACACAGTTGGATGAGAAAATTGAATGGAGAAAAAAATTATTTCATGGAAACACACGGATGGAAACAAATCAATTGTAGTTGGATGAAAAAATTTAATGCAAAAAAAAAAATTTATTGCACAAAAACACATGGATGGAAACAAATCAATTGCAGTTGGATGAAAAAATTTATTTATGTTATTAATTTTAAGAATTAGTACCTGCATGTGAGATGAATGTTTCTCATATGTGTTTATTTTTGTTTTTATGAATGATTTCTATATATGTGTTTGTTTTTCACTTTAATTAAGTGTTGACAATAATATAATAAAAGCAGAATAAGAAATAATATTTTAAAGCAAGTAGAGAATAAAATTGAAAATCTGTTAGAGTGTGTAGTGAAAAAATAATAGCTAAAGTAAAAAATTGCACTTTTTCACTATGTAAAATACCTAATGCTATTGGAGATGCTCACCTATAACCTATGCCACTTACAAAGCAAAAATATTGAATATGGTTTATTAATATTCTTTAGAGGATGCTTTTTTTAAAAAAAAAAAAATAAAAAAATAAAAAAGAGTGTTTCTATGTAATGTAAAGGTAAAAATAGTTTTAAATGTTGTGTTGTTTGTTTTGAAAAAGATGAAACAAAATGGAGAAAGAAAAAGTATTATTAAACAAAACTAGTGAATTAGTTCTGACATTTAATAGTTTTTATTTTTATTTTTGGGCCGCTTGGAACATGGAGTTCAGTACATGGAAGTATGGAACACCTGCAATTTTCCAAAGTCAATTTTCGGGGACACTTTCACAGCTTTGAAGGAGACTGGTACCACCCCCATGGTTCATCAGTGACGTACTGGGTAACCTGCTTCACGCTCAGGTAATTGTTAAGTCCCCTGTTACAAGAAAAATAACAATATCATGGGCTGTCTTTATGCTAATCAGGGCAAACCACTGGTTATAAGATGTTTGCATATTTATATTCAAGAAGCATGTGGAGAGTTCTACATTACCCATGTGCTATTTCTCCATATTTCTTAGTAAATTCAAAAAAAGAAAAAAAAAAAAAAAAACTATATTCCAGGTTCAAAATGTTAAGAACGTAGCATAAAACGCTATTTTGCATTTTCTGATTAGAGAAATCAGAGACATACCATTCCCCTAATTCACGCCCAAAACCACTACGTTTGTTGCCCCCCCATGGAGCTTGAGTGAAGCAAGGCTGTGAGCAATTGATCCAAACAATTCCCGCCTGAAGAGCCTGCAGAGCAGCATAGAGATACAATATCAGTCCAAGAACTAGACAATCTCAATTAACTGGTTTTAATGATCTTTTGGGCAGGATGATTTCTTTGTTCCTTCAAGTACAAACCAAGCCTCACCTTACTAACGCGATCACATCTTTCTAGATCTTTTGATATCACAGCAGCACCTAAGCCATAACTGTGAAGGACCCATATGATGTCAAAACAAAATCTCCTAAATCAAAACAAGCTGACCAAACTAGAAGTAAAAATAATGAGTCAAACAGTTCCAACAAAAGATAAAAAACACCCAAGCAGAATTTCAGGTGATTTTTTTATTGTCATAATTGAAACAAATTATCAACTTACTGGGTGTCATTTGCTAGTTCAATGGCTTCATCTTCGGTACTGAATGTTTTAACACACAGAACAGGTCCAAAAACTTCTTCTCTCCATATTTGCATAGAGGTAGTTACATCAGTGATGATGGTAGGTTCGATGAAGAATCCTTTCTTTAGATGCTGCGCTCATATGTAAAATAATTCAAATGTCATCAAAAATTCAGAAACATGACAATGCTGATAAGTACAAGCAAAGGGTTATACCTCAGGACGAGCCCCACCACATGCAACAGTTGCACCTTCACTCTTAGCTGTAGCGATGAACTTCAGTATTTTCTCATACTGAAGAGGATGAAATAGATATTAGATAACACATCACACCTTAAAGATAATGTATATCCATACTGAACTAAACGCCTAAACTTGGATAATCAAATAAATACTATAATTGCAATGATAAAACAGCCTATAATCAGTGATTTAGACACCCTTGTTTATGAAAGAAAAAAGGTTCTTAAAACCAATACATTTAACATCTTGGTATACAAAGTGGCAAATTAATTTATTACAAGAGGAGCCCAAATCAGGATGAAGTTAAGATATAATTAATGTTTCCTGGTTTTTCCTCCATCCTATGCATTAGATGCACTTATTTTATTTTATTTTTTTTTAAAAAAAAGTTTAAAAATATCTGAGTGACAGCCAACCCAGATTCTATACACCAGTTGACATAAATTTACTACTTCAGAATTTGTTTTAGGAATTGCTATTATATATTTATATGATTAAATTCATTTTTCCATATAAACTTAAACTTTTGGAATAAGTGGTTATTTAATATGATATGAGAGTAATGGTCCTAAATTTGAACCCGACTTTGTAATTTATCTCAAATTCTAATTAAATATTCCACGCGTTGGACTTCACATGTTGAAGGAGAATTTGAGCTTACAAGTGAGGGAGAGCATTAGGATATTAATTATATTATTAAATTCATCATTTCCTATCAGCTAAAGCTTTTAGGAAAAGTGATAATTTAACAAGAATAATGGTATCCAAGGAAATTTTTAGTAATTTTCTCAAGTGTTCTTTTATTCCCCATGTTCCTTGAAACTTTCCAAATTACTTCTGACACTTCATCATGCTTATATGTCATGCACATTTCATTTCAATTAAGTAATTGACAATTAGTGAAAATCATACAAGCAATGCCCAAAAAACTCCTAAGAATGTCAACATTACAACATACACTTACAAAATTGTATGGTGGCAACTCTTTGTTAAACCTTATTTCTGACATTCCAGATAATTAAATAACCTCAAATTTCTTTAGGATCAAGTAATTCCTGATTCAACTACTGAAAAACAAAGAAGCAATTGTTGATTCCCAATTTATCACCATTCTAAGTATCCCTATAAGTTAGTTAATCCAGTCGAAACATGCTAATGATACTTTGGTTTTCTGATGAAACACATTTCATATTGTGTGATGATGCAACTATACAGAAGATAAGAACTTTCTACAGTATGCATTCTAAGTTCATAACATTTGTCAGCTGCCTAATATCTGGAACCACCCCACCAACAGCAGAAAAAAGGAGAAGAGAACAGACACAGAAATTGGAAATTGCAACCTTACCTGGCCACCGCTAACAACAGGGCCAAGCCTGCAACCTTCCTCAAGAGGATCTGAAATCTTGATGTTTTTGACCCATTTTACAAGCTTATCCAAAAATTCTGCAGCAATGCTTTCCTGAAACAATTGTAATTGAACAGATCATAGCTTATGGAGGTGAGGAGGAAATATGATAGAAAGAAACTACAGTGTAAGCTTATAACCAGCTATTTTGAGGAGCATTTTATGGGCAATTCCCTTTAATTGCATAGTCACAAGTTCACACACAATCAAAATGATAATTGAACATCCTAAAACCAAACACCAAATCAATAAGTCCAATATTCTATGGCCATTAAACTCACAGGCCGTAAGAGTGTGCACATATATTCTGATACCGCTCACTCTTTCATGCATCCCCAGGAAAGAAAGACAAATGGAGCTAGAAAGTTTGAGTGCGTGAGTGAGTGAGAATATGTGTGCAAACAAAGTGTAATATCTCTCTATCATACTCACATGCACAATAAGGCGGGATGTTGCACTGCAAATCTGACCATTTGTCCAAAAGCAACCAAAGATAGTCCATTCAGCAGCTGTGTGAAACATAGACAAGGAAAAAATACTTATCAATACAACAAAACCAGCAGTAGTATACGATTTTCTAAGTCAAACAAGGTAAAATGCCAAACTTTCCTCTATATACAATCTGTTTCTGATAGAGAGGTTTAATTATTCAGGAGGTACTAACCCTTATCAAGGTCAAAATCCTCAAAAACAATAATCGGGCTTTTCCCACCAAGCTCCAGTGAAACAGGCTGCCAAGAAACAACACATGAGTTAATATTTTTTTTTTTTTGATAAGTAGTCGACACATATCATTAAAAGCGTAAGACGCTCCTACATATACAAGTATAAAAATGAAAAAACTAGAGAGAGCAAAAAGAACAAGGATATCACTATAACTAATTGTTAAATGAGACACATAAATAGCTGTCCACATATACAAAGTTTTGAAGAATAAAGACTTAATATTCTCCAATGTCCTCTCTGGTCCTAAAAACTTGTGTCATTCATCCCATAAGCACCATAAAAGGCATGTAAGCATTATCTTCTATACAACAACACTTCGCGGACTGTCAGAACCAAGCATACAGATTGACTACACGTCTAAGCATAAAATTAACATATTAATGCAAAAGGCGTAGCACAAAATATTGGTTGGTGGAGTTATTGGTATTTAATTGTATGTTTTATTTAATTTTTAAGAATCAAAGGTGATTTTATAATTCAATAAATGGGCGTTGCTCTAGAATATTTTAGGTAATTCAATAAATGGTGTGGCCCTAGATTTTGTTGGGTAAGTCAATAAATGGGTATAGCCCTAGAGTTTAGTTGTGAGTCTATTTAAGGATGCTTGGAAGCAAACTTTGATGGAATAAAAATATGAGAATTTGATTCTCTCTCTCCTTTCCTCTCCTTTCTCTCTCTTCCCCCTAACGTCGTCTCTTTTTCTCTCTTTCCCCTTCTCTTCCTAGGCTTCTCTCTTTCTAGCTTCTTTCTCTCTCCACTCTTAGCTTCTTTTTCCTCACTATGCACTAATTTTGCTGTGTGATTTTTTGTGACTTGTTATCTCACATCAGTTTTGGTATAAGAGACTTTACGACTGTTTTCTATCAACAATCGAATGATTCAATACACCACAAGCTAGCCTCCCCCTGCACCACCTTCATTTTAGTCAACCACAAAATGTTTCATCAACCACAAAGCCACGCCCAATCACCCACGCCAGAACCACCATATCACCCAACCACTGCTGCTCAAAAAAATAGAAAAAGAAAAAGAAAACCAATCAGAGAATCCCAAATAGACCACCGCACCACAGCTAACCCCAGCGGAATTTGGCCACCCCACACTACGCGTTGGCGCCACCCAAATCCACCCCACGCTGTAGCCAACAACCAGGATAGAATTTACCGCATGACTTGCACCACCCAAACACCCAGCATCCCAGACGCGTTGCCGACCATAGCGCCCCTGCCTTGGTCTGTTGGCCACCCTCGCCGTCAGCCCACCTCCCATACAGCACCATATCAGCTGTCCACTCTGTGCATAGTAGCCATAGACCACCCCTTGCCTGCACAATGACCCTGCAGCTGCCAACGCTGGTTGGACCCCTTTTTAGAGTTTGGGCCTGGACCCAGAAGTTTTCTAAGAAAATGTTTTCAATCTTTAGCATTTCAAAACTTGAGGTCAAGTTTTCTCCAACTAGAGGAGAATGATGCAAAAGGCGAAACACAAAATATTGGTTTATGGGGCTATTAGTATTTAATTGTATGTTTTATTTAAATTTCAGAATCAAGGGTATTTTTATAATTCAATAAATGAGCATTGCCTCAGATTATTTTAGGTAATTTAGGTAAGTCAATAAATGGGGTGTTGCCCTAGGGTTTAGAAGGATGCTTTGTACTCCAATGGACGTTCACTTCGATGGAATAAGATTATGAGAAATTGATTCTCTCTCCTTTCCCCCTCCTTTCTCTCTCTTTCCCCTAGCTTCTTCTCTCTCCTCTTTCCCCTTCTCCCTGGCTTCTCTCTTTCTAGCTTTTTTCTCTCTACTCTCTTAGCCTCTTTCTCTTCACTTTGCCCCGATTTTGCTGTGTGATTTTGTGTGACTTGTTGTCCCACATCACAAATGAAGGATCATATGAAGCATATATATGGCAAAGAAATAAAAGATCGGTACCTATAATGTTTAAACTTACCTTGACCATTTGAGCTGCAGCTGTCATAACCTTACTCCCAGTAATGGTGCTTCCGGTAAATGCAATCTGTTGACAAGTTATACATTAGCTGTCACAGCCAGGTAGCTAACAAAACCTTAATATTTCACAGATACCAAATTTGTATAATATGTAAGACGACTCTGCTTTATCAACCAATGAAAAAAATTACTAAATGGAACCTTGTCAACATGAGGATGAGATGCCAACGGAGCACCAGCTTCATGGCCCAACCCAGTCAGAATATTAAGGACACCCGGAGGAAGACCAACCTCTCTGCACACTTCACCCAGCTCCAAACAGGTTCTGAAATTTTAAAAATGATGACATACAGCATGAAAAACCAAAAATAAAACTGGACAAGTTCATCTAAATTAAGGAGGACATACACAGATGCCAATTCAGATGGTTTCAGTATTGCGGCACACCCAGCAGCCAAGGCAGGAGCCACTTTCCATGTAGCCATCAACAGGGGGTAGTTCCTTCAACACAGTAAAAGAGAAGCACTTATTAATGCCATTGAGATCCTTTTTTCACAGTAATCAACATAGGCAAGGAGCAAAGTGCTTCAAGTTTACAACAGTAGACAAGTTGAGTGAGGAAGGCCAACCCAAAAACATGATGGCTTGCAGATTTTGCAGAAAACCAAATAGTTCAGAAGATGTTTTATTAGGTTGAGTTGACTTCACCACCCAAAAAACTACAAATGAATATTCAAACATACAACTTAAACATATATCTGCAAAGCTGAAGCACTACTACTATGTAAACTCCAACAACCCACCCACCACACACACACACAAAACACCAGATAGTTTGTGATATTGTGAGCAGACCCAAGAGTTTGAGCTCATTAAAATGATGGGTTAATAAAGCAAATCTAGGAACTTGAAGGGCCAAGAGCATAATGATAATTCATCCAAAAAAAAATAAAATAAAATAAAAAGAGCATAATGATCATATGAGAAGCTTGTCCCTTTAAAAAATAAAAATAAAAAATTCACTGAGAAGCTTTTTTCTTTTTGCTTTCTTAAAGAGTGCGTGATATCACTGATTGGTTGGTAGTTGTAGCTTTACAAGGTGTCTTTCCTAATTGCTTTGCAATTTGTTAGCCTTGAAGGGTTAATAGAAATTTACATTAAGCACACAAGGGAGTAAACAGTTCAACAAAGCTTGTTTTCTAACTTTTAAAATCATACAAGGATACTGAATGAACCATTGAAAAGCAAGAAACTAAACATGCAAATATACAAGCCCGTTTTAAATTGATAATGAAGAGCAATGGATGAAGGATCAAAGATAAAGGATGATTACTTTTAGTTATTAAATGGGCTCCCGCAATAATAAGCAGTCAAATCTGCTTTAAATGAAGTATACATATAAAAAGGAATGCTCAAACAGTTAACCTATAGAAGCAGCAAATACCATGGAGTAATCAACCCAACAACCCCCATCGGCTCCTGAAGAACATAACTCTTGAATGTCTCCATAGGAAGGGCAACAGGAGCCTTTTGCTTTGCATCCAAGCCATCAGCAAGGTCAGCGTAGTACTCAAAGCACCCAGCAACATCATCCTGGATTACGTTAAAACAGAAATGTAAGGCAATATACTAGACAGTTAACTGTAAAAAATTCCAAAGTGTCAAAAGCATACAATGTCCCATGCTGCTTCATCCAGTGGTTTTCCGCTATCAATTGCTTCAAGTTTTGCTAATTTGGATTTCCGCTCTGTTATCTGCATGGATAGATGGACACCAAGAGCCCAAGGCATGTTAACACACCAATTAACTTCAAAAGACTAATTATGAAATGAACAAATCACTAATACTTCAGAAAGGGAAAAAGAAAACGCTTGCAATATATTCAACCAGAACCAAGTTGGGTAAAAGTACAATCCAATATTACGACATCATGGCAAAAAACCCACCTTGATTTTCCGGGATTTAGATCCCCTACAATCCCCTGCCCAAAGAGGAGGGAGGGGGCAGAGGAAATTGTAGGGGATCAAAGAGAGCAGGGCTCCCCTGCCTGAGTGAACCCCTGCTCGGGCAGGGGTGGCCCTCCCACAGGCCCCTTTCCTAGGAGGGGGCAGGGGTATCAACAGGGACCCAATTGGGATCCCAGTCCGATTTTCAGTCATCACAGAGCCATTTCTCTGTGATCGTACTTGCAAATAATTAGGTAAGGACAGAATAGAAAAAACCTATAACCATCTCCACGGACTACGAATCAGATAGCTGGTCTAGAAATCTCTTGAATGCAAATTTGGCTAGTGAGTTTTGCACATTAAATTCGTGTGGTGACAAATGAATACAATTTTTTCCATGCAAGGTGAAAGCCGTTCATGATGTTGAAGAAACCAAGGGTGTTTTTACGGTCCTTAAAGCCAATCTCACAACGTTTTTAGCAACCCGCTACAATTAAAACAGCAATATCATCACAACCTAGTGGATCACACACTAATATTCCCATTTTCCAACACAACCCAATACCTTAGCCGCAATGGCACGTAAATACTTGGCACGAACGGCCCCGGGAGCTGAAGCCCAATCTCTGCCTTTGTTCCTGGCAAGGGCTCTCCGAGCGGCGTCCACGGCAATCTCCACATCCTCCGCAGTAGCCGCAGGTATATCCCCTAAAAAATCACACTCCCACAAACCCACATAAGCTAATGTTGTGATCGGAATGGAATCACAAACTTGTAGAAATCTAAACAAAGCTGAGAGAGAGAGAGAGACCGACGATCTCTTCGGTGGAGGGGTTGACGATGGGGAAGCGCTTTCTGAGTGCTGGTTCTCTCCACTCGCCGTCGATGAATAGCTGCCGACTCGGTATTGGGATCGCCATTTTTCACTACACTTTCTTCAAGTCCCGAGCTGAGCAAGCAAGTTTTCTTCACTGGCCGGAGTTAATTAGACTGTTATAAAGTCAAGCCTTTCGAACGGAGAAAAACTTTTATTTTTCTATTTATTAATATTTTATTTACCCATTATTATTCCACTTGCTAATGGGTAATGACACTTGGATAATGACGGTTAGGCCCAGTTGTCAATGGATAGGATTATTATGACTCGGATCTGATCCCTATTCGGTTCACACTAAGACGGCCCGGCCCATATATTTAAACAAAGAAGGTCCAGATTCTACAAAATGAATTATGATTATTTATTTATTTATTTTTGTTATGGGCCAAAATGTATCATGATTCACTATTTCACTTACCTAAGAATTAAACAACAAAATTAATAATTTTAATTCGGGAATACTTCACTTACACATTTCCTACAATTTTTTTTTGTTTGTTTAAATTGTAACATTTTCAATTACATAATTTAAGCTATTTCTAAGCATCGAGAAACGCTTGAAAAATATTGCCCATTAAAAAGGATATGTCATCATAATCTTATCGATTGAAAACTGGACCTTACTGTTATTATATATATATATATATATATATATATATATATTTGGCCTTTCGAGGCATTTGGCAGCAACCTCCCCATGCTCGGCTCTTATATTGGTATATCTCTAGTGGAAAGGATAGTCAAAATCCAATTATGACGTATAAAAAGGAAGAAGAGCAAGTTGTCTATTGGGCAGAGAATTTTGAATTATTTTTCCTATTCCTTCTATCTTCAGATCGATGCTGATGATGGTGAACAAAATTGCCTCACAGACAGAAGAGGTGCATAAATAAATTCATTTTTCTTTCCCCCATCTAAAATTACAGCCAAGCAATTCAATGCACTCCCTCTCAATTCACACTTCACCAGTAGATAGCCTTACTTTTCACCTTACCATACCAACACCAAAGTGATATCAACAGCATATTGTTTTTGGGATATTTTTTATTTTTTTTAATGTTTTATTCGTTTGGTATTGCGAATTTTGCAGACAATAAATATAATTTAAAACTAAATCGTAAAAAATGTACCATTAAAATTGTGATTTGAAAACATAGAAAAATATGCATTTTTTAAATGCACAATGTTAAAGGTTAAACTGCAATTTTATCAAACGCTTAACCGACATGTTTAAAAATTGCATGATTTAAAATTGCAAACCCAAACGAATCTAAGTAATTTCTTATATGCTAAGTATATTAATAAGTGCCTATTCCGGAATCCTCTCAATTTCAAACAATAAATATATACAATTTATTGAATTTAATGTGGATATCATAAGATGCATCCTCTCCATTTTACCTGATTGGACTGCTACACGCATTGCATTGAAAGTTTTGTGTATTATTAATTTATTATAATTGGATTCCGGCATGTGGTAGATCATATTTTGCGTGAGTAATTGTAGGGACCATTTTTTTATCTTCTTAAAGAAGATGTGACTTTCAAAATTACCATTGTATCAAAATTCAAACATGATTCATTTAAAAATTTAACAATAATTTTAAAAACCACATCAACTTTAGGAGGATAAAAATGTAATCTTTCCTATTACTCTATTTGCATACATATGGGGATGAATTTTCAAACCAAAGTTTGACCAATTACGTTGAATGTGTTGTCCGTCAAACATCAAATCCATCCCGTTGGCCAAAAGCTTCCTCCCACATCACACAATCACATATTATCTCGAATTTGAATAAACATACCCATAAAATCGAGACGACAAGATCTATTGAAAACAAAAAAAGACACAATCACATATTATTTATGAACACCCAAAAGCCTATATATGTTACAGAAGAATAAATGAATCTAGGAAAGTCACAAAATTAAAGCAAAAAAAAAAACATATAGGAAGAACAGAAGAGATGATCATGTCTAAAATTTAACTAGTGCTTCTGGGTGGTTTTGTGATACTTTTCCTTGATCCATCGAAGGCCTACAGAGGAGCCCTCCTTCACCTTCTTTAAGCCATTGGAAGCCACAGCTTTGGTCTTTCCAAGGCCTTCTCCAACCTTCTGTTTGTACTTGGCGGTTGAACCGCCGCTCTTCTCGGCGTGTGCAGGGGCAGGGTCCGGGTTGGAATCCCACTGGTCGGCCCACGATGTCCCATACGAGCTGTTTCCTTCCATTGCAGCAAAAACTTCAAGAGAGAGACAGAGAGAGAGAGAGAGAGAGGCGAGCAAGTTTTGGGAATAGGATTGAGATGGGATTTCGTCAATCTTATAAACATTTTTATAGTGTTGGAGGGGATATAGGAGTTGGAACCAATCCGGAGATTAACACGTATGCGGCGTAGGCATTTCAAGAAGTCAAACGTTCTCGCTTTTCTTTTTTTCCTTATTGGACAAGAAAGCCCCTTCTTCCGTTTCCTTTTGTGACAAATACTTGAATGGTGTGCGGGATTGTGGCTTCAGGAATTTTCCAGAAGGTTTCTTGATCATAGCATTCACAAAGGAAATGGGATAACGATCTCTTACAATTTTATTTTATTTTATTTTTTAAAGAAAAATTTTAAATTTTAAATTATGAAATCATACGCTTTGGAAAATGACTTATTACAAATGTGATATGTTACCGAGGATAATTGAATATATTTTAATCATGTTTTTAATCTCTATGTTGCAAAAATATTTTGAGCAAAAAACTATCTTTTAGTTTTATAAAGAAAAAAAAAAAACATTTCTTCATAAGCCAATAAGAAGTCTTTTGCGAAAAAAAAAAAATAAAAAAAATTGGGCTATTTATTCTCAATAATCTCTATTGTGTTGCTTCAAAAATAATATAATTTTTAAAATTATTATTGGTAATGTGATTGATTACTTTTAAAATTTAATTAAATAATAATTTTAAGTGACATAAGATAACCTTTTAGCATTACTTGCCTCAACTAACATGTCAATTTTTTAATATGTAATATTTTTTAATAAAACAACATGAAAATGCGTAATTTGAAAATCAATTAAAAAAAATTTGTAGAGAATCCTTGTCAAGGAGAAGGCGGTGGCCCCATTCTTTTTGGCGGCTGCCCCCAGCTATAGCCTATAGTTTGAACTTTAGAGGTTTATCTGCGTAGATTTAAAAGTCAAAGTACAGCTACTAAACCTACCAACTAACCAAAAAAAAAAAAAAAGAAAAAAAAAAAAGCAGAAAGGTAGAGCTTCTAGATGGATGCTGAATCAATGTGTATATTATGGGTCAATAGTCCGCAATGGCGTGGTTGATGGATGACTTCAGGCAGCGACTAGCAACAAAAATAATTTCTACTTTCCTCCCAAGCCCACGGCTTAAAAAATTACCCCCTTTGTCATCTCCCCCGTCAGCGTCATGCATACCCATTGCTGTCTCGTTCAGTACCTCAGCCTTTGTCCATGATTAGAATAAAAAGCAGTACCACATAGGTAAGTTGGTAACTGTTGAATTATCGTTTCTTTTTAAAATAAGTAATAATTTATCATAATATTATTATAAAGATTATGAACTCAAACTTTAACTCTTATAATTTACTTCATTTCAATTAAAATATTCTAAAGTGTTATCTCGTCTCACATGTGAAGAGAGCTAAAACTTTGATTAAATTTACATCTTTGTTACGGATATGGGGTTATTGCAATATTAATACGGTTAAATCCCCTTTGGTCCCTATGGTTTAAACCTGGATCAAATGGTTACCTCAGTTTTAAAATCTATCAGACTTGGTAGACTTGGTACTTGCATTTGTCTTACTAGCTTTTTTAGTCCCTATGTCCATTTTCTGACCACCCGAAAGGTGAACTGCGACCACCCACCCCAATGGTGGAATCCCCTGCGACCCACTGCAGGGTGGGATAAAAAAAAAAAGCAAATACATAATGTTAATGTGCATATGGGACACATGGTAGTCATTGATAGGATTAACATGGTGGGCTGTTAAGTTTTTGGTCGAAAAATAGACGAAGGGACTAAAAAAGATAATAAACAAGCGCAAGTACCAATTTTTATAGTTTTTGAAACCGAGGCGACCATTTGATAAAAGTACAAACTACAAGGACCAAAAAGGGAATCAACCCTTATTATTATGCATAGAGAAAAAGATACTAGACTAGTAAAGCATGGAAAGAACAGGTAAATACGCTAATAAAGATATTTTGCTGCAGTAAGCACCAGTCCACAGATTATGCCTTTTTCCAGGAAGTACATTGATCCATGCAATGGCATCTTCATTGGATAATTTTATGTGTCAGGACTTCTCAAATACTTGTTGTAAAGCCACCGGGATGTTTCTAGAGCATTTCCAGTGCTTGCCACTGGGAATGGTTTCCTACTCCTTTGCCAATCATTTGTCAGCTTTATCCACTCCTTCCTCCAATCCTTCAACTGAAAATCATGCCCCTTCTCTAAACTTTCTACCAAGAACTTGAAATATATAGCTGCTCGTGGGCCATAGTAATCTCGTAAAAGTCCACCCCAGTACTTGTTTCCTAAAACATAGGAAATATAACAATTACATGAATGTAGTGCAATCGTTTTGCCGACAATTTCATATCTCTACAGTGTAGTGTTGTAGGATGTTCTCAGATGCATCAAAGAAAATGCCGCTGGATTCCCTATTATGATTAATATAACAACGATCCTGATAGGACAATTCTTTAGCACCAAATGGGTCTATACCTACAAGTTCAACTATAGAGACAAGAAGAACAGCAAGGCAGGAAATGTCGGCGTACCGTAATCACGAAGCAGGCTAGCTTCTTTCTCTGTGTTGTCGAACCACATGGTTATTTGAGTTCTTGCATTCCATTCAAACTGTATTTTTGAATGACATCAACTAAAATCAACTGATTTGCAAATGTTATTTCAGAAGTAATAGGTAACAAGTCAGAGGGATCAAAACCTGTTGTTCCTGTTCTTCACCATGGGCAAGTTTTTTTGCACTTTCTAACCAAGGTCCCAAAAGAAATCCCTCATGGCAGGCTAAGAGTTCGTCCATATCTTCCACGAGGTCCAGAAACTTCTGGCTATGGCTGGCCACTCCATAGACATCATTCAACTGATAGGCTTCTATAACCTTTAAGAATAGCTGGTTTGCATATTTTGCTAAAGCTTGTCGAGTGAGGTCAACAAGGTCATACCTAAGAACAGATGAGGCATGTGAATATGAAAAAGTAGGTACAAAAGAAAATATATAAGTTGTTCAAGTATTACGAGAAAAAAAAAATGTATATTTGCTAACCTGTAAGTGTTACTTTCTGATAGTTCATCTCCACTTGCAATGAAAAGTTCTAATGCATGTATTACTTCAGAAGTTGAATACCATAGATGAGGCAGTTCAAATGAATCAGTTATATCCTCTAGGGCGACTCTTCTTGATACTGATTTTCCATAGTGGTTCTACCTTTCTTGCAGAATTGAAATAAAGGAAGGATGAACATCGGGAAATGCCACAATTACATCCCTGTTTTTGTCCTGTTCTCATATCACTAGGATTTAGATTCAAATGAATGTTAATGTGCTAAGCATATCTATATGTGTAATTGCAACTCAAAAGCATCCAATAAATGTAGAGACAATAATATGTATAATTTATAATTATCAGTCTTGTTCAACCTCTATACAACTCAGGATAAGCAATATGATACTGTTACATCAGAAGTAGAAATGAAAGAATTACAAGTAATATAAAGCATGCATTGAAGAAACATATTTGGATAAAAGGTCAAACTGATGCATCCTTGCAAAAATTGAAGAGACGAAAGGCGTTTTTCCCTATGAATTATAAACAGGAAGGCTAAATTAATTTACAATAAAAAATACAAAAGGCAAGTTAGGGTAACTTACATAGGCACCGTCAGTGCAGTTGTAGACAGTGTGGTACAATATATTCCAGGCATCTTGTATTAAAGGAACTGATTGGCCATAGCGTCTTTTTGAATATAAGTGAATCCATGTCTAAAATAAGGATGATTAGGTGATGTTAATAATTCAAAATCACAACACCCCCCAACCCCCACAAAAGAAAAAAGAAGAAAGAGAAAAAAGGAACATCAAAACCAAAAGAAAAGAAGAAAGTAAGCAACTCGGACTTGGGACTTGTTTGTGATTGCGTTTGAGAAATAGAGTTTTTAAGTCAAAAAGTGTTTTTTGGCAAAAACTTCATTTTTATGCTTTTGTCAAAAAATGTGTTTTGACCATTTTTGGACCCTTAAAAGCGCTTTCAAATTTTTTTATCAAATGGATACTTTTTTCTTCGAATGGACTTTTTAAGTGTTAAACGCACTTTTAGACCCCTCAAATACACACTCAAACAGGCCCTTAGTTAAAGACTTTTATAAAGAAGAATAGTTTTAAAGGGACTCATGGATGCACAAATTTTTCAGAGCATCTAAAAGCAAATACTTGAACACACTGTAAGTAGGAGGTGAATTTAGAAAAACCCAAGCATAGAGAGAAATATAGAAATATATTATATATAAATAATATCAAGTCCTACAATGAAATTCTTTTAAGTGTACCGAGAAAGAATGTCCATGGTTTCGGAATAATATTTAAACATGGTAGACATAGCTTGGTGCTGCTCAAGGCAATACAGGCAGAAGGCACAGGTTGCAGAGGACCATAGGATGAAATCCGTAACCTACCTAATGACATAAGGACAAAATTTTGTCCTATTGGGAAGGCTTTCTTTGGTAACTAATTAACCATATCCTGCTCGTGACTTAACTTTCCAATTATAAATCGAAATCATAGATTGACAAAATAAGCAATATTCTGAGAGTTGGAAAAAACTTAATATTACCTTGACATCAATTTTGTTGTGTCGAAATGCCATTTCAGACATTAGGTCATAAACCACAGGATTTTGTTCGATACCTTCCATTGACATTCCAACACCAACCTTTAGATAAATAAAGAGGTAAAATAAGATATGTAATCTAAATAAAATGCTAAAAAAACTAGTGGAAAAGGACTATCAGTGTTGCATGGGATATAATTACTCTCAAGCATCATAAATGTATCTGGTTTCTGCAATTTCAATCAATGAAATTTCCTCAAGAAAATTCAAAAACATTAATGCATCTTAACTGATCAAATGCAGTCACAATGTTGCTTAACAATGACACATGATAATTGGCATGATGTTGTTACATAACACTATGAGTTTAACAGGATATATCTTGAGGGAACAATCAAAATTGGAATGGACAAACTTGCCATTGTTGAATTTTCACTTTCACGAGCATCAACTGGTCCAGATGCTATTGCATCTAAAATTCCGTACATCTCAATGTTTGCTGCAAAGTTGTGCAGCATACACCTGTAGAGTAGAAAACTAACAAATCAAACAAGAAAGCAAAAGAGAAAGAAATGATAAGGTACCAGAAGGGTGAGGCAAATAATTAACTGAGTACCCCCATGCGGAAAAAAAAAAAAAAAAAAAAAAATTCATTTGTTTGAAAGTCAAGCACATAAAAAAACCCTCTGACAGTTTAATCAATAGACATGGACACAAACTGACACATTTCATCAAGGGTGTGAAACTGTTGGACGGATAAAAAAGAAAAAGAAAAAGGTAAATGGTAGGACATTGCCATATATTTAAGCATCCACGTCAACCCATACATAGTTGTCTTTGGAAGTCTTGCCAAGCAGTCCAACTTTAAGGGTAGGTTATTATTGGGCTGCTGGCCCAATTTCAAATAGCCCGATTAACATTATTTTCAGTATTACCAAAAGGGGAAAAGAAAAAAGCAAGAGTTTCATAACACAACATATTAAACATATTCTATAACATTTTTGAAATGATACAAGAGTGGCTACTCATGATGAGTCAGTCTCTTGTTGCGTGTCCATATTTGACAAGTATCAAACAAACTAATCCTCAATTAGATATTCATCCTATATATCATAGATAACTATAAATGGAATAATGACTTGCCATATGTAGGGAACACCATAGAATTGTTGTGAAGTAGTCCATATAGGCTTCACTTCAGCAAACAGATCAAGGACTACGAGCCTCCCCAAGGGAACAGAATGTAAAAGTGCCTGCAAACGAGCGTAGGTTATGTCAACCAAAAGCACAACATAAAGGGGGAACTTGACCACAGCCACGAAAAAACCTTTTTAGCATAATTTGCTCTAAAATATTCATATATGATTAGATTTTTTTAGCAATATAATTTTTTCTTTCCTTTTTTTCCCCTCTTCTCTCTCCCTAAAATTGTTCTCTTCTTTCCCAATGCATTGGGAACTTCAGACATGAAGTCAGACAAGCCACTAGAAGTAGATAGTTTCCATCAAACGATTCAATGTAAAGTCAATGACTTCTTATCCTATAGTCTCCATCAAATGATTCAATGTTATGTCAATGAACTTCTTATCCTTATTTTCGTTTGAGCTGCAGAGGCTTTTAACACCAATTCTCAAACAATGAGTAATAAGTTTAGATTGATTACATGCTTAAAAATGAGAAGGCATTAAGAACTAGAAAAGAAACATGAAAGAAAGCAAGTATGTTATAGACATAACCTTCATTTGTGGAGGTCTCCAAAATGGATCATATGAAAACAGCCACCCCTGGGGAAAAAAAATGTCAGATTCAAAACTGAAGTTAATAGTAAATGGAAAGCAACTCTAAGAGCTTGACAATATATGAGAAACCAAGGCCACAGTGGATCCACGATTTAGAGGCTATGCATGCTAATTTCAAGTCAAATATAAATCATAGATAAAAAACTAAATTCAACCAGAAGGTCTAGGAAAATGACTGCATCGTAGGAAAACCTCAATCAAATGTGATAATTTTACCTGCATAAGCCAGACAGCCTCATTATCACCACTTTGCATTCCCCTAAATGTTGCAGCACCTAGTGAAGAGATATACTCTGGGTCATCTACAGGTGGAGTGTTCTCATCAAAAGTATCACTGGAGTAGGTTCAGAAATCATTACACAATATAAATAAACTTCAAGGAAGAATATTTCCAATTTAAAGAAAAAATATATGAACTGTAGAAAACAATTCAGAGAATATCTTACCAGTTGTATACGTGACCAGTCCTTCCATATTCTGACCAAAAAGGCAATTCAAAGCATGTCAAAAATTAAAAACACCAGTCTTTCTTTGGCACACATGCACGTAAGATCCTACTACTTTCTTATGCATAGACATACGTAAAGAAGGGGAGGAACAGCCAAGCAAGTGCACCTTTCAGTTGTTGCTTGATAAATGCTCTCCCAATTTCAATAAACAGGGGATCGGTTGCATCAAGAAGATAAGTGCAGCACCATTTAAGGTCACTCTCAACTGAGAACCTGAAGCAGGATCACAAAGAGGAAGATGAAGTCTTCAGCTTTTACTGAAACAAATCAAAGCTACTTATATATAAAATATGAATTCAGAATTTGATATAGATTCCACTTTTGTAGATTTTTTAATGATACAACAGATAAATTTTAGTTCTTCAAGCTCCATGTCTAAGGTATTTGTTAGTTCTTGTGTTGGCTTAATTCAGTTCCAAAATGCAGAGGCTACTGTTCACGAGCTCAAACACTGATATAGAATGCTCAGAATCCAATCTCCACCGTTCATAATATAGATTCATGTGTTATGAACGTCCCTGCAAAATTTCAGCTCAATCGGACCACAAACGCCCATCGATCGGGGCTGTTGATCAAGACTGGGCAGCATTTCCAGAATGCTGTTTCACCCATGTCCGGACATGCCTTTCCCGGGTCCGGACCTCATTTCCAGAAACTCAAATTTTGCTCCGCAAAGCCGTGTCCGGACAGCCCATTAACATGTCCGGACACCCCGTAAGTTTGAGGCCCAAAAACGTGATTTTAAGTGGTTTAAGTCTAGGGTTTTGTCGGGGGTATATATACATCATTATAGAAGATAGAAGTACGAATTTTCACCCCCAGAGAGTTCGTCGGAGGCTGTGCTAAGAGAGATCATATGTGGTGAGCGTTAAAGTGAATCTCTTAGAGTTTTAATTATTCCTTTGATAAATCTACGGTTGAGAAGTCTATCGGAAGGGTCCGGTAAAGGAGAATCACGTTGAAGAAGATTGTGAGCGCGGAGACGAGTTGTAGGCTTGTCGATCTTACAGAGTCAAGGTCTTGCAAAGGGTTGTAAGTGTTCCTAGTGTCTGTAATCTCTAGATAATCTTTTGATAGTGATTTCCTGGGTTTGGCTGCCCCGGAGAGGTTTTACTTTTAGAACGTTTTCTAAAAGGTTTCCTCTTCGTAACCAAAATATCTGTGTCTGCCTTTTTATTGCTTTATATATTTTGGGTGATTGAATTGTTTATTGCTTCATAATATTAATTCCGCATAAATTGTGATAAACAAGTTTTTGGAGTCGGCATAGCGTTTTTCAATTGGTATCAGAGCGGGTTCACTCTGTTTGGATTAAATTCTTGAGTGAGATCTGTTGACTCCTGTTTGCTATGAATACTTCTCAAGGGGAATATGATCTTATAAACTCCTTCAACAATTTGTTGGAAAAATTCACTCTTTTGAGACATCAATACACAAATTGTTTGGGGGATTTTCAAGATCTTAAACATGTGAATGAATCTATTGTTAATGAATTGTTTGAATCACATGTCCTAATTGATTCTTTGAAATTTGATAAAGAATCTTTGGCGAATGATTTGTCTAAATCACATATCTTGATTGATTCTTTGAAATCTGAGATTTCTGTGCTTGTTGAAAAGTCTTTATCACTTGAGAATGAATTGAATGTTTCTAAGGAACTCTCACGAAATTTCTCTAATGATAATTTGAAAAGTTTTCTTTGTACTAAAGAATTTGTTCCTAACAAGCCTAGTATGATTGTTGATAATGTTGGTGCATCTACTTCACATGTTTCTAATGAGTCCTTGAATGTTGAGCCTGTGAATGTTAAAGAAACCAAGGCTAATTTTTCTAAGACTCCTTCAGTTAAACAAACTCAAGGTAAGTTTTTTCCTACATGCCATCATTGTGGGATTGTTGGTCACATTAGACCAAACTGTTGGAAATTCAAAGCTGCTCCAAAGAAAGAAAATCATGCAGCTGTTCCGACTCTCCATGGTAAGAAAGGTAAGAAAATTTATGTTAAGCATCATGCATCTTACCCTAAGCTTAGAGTCATGCATCCTCATAGAAAATTACCTTCTAAAAGGTTTGTGCCCACTTGTCATCATTGTGGAAAGGTTGGTCATATTCGACCAAAGTGTTTTGATTTGAAATCCCATAAGCATAAAAGTGAAAATTCCTATTCTATGAAAGAAAGTGAGGGTTTGGTCATAATGATGAGAGAAGTGCTATCTAGGCTAGATAAGTTTGAGCAAAGTCATAAATCTAGACCTAAGATTTCTCAAGTGTGGGTTAGGAAGGATGATACCATGCACCCATTGAAGGGGAGTGGTAGTGATCTCACCTAAAGTTAGGTGAGTCAATAACATGCCTAGGATTGATTGTTTTGCTTATTTTGTAATATCCTAGAGCATGTTGTTTTTTTTTTTTGCATTTTTTTTTTGTTTTTGCTTTATTGTTTATGCACTGCATTGTTTTTGTTGTTACACTTTCTGTATGAAGAGTATATACATGATTGTTTTGAGATTCATGTTTTGAGGCATATTCATAAAGGATTTTTCAAGAAATTCATATATCATGATCTTTGAAAAGCTTATAGATGAGATGTTGTGTGCGGACCACCAAGATTTTTGTCTACTTGCTAATCAAATGTTCAAGAATGTGTAATGTCTTGTGAAGACCTAGAAGTAGTTATTAAACCAAATCATTATTTTGTAGTGGGACCTATAAGATGTGATGAAAGTTTAATGCTAAAGGACATTCATGTCTTGCCTGTTGTAATCTCAATTCAAACATGTTGTTTTGTTTTGCATTGCATTTTTCTTTGTTTTGCATTTGTTTTTCTTTTGTGAAAAATTTCAAAAAGACAAAAATATGTTACTTTGATTATTTCTTTTTCTTTCTTTTGTCTTATGCACCTAGATAGTCCATTAATTTCTCATGTTGCTTTTTATGGATTTAATTCCTTACGTCTTGGAATGTTCTTAATATGCATGAGACGAAAATTTGTGTCAATGGACTTGTTTTTGTGGTTACCTAAAGCCTGAGCTTATGTGGTATATTTTGCCTATACTTTATCTTTTGTGCACATTTAAGCTTAAATTGAGGCTTTGTTTCACTTTATTTATGAGGTCTGTTAGGTAACCATATGAGGTTTTTGACTAGTCATATTTTTCAAATTGACCATATGCTAGTTGAACCTAAGGCTTAAAAATTCCTGCTTTCTCTTTTGTGATAAGCACCAAAAGTTTAAGGACACTTTCTCAAAGAGAAAAATAAACAAAATAGTGAAACAAATAAAATCAAAAGATCATATTCCAAAAGGAATTTATTTCACTGTGTCAAACTTGTGCAAAATATTTTACAAAGAGAATTGTATAGGATGAGAGTGGCTAGGTCCTAGTATGATAAGGTTTGACTTTTGATTTGATATACCTGTCAAAACCTCATGGTGGTGAAACTTTCTCCTCATTTTGTAAGTTGAAATTTTTTCTCTTTGGATGGCTTACCCACACACCACACAAGCATGGGTTGAATGGAACATTTTCTTGGCTTAGGTTAAGCAATATGAGTTTCTAGCCATTTCTAGTATCATGTATGTTTTGCATATTTGGAGCATGTTTGGGATATTCATTGTGCAATACATGAGTCATTAATGTGTTATCATTTGTGTTCATTTGACTTTTGAGGGGGAGAAACATGTTTCGCATTTTTTAGCTTCTTGTTGATTATTGAGTCATATGTTGAGGGGGAGTTTTTGGTGATGTGTGTTCATGATCTTGCATTCTAAGTCATTTTTTTGTGATCATGAGTTTTATTTCTGTATTCCTGTTCCACATATGCCTTAATATATTTTGTGAAGTGTTTCAGGAAATATGAAGACCTTTTGTCATTCTGTGACAAAAAGGGGGAGTAAATATGGGGAGATGATGGGATTGGTTTGGCATTTTGGTTTTGTCACTGAATTGCCAAAGGGGGAGTTTGTTAGTTCTTGTGTTGGCTTAATTCAGTTCCAAAATGCAGAGGCTACTGTTCACGAGCTCAAACACTGATATAGAATGCTCAGAATCCAATCTCCACCGTTCATAATGTAGATTCATGTGTTATGAACGTCCCTGCAAAATTTCAGCTCAATCGGACCACAAACGCCCATCGATCGGGGCTGTTGATCAAGACTGGGCAGCATTTCCAGAATGCTGTTTCACCCATGTCCGGACATGCCTTTCCCGGGTCCGGACCTCATTTCCAGAAACTCAAATTTTGCTCCGCAAAGCCGTGTCCGGACAGCCCATTAACATGTCCGGACACCCCGTAAGTTTGAGGCCCAAAAACGTGATTTTAAGTGGTTTAAGTCTAGGGTTTTGTCGGGGGTATATATACATCATTATAGAAGATAGAAGTACGAATTTTCACCCCCAGAGAGTTCGTCGGAGGCTGTGCTAAGAGAGATCATATGTGGTGAGCGTTAAAGTGAATCTCTTAGAGTTTTAATTATTCCTTTGATAAATCTACGGTTGAGAAGTCTATCGGAAGGGTCCGGTAAAGGAGAATCACGTTGAAGAAGATTGTGAGCGCGGAGACGAGTTGTAGGCTTGTCGATCTTACAGAGTCAAGGTCTTGCAAAGGGTTGTAAGTGTTCCTAGTGTCTGTAATCTCTAGATAATCTTTTGATAGTGATTTCCTGGGTTTGGCTGCCCCGGAGAGGTTTTACTTTTAGAACGTTTTCTAAAAGGTTTCCTCTTCGTAACCAAAATATCTGTGTCTGCCTTTTTATTGCTTTATATATTTTGGGTGATTGAATTGTTTATTGCTTCATAATATTAATTCCGCATAAATTGTGATAAACAAGTTTTTGGAGTCGGCATAGCGTTTTTCAGTATTAGCTAAATTTAATAAAGTAATGTTATATACCACATTTTTAACTCAGAATGTTGACGTAACAGTTCCAATCAACCCTTGAATATATATATATTTTTTTAACAAGGGGTTGGTTGGAACTAACATATCAACATTGTGAGATAATTGTAGAATAAAAATGTGGTATATAGCATTATTCTATTTAATGAGGCCTTCAGGACTTCTATGATTCTCTAAGGTATTAGTTTCTAGAATCACAATAAATAACAGTCCTTTACGTCAAACATGTCTAACCTATGTAAAGTTTTTGATCCCCAAGTTTTTTACATGATGAGAGTCCTCTTTACTCCAATTCCATTCCTTATATTCTTCATTTTTCCTTGGAAAGGCTCTCTACTCTTCCAACAATCTCAAAAGATATTTGGGACATATATGAATGTAATTAAATCTTTGAGAGTCCTGAACGTGTTATCTTTGCTGATGGCACTACTTACCAATTTCCCAAACGTGTTATCTTTGCTGATGGAAATATATATTTCAATGCCGCAGGCACATTTCCAGAAAAGGCTGGAAGAACTGAAAAGAAAAGTCTGCATGCATTAAGAGTATTATCCACACAAGGGGGAAAATGAAAGTATATGGTAAAATATATCATTTTCCAAGTTTAAATATTTTTTTTAAAAAAATATGTATCATTTGTTCAGAGAATTTTATAGGAGTGAATCTAAGTCATTCTAGGATTTGCTACAAATGGGCACCAAAGCTTAATAATCATTTTTTCCTAAATATACCAAACAGTTGCATGATAATGAAATGACATGGTGATGTGAAGATAAAGAAATGCTTGATACCTTATAAACTAATCAGTTACATTTTCACTGGTTCTACTACCATCATAGACTTTGGCCATTTCAACCATAAAGAGTAATTCAAAATCAGGAAGAAAAAATGACTAGATGTTAAGGAACCATTTGCACCTGGAGTCATTCCAAGTTCAAACATTCTGGCGAGAATTTTCTTCTGCAGAATCTGCTGTTGATCCAACCAACTATGTGGTAATGGTCCACCCCATCTGTGATAAAGATACTGTAAGTTAAAAAAATTGCAAAATAACAACTAAAGAAGTTACAACCGAGAGTTACTGTTTTCAGGGATTAGGACACTCGTGTCCATGAGAAAAAAAGCTTTTGCTAAAAGCAGGTAAAGGACCAGTACGTCAAAGTGATTGAAAGGCTTCAAATAATGAGTTGAATGAATGCATTTATCATTTCAATTATTTGAAAAGTATTGTCAAGCCTGAAACAACAAATATACTACAATTAAGATTAAAATTAAAATTACAAAAAAAAAAAGGGATGTCAAGTTATTGAACCCAAACAAGAAGAAAGGCAAACTTTCACAGGTCAGAAATTAAATTACCCTACAAAACATACAAATAACTAAACAAGATCTACAAATTTACCCATGCAGATTTCCCATACGTGACCATGCAAGAAATCCAGGGCCTCCCAAGAAATCATCCAAATTCCATTTTGCTTAAATTAAATTTCTGCTAGAGGATTATAATAAATCATTAGAAGAGTAGATGTCTGGAGGTGCTAAATTTATTTTTACAAAATTCATGAATCATGACTCATGAGTTAGTACCAAGGTCATCTGGATATAATGAACTGACTAAACAATGTAACTTAAAGAAATCATATTTACAAGCTAAAATCATAAAGAGATTGTAGTATCAATATTGCTGGTAACAAGATTTTCAAACAAGAAAACATAACCAAACAAAAAGCCACTGAGAGACTGAAAGATTAAATCTTTCAAACTCATAGGGAAAACTACATAAAGCAGGAAATCACCTGGAAAACCTTCTGCCAAATAGCATCTTGTCCTGTAAATGCTAGCGGGAAATTGATACCTTGGAGAGCCATCCAATCAATCTCCTTCTCCCATCTTGTCCAGTCCCACCAAGCAAAAGAATCTTCCAAAAGCAGACGAAAGAAAATAAATTAAAATCTATCAGAACACAATTGAAATTTGAGGCCATAAAACACTCTAGAAATTAGAATGTTTCAGTCTCACAAATCATTGGCTTATCAAATTATCTATCGAGCTATGAAAGTTCCAGAAAAACAAACGCCATTCGAAATAAGAATCTTACAGCTAGATGCAACAGCATTCTGGTAGTAGTTCAAAGGACCAGGTCTCTGGACCAAGATACCAGTATCTTTAACACGGGGAAGCAAGCCAGTTCTAGGTACTGAAAACAGCTGCACGCCACCAGTTTTGTCCCAAGATATATGTGAACCACACCAATACTTCAAACACCAGTGCAGACCAGCCAAAATCTCCACTCCAGTGACTCCAGAAATTCTAGTTAAGCGTTGAAGTCACATGTTAGGTGTCAACCGGATACTCTCAATCATTTACATGATAGTATTTTACAGGTCAATATGCTATATAGATTTACATGCATTTATATGTTTGACTGAGGTCATTACAATATGTTGATCCATATTGAACAGATATTAGACTCCCCAAAACAAAGCAAGACAAGAGAGTACCCGACTTTCCCAATTAAAGCATCACAAAATATTTAGAACATATGGCTAAGTCAGCATAGCCGAGCACAATAAACAATTCCATGGAGACAATCCATATATAGTGGATGAAGAAATCTCACAGAATTTCCGGATCCCCACGCCGAATGAAAGAAGGATTGTTCTTGATCATAAAGCAAGACTCACCGCCACATTGCTCCTATTCAAAATAAATGAATTGAGTGAGAGCCTCTTCTTTGTAAACATTATGTGGAGTGTACTAGAAGCCGAGTAGAGTATATCCTGATCAAGACGACTAAATTTAAACACAACGTTTCAAATAAACATCAATCAACAACTATATTCTGCCTTTTATTTTCAATGTCAACAATCAATTGACAATCTAATCATATTTACATGGACATGTTGGACATATCCACTCAGTGTGATTTTCTGTGTATATAAATAATTTTTCTTAAAATTTTTGCTTCAATCTTTAAGCAATACAAGGGAGCAATAAATTTGAATCAGGCTAACTTGAGTGAAGTCTAACAAGTAGTTTTAGCATTTTTTTTCAGGCTCGAGATGCTGAAACTTCAAATTAGCTTTCCTTTCTTCTCCTAAATTTTCTCGTCAGCCAAACACAGCACAAAAGAAATCAAAGTTTACGAAAACCAAATACCTTGGAGACGATTTGGAAGTCGAAGCTGGAAGAGTGAGAAGGAAGCAGCCGATGGAGAACGGCGCTAGCCGCGGCCTCCTGTACCGAGGCAGGAGCTCTCTCGCGGTCCTGGAGTTCGAGAAGCCGCGAGATGTAGCCGACGCCGATCGTCGACGAGCGAGCCAAGGAGAAGAAGGTGCAGAGGAAGAACACAAGAGTGAGAGAAATGGCGGGAAGCTGGGAATCCATGGTTGGTCATGGATGCGAAGCGAGAGAGAGAAACCGTTTATAGAGAAAGTTTGCATGGTGACGATAGCAGAGAAGGAGAATCTTTGGCGGAGAGAGAGGGTTCGTCGGTATGAGACAAATTTGAAGGCCGGCCGTCGGAGAGCGCCAAATGGTAAGAGTTTTTTGGTTTTGGTTGGTTCTGCGCGAGCCTTGGGCTTGGGCCGAGTTCAGCTTTGATCTTTCATGGGCCTTAACTAGGTCGCCTGGGCTTTGGTTAGTAATGGCTCTGAAAGCAGCTCACGAGAGTTTCCAATAGCTTTTTTCGGCGTAAGGATGAAGATCATCTAGCCTACGTTTTAGCATTTTTTAAATTTTAATAATTATTATAAATTAAATATTTCAGATATTATCATTTCTTTTAAAATATTATTTTATTTAATCATTATATTATATATCACTTATTATAGATATTAAGATAACAAAAATGAGTCACTTAATTTCAAATATCATTAAAATTTAAGTAAAATCTTAAAATTTAATTTTAAGTTTTTATTAAAAGTACATTTTGACAATTTTTAGAGTAAAAAAAAATATTTTGGCATAATTTTTAAAGTACTAAAAATATTTTTTAACTCTCGTAACACAATTCTAAACTGACTCTAAGAGCCTGTTTGAAATTGGGCATGAGAAATAAAGTTTTTAAGTCAAAAAAAGCTTTTGAACAAAAGCTTTACTTTTAAGCTTTTGCCAAAAATATTTTTTGGCCATTTTTAGACTTTTTGGACCATTAAAAACGCTTTCAATTTTTTTATCAAACGGATACTTTTTTCTTCAAACAAACTTTTTAAGTGATAAAAATACTTTTAGACCCCTCAAACGTATCCCAAAAAAGCCCTAAATAGAAGAGAGAAGATAGAAGATAGAATGAGGATCCATGGACCCAAAAAGCTGAAAGAACTCCTTAAACCTAAAAAGCTCTCTTTGAGGTCTTGTCTGCCATTTGGTTACAATTATATAAAAAAAGCTTTCAAAGATCCCATAATCCAAAAAAGTGCGTTCCACACAAGCCTCGAACTGAAATAATGCTCATGTAGTCATGTGTATGGGTTATGCGAGGTTTATGTTTAGGTTCCTTTTTAGAATAAAATGGTCAAAGAAGTACTTATTGAATTTCTTATCAAATATGCCTTTTTTTTTTTGCTTGGCACAACTTTATGGATATTAAAAGTATTTTTTACCCTTCTTAAAGCAATTTCAAACATGCTCTACAACTCATTTCAAGCTTGTGCGGCTGTATTTTTAGGGTGAACAAATCGAATAACAAAATTTGATAGGTAATATAATTGTTTAGTAACATGCGTACTAATTAAGGGCATTTTTTAGATTGTATTTGAAAAATAGAGTTTTTAAGTTTAAAAACTCTTTTTGGCAAAAGCTTCAAAATTAAGTTTTTGCCAAAAGTGTGTTATCATTTTTTTTTTTGTTAAATACTCCAAACCCCCTAGGGTTTTTCAACTTTATTTTTTCTCCCCTGGGGTTTCATTTTTATCACAGGAGGTCCCTGTGGTTTTGATAAGTGACCAAATTAGTCAATTCGTTAGTTAACCGTTAGGACTGACACGTGGACCAATCAGACGTCGACACGTGGCACATATATTAATTTTTTTAATTTTTTTTTAAATTAAAAAAAAAAGTATTTTTAAAAAAATTAATATGTGCCACGTGTCGACGTCTAATTGGTCCACGTGTCAGTCATAACGGTCAACTAACGGATGAATTAATTTGGTCACTTATCAAAATCACAGGGACCTCCTGTGATAAAAATGAAACCCTAGGAGGGAAAAATAAAGTTGGAAAACCCTAGGGGGGTTTGGAGTATTTAACCTTTTTTTTTTTTTACTTTTTGCACATTTAAAAGCACTTTTAATTTTTTTATCAAACGAATATTTTTTTTTTTCAAACAGACTTTTTGAGTGTTAAACTCACTTTTAAGCCTTTCAAACCTATACTTAAATATGTCCTAAGTGTTATGCAGACTGCTGTATCAATTCGTAAAGAATTTATAATAGTAATTATAATACCCTAATGACAGATGATATTATTGTGTTTATGCCTACCACTATTTATTTATTTTTTATTTTTCCTTTTAAGCCTTTATACCTACCACTTTATAGGGCTTTATAGTGTATTGAGTGTAATAAAAAAGGTCTAGTATCTGATCACCACGTGAAGGAGTAATAATTGATGACCAAAATGAGAAACTGGAATCAAGTCTTTGTCCATCGCCATGTGAAGTTCCCTGTTTGGGGTAGTCAATAATCAATTATTTTTGGCTTTGCTTTCTACCTTTCTCTTTTTCCTTTTATTATTTTTTTTTTATAATTAAAAAAAGCAAGAGAAAATGATTATAGTTGCTATTTTTTATGGACGTATTCTACCGAGAACCAATAATAGGAGGGGTCTAGTCTTAAAAATTACATGCGCCCTCAACTAGTTAGGCTATAACTTAATTTAGACTCATCAAAATATTAATGAAACTAAAAATAATTTATACTAATAAGACACGAAAATTTTCATTACGGGAATCAAATTCATACCGTAATATTTACCTAAGCATGCCCTAGTGCTTACCTTTCTCTTTTTAAATTCAATATGTTATATATACCATGGGCCAGGGAAACATGGGAAATTGCAGAAGGCTAGGACAGCAAAACACATGGTAAGAGTGAAAGGCTAGAAGTACACATATTCGATGGCAAACCCATTGAAGCTCATGACTGATTGACATTGCCATTTACGGTACCAAGTACCAACAGACAAATATACATCAGTGGGGTCTTGCAAGCAGTTAAGTTGTACACAAGAGACGAGGCATTTTCTGGTTGTGAATAATTTTAGTGCTTGCAAGACCCCATTACTGATCATAATGTACGCAATAGAAACAAATGGGGCACGCAGTGCTTTATGGCGTATAGTCCACTTCCATGTTGCTTTCATAGTTTCATGAAATGAAATAGATTTCGGTTCCTTTACAGGATGATGGTCCCTTCACCCCACCTTTCACCAATGCCCTATTGATACGTAGTAAAGCATAGATAAAAGTCGTTCGTTCGATTATGAGTGCTATTACGGGTACTAATTATAGCTTTTATTATAAATTTCTTATAAATTGACGTAAAAAGTTTACGTGTCACTTAACTAGTCAATACGTGGTATTCAATAATGGCATAAATTCCTTGGTATAGGGTGTTGAATGAAGTGGATCAAGAATCTAACCTAAATTCCTTGGTATAGGGTTTGTGTTACACCATATCGAGATTTAATATTTGGAGTACTACAACGTTCTTACAAATTCACATGATAGTTCACATGAGAGTGTCATATTGCACAATATGAGTGAAAAGTTAAGTAATAAAATTTGACTGATAAATTTAATTATTTAGCAGCTAATTCATTTATCGTACCCTAACAACACTCATTTTATTGGTAGGATGGGAAAGCAAAAGCCTACAATGAATTGAAGGGGCCATCAAACTAAAGTTAATTAAAGTCAGTGAATAGTTTGAGACACTCTTGGGCATGAGGAGCAAACTGGCAAAATTGGTATTATTGCGGGCTTCATGGCCTTTTGTTAGGGTTTACTAGGCTTAGGTACCTTTTTTTATTTCTTGGCTAGGAAGTTAGTGATTCGGTTCTAATATTATTAATTAATCTAAATTGAGGTTCATCAGTTTTTTCTATAAAAAAATTCTTGGACAGAATTTCATCTTTGGTCCAAAGTATCTGTCAAAAGGATATGGCACTAAGAAGATAGTCATATCATCTACATCTCTTTAATGGCAATTCAGATAATGGCTTTAACTTCTTTTAATTATTTAATTAATACTTTAATATTTTTTTTATATATAATACAAGATATTATATAAAATATTTTAACTGAAATTAGAAATAAACCGTAAGAATTATAGCTCAAAATCATAACCTCTATGTAATATTATATGAAATCATCACTTAAATTTTTAAAATAAGTGATAATTTAATAGAAAAAAAAGGTGATGATATCATGGCTTCCAGAAATTATTGTGAAGGTGATGTGTTTGTGTCTGTGAGATGACATACATGCATACGCGCGGAATCATCATAGAGAAGAAGGACAAATGGACAATTGATTAACGTACATGATATAAAAACTATAGAATTAATTTCTTCCTTTTACAGTTTAATTGCACAATTAATTATAGGTTGTTGCTACATCACATCAAAAGAACATTAATACATGTCAACTTGTCTGATAGGACAACTAATTCTAAAGTAGAAATAGCAATTCTTTACATCAGATACAAATAATTTTGAATTTGTAGTATATATTAAATGAGGGTCTGTCCATTTACTTTGCACTTGAAAAATTAAACTTATTTAACTCATCAATAATGCAAACTATTTTGATATTTTTCTGATGATTTGATTCACATGAAACTATAGTAAAATGCAAATGCATGTGATCAAAAGGCTATACTTTTAATTGGAGGTATTCACTATTCTCTCACCTTTTACAAAGAAATTGCATTCTATTGATGCTAATAAAAGGGAAACTTTTGCAGCCTTAATTGGCTGTACGTGGTGAAGTACCTGGCCATGAAAGAAGGCAACAACTCTTTGTATGTGGAAGGTGATTCCTTGGTCACCGATCAATCAAGCCCAACTCTTCAATGATTGGGCTTTTTATCTTATCATCTCCGACATTCATTTAAAGTTTTAGCATTTTTTTCAAGAAGTGTCAATTCAAACTTTGTGTTAGGATTAATAGTTAGAAGGACCCCTAATAATCCTCCATGCATTTTCCTGTATTTGCTTAGAGAGAGAAAAAAGAAAGAAAGAAGAGAATCAAACTACATGCATGTTGCTTTTAGCACTATTTTAGTCTCAATAGTCCAATTCCCTACTTAGGCAAGACATGCATGGAATTCATAGCTTGATTTTGAAATCCAACAACATTTGACTCACAATTATGAGTTTAGTGTGAAAAATGACAACCCTAATGACATAAGGAATGATATCATTTTTAAATTTCGTCAAGGATCGGGTGTGAACGATGGTGAAATCGAATCTGGACTGTGAAATAGATTCTATGTATATAGAGACTTATGAATGTATGATATTCTACAATCAATATTGGGAGAAAGCAAACTTTATGAAAATTGATGTCAACATGGGTGGCGTATATTATAGGGGAGGCATGATATCCATGTCATGAAAAGTCAAATGCTGGGAAGAATATATATGCATAATGCATGACATGATTTTCTTGAACTAAATATAAGATATTTCTTTGCAATTATAAAAGAGAATAATTGAAAATGTACGTAATTTCAACGCTTTGATGTTTCAAACTTTCCTTAATATCTTCAAAAGCTTAGGAGAAAAAAGTGGATAAAAGATAAGAGTTGGGCAGCCCACTAGAAAACATACAAATGAGATACGTTCATGGTCCTACTTATCCCGCACCGACATTACCTTTTCTAATCTGTACGTTTCTTCCTATGTACAACTGGAAATCAACGTTTAGTCGCTATAACTATCATTTTCTTCTATGTTCTTTATTTATATTCTCACATATTCTTAGTATAACAAGTAGGCTAATAATTTTTTACACGACTTGCGAACTCGACACAAATTCAACATGAAATTAACGAGTTATGATTGAAGAATTTGACCCATTTTTAATTAAAGGAGTCGGGTTATGGTTGATTTATATAGTCTTACACGCATGTCTTGACACGACCCGCAAACTTGATGCAAATCTAGTTAGTATGAAATTAGTAAATTGGGATTGAAAAGTCAGATCTGCTTAATTAAATATGTCAAGTTATAGTACGTTGATCTATATAATCTTACACAAATGCTTTGATACGACTAGAATACATGTACACGAAGACAAATTGGCATCCCTATCAAAAATTTCAGATAGTGAATGCTACAGGTTTTGGGATGCCCGGAACCACACTCCGGAGACTTGCTCGAACACCCGGGACCAGATCCCCTCTCATCCATAGAGAACTGGAGGAGATCTAATTCCTCTAAAATACCGTTGAGGTCACTGTCAAATAAGTATCAGAAGCATCTAAAAATACTACAACTTTGTAGCCGGCCAGAAGACTGAAAGGAAAAGTGGGCATGATGGAAACTAATTGAGAGAGTCCAAACAGTTATCACTGTTAAATGGGTCCGAAGGTTCCAATCGGGGGTCCTACTTGTGCCCACCCGATTGGTGTACCTTCAAGAAAAGAGACATATTTTAGAACATTGAGTGAGAAATAAAATGGATGGGAAGAGAGACGACAGGTAAGCAATTGTGTGTAAATTGAAGCCAAAGAAAAAGTAACAAAACTACCCTTCAATGTGCTCCACTTCCACTTGACTATGCGCAAAGCTTCCTGTTTACACATGATTACTAATATTAATATAGACCTAAGTTTTCTTCTTTTCTAAGTAAATACTACTTAGGCTTCTGAGTATGTATATATCACCCGGCCGTGCTTGTTTTCTTTTCCATTGTAGGTGCTGTTGGCCTACTTTTTTTTAAGGAGTCAAATTAGTAACGTTTGAAATAGTGACGTTTTTGAAAAGCGTCACTATTTCAAAAACGTCTCTATTTATAAAATAGGGGTGTTTGAATAGTATTACTATTCACATCCTTGTTCAAACGTCTCCATTCAGGCGCCTGAAATACGGTGTCGGACCAACTGATTCTTCGTGCATGATACTTACTTGACAAAACATAATTAACCTAGAAATTCTTATATTCACAACTAATTCAAAATGGAAGGTCACGGGCTGATGATTGTGTGGCATTTCCCTTTCTATAAGCTAGCTAGAGTGAATAATATATAAACCATATATATTGTATCATTTATTGCGAAAAAACTTTGATGATCTTTAAAGAAATACTCTCACACATAAAATGATAAAAATATCAGCAAAATACGAGCACCTAACGGTTGAAAGAGTAAATGGCTATTATTTTAGAGAAGTTGGAATATATTATAATGTCAATGATATCAATCTAACTAACTAGGGCTACAAAAGCATGGTATTAATTATATTTTGTATAAGGACTTGAATGTACAACATTCAACGCTTATCAATAATGAAAGATTAAATGAATTTTATAATGCAGGTGTTGAGCCATATGTACAAAAAAATCAATGGGTGTATTCTTTTTCCTTATTTATTTATTTTTTGTCTGGTGTAAGGTGTTGGGTAGTAAGGTTTTCCGGACACCTAAAATCTTACCAGAAAGGAAAGGGTATCATATGTGGAGCAGGAGCAAATAAATTAGTGCCGCAAGACATACTCAAATATAACCAGCATGGAGTTGTCGTCCACTACTGGAAACAGTAGTTGTTCAGAGAGGAAATCTTCACGTTTCAACTCCTGGCCTCTCTCACACAATATATATATCATGCCAGGTGCCGTTTCCCTCCTTGCCGATTGCTTTTTGATATCCTGCGGGCGTCCTTTTCTTGTACCTTAAATTATCCACAAATCGTACCAGTCGAAATCAATCTTTTCATATTTTTTAACCATTTTTTTGCAGTTTGTTTAAAGTAAGTTTGATCATTTGCTTCATTAAAAAATTAATTTCTTTGAAAATATGGTTTATATATATATATATATATATATATATATATATGTATACACACACATATATATATATATATATATATATATAAATATATATATTAGCACTTATAATTTAGAGAAGGTGTTAAATATGCTTTTATACTATGTTAGAATAATGGAAAGATACAGAAAAACGGAAAAATAATAGGGAGAGCAGAAGCACACAATGGACTATATTATATTGATATTGATATTCTGTTTATGATAATGAATACAGATCGAGATCTCTATTTATAGAGAGACAAGTAACCTAATAGATTAAGGAAAGGTAAACCTAGTAGACTAAGAAAAGGTAAACTTAATAAACTAAGAAAATGTAAACCTAATAAACTAATAATACCTAAGGAAATAAATAACCTTAATATAATATTCTTAACAGAAGGGAAATGAGAACAAGAGGAGAGATTCAGAGAATTTAAGAACGCCCGCACATCAAAGTTATTTCATATGGCTACATTTTTCTTTGATATTTTTGATTGTTTACAATACTCTTATTTATAGAAAAAAAGCATGAACGTTATAAATTTTTTCTATTTTTACATTAACAATAATAAAATTAATTTATTATTTGTAACTTTGTCTATTGAATTCTTGTAACTCTTATCTCAATAATATATATATATATATATATATACTTTGGGATGATCTGAGTAGTAGATCAGATTCTTGGTGGAGGGAGCCAACTGCCAAGAGTAGTACTGTTGGATACTTAAAACCAAGGGGTTTTCCAAATTTGCAATGCTCATTGATTTGGACAAAACTTAGCTGTCAAAGGGAAGGCATGTTGAATACGGTGGAGGCCCCTCTTTATGTACTTTTTTTGTATTTATTTTTCTCTACTTAATTTCCTCGTCATCCTATTCCCTTGGAAGCGTATCAGCCTTCCACTGTCTCCATGTTTGCGGTGCTGAATATGTGGGACAATGCAATATAAGTTGGATTCCCTCTGCTTACTAATTACCAACCAAATAATATACCTATAACAAGGCTAATGGCCTCTAACTCTGTAGGGTCAACTACGGGTCGTAATTCATTTTCGCTTGTCAAATTTAGGTCCCATCGGATAAAATAGTATATAGGTTAATCATAATTTAATTAAATAAGCTAAAACATTTTAACCTTAACTCGACTTATTTAATTAGGGTGCGTTTGGAATTACAATTTCACAAGAATAATCTGTGTTTTTAAAAGATATCGCTAAACTTAAAGCGTTTGACATTGCGATTTAAAAAGCACTTTTATAAGCAGTCTAGGAGGTGCTTATTTAAAAAAACGCGAATTTAAACCAAAATCACAATTTCTCATAACAAATATTTGATGAAAAGTATTTTTTAACATATTTTATTAAACGTTTTTACGATTTTAAAAAGTACCGATTTCAAAAAAACAATTTTTAAAACCGCACTTATTGAAACCGCAATCCCAAACGGACCCTTAAACCGGTGAGACTCATCAACTATAATTTGTTATGGTGTGTTTGACATCACGATTTCATAAACAAAAAGTCCGATTTAAACCAAATCACAGAAAATTGATTGTATGGGATTTCATTTTTAAAAAATTGCAATTTAAAAATACAGATTTAAGGAAGTGCTCTTTTGAAAACGCACAATTTTAAAAGGCTAAACTGAGATTTTAAAGGTCAAATCGCAATTTTGTCAAACGCTTAACCGCGTTTTTAAAAATAATGTTTTTAAATCACACTTTTTAAAATTACAATCCCAAATGAATCCTTAATTTCATATTGAATTTGTAGGTCGCTTAAAAATCTGCTAGAAGTACTTGGACCAAGTGTAAGCATTAAAAATACAAGGAAAGAAAAGTGTTTTTCCCAACGAAGCTAATCCAAAAGCCACAACCCTCCTCACTTTCTTCCTCTATATATTTAACCCATTCACTTTCTTCACCCCATATTTTTTTTCTCTCTCTCTCAATCTCTAATATGGGATTATGGCATGCCCACAATCTTGTAACTCAGAGAACGAGTCTCAGTCTGAGTCCACCCACCATCAATCCGAGTTAAAATCTCTTCTTTCCCTCCCAAGCCTCCAATCAGTTCCTTCACTCACCTCACAATCTCACCGCCAACAACTCTATCTTTCCAACACCCACCACCACTGCCTCACAACTCTCAAAGGCCACACCTCCTACATATCCTCTCTCACCATTGCCGGAGAGTTCCTCTACACCGGCTCTTCCGACAGAGAAATCCGCTCCTGGAAGCGCAACCCTTTACAGTACTCCGATTCCGATGATCACGAAACTCTAACAAACAACCTGGTTGCCGCCGGGAAGGGTGCAGTGAAGTCCCTCGTCGTTCAGGCCGACAAAGTCTTCAGCGCTCATCAAGACCGCAAAATTCGGGTATGGAAAATCAACTACCAAGAGCCTGACCATCATCAAAAGTACACGCGCTTAGCCACGCTCCCAACGCTTGGCGACCGCGCGTTCAACCTCCTGATGCCGAAAAACCAGGTTCAGATTCGACGGCACAAAAAATGCACGTGGGTCCACCACGTGGACGCCGTTTCAGCACTCGCTCTGTCGGACGACGAGTCGCTCCTCTACTCCGTCTCGTGGGATCGGACGCTCAAAATCTGGCGAACCAAGGATTTCAAATGCTTGGAATCCCTCGCAAACGCCCATGACGACGCAATCAACGCGCTGGCATTATCTAACGACGGCCACGTGTACACCGGCTCAGCCGACAAGAAAATCAAGGTGTGGAAGCAAAACATAGAAGATGATCGGAAGAAGAAGCATTTTTTAGTTGCCACGCTGGAGAAACACAACTCCGGGATCAATGCATTGGCTCTCAGCAGCGATGGTGCTGTGCTCTACTCTGGTGCATGTGACAGATCCATATTGGTACAAAAATTAATTAAGGAAATTAATGGGCGTCGATAAAAATAAATAAATTTAATTATTTAATTTATATTTTAACAGGTATGGAAGAAGGGTAGCGGTGGCAGTGGCATGGAGGTTGTGGGCGCGCTTAGAGGCCACGGGAAGGCCATATTGTGCTTGGCGGTTGTGTCTGATTTGGTTTGCAGTGGCTCAGCAGATAGGACGGTTAGGGTTTGGAGAGGTTTAGAGAGAAATTACAGTTGTCTGGCAGTTTTGGAAGGACACAGGGGCCCGGTGAAGTGCATAACTGCAGCAGTTGATGGTTGCAACACTACATCGGACGAAGCTTACCTCGTTTACAGCGGTGGTTTGGACTGTGACATTAAGGTTTGGCAGGTTTTGGTTCCTATTCTTTAGAGGACAAAAAATCCTCCTTTTTAACCGCTTATGTACATTATGCGAAGATATATATATATACTGTACGTGTGTGATTCCTAATTTCCCAGCTTTTATTTTATTTTCAGTCTCTTTTTATTTCTTGGATTGTATTTTGACTAGTGTACAAATACTGTTTGAAGGAAATGGCCCATGAGAATGAGGGGTTGTTTTTCAGCTAAATTTTTTGGTATTTAATTTATCAATTTTAATTTTCACTCTCACATCATTCAATTTATGATAATTATATAATAATCTATTAAATAGTATTATTCATTAACTAATAGTGACTTAATGCAGAGAAATGCCTAATAAACTACTATGAAACTTTTTAGATTGATAATTACTAATCGGTTGCTGCTGTGTTAGTGGCAACAAGTTGTTAATTTGGTCACCTTGTCTTTCAACATGAAGACCTACCAATTTTTATTTTTTTTTATTTTTATTTTTTTATAATATTATAATTAAAGATAGCATTGTGGAATCTTTCTTTTTGAGAGAGAGATGTGCACCGTGTAACATGATTTGCGTGTAGATACGTGCAACACGTTAAAGCTTAAATTAGTAAAAGTTATCTAATAACGTGAGAAAAGAAAGAATGTGTAAGATGTATATCCTCTTTTTATGGGATAGACTCCTTAATTATAAAGTGTGACTTATCATGTAAATCGCATTAATAGTCATGTGGGTATATAATTTTTATGTGAAGAAAATTATAAAATTGCTTTTTTGTTTTGTTTTGTTTTGTTTTATAGCCTGATTATCTTTCATGTAGAGGTTGATTGAGAGGGTCCGCCTATAATTTATATTCACAACAAACATAAAGCCTTCCATACAATTGCCTGATATGAGAATAATGCCGATAAAGTAATGCCATTAGTGCTCTTTGTTTTTCTTGAAGGATTAGTTGGGTGGTGGGACTCCATGAGACAGAGGGCAATAAGGTCTGGCTAGCTAATTAAGTGAAGTTCACACTCAATAAAGATCAAACCTTCCATCTTCTAGAATTGTCCACATTCTCGAAATATTTATTTATTTATTTATCCTGAAAAGTTGGATTTCTTAGATCTTATGTACAATCAACATCCAAAGATGAGTTAAAATAATCGTCGAAATTAAGCTAAAGAATTGATAAACTACTACTAGCAGCTGCGCAAAAGCACATGTTATATAAAATTACTGGGATAGCATAGACCTCATTAAAGAATGATTCATACTCACTTATATATATATTTATATATATATATTCACCCAATAAAAGCAAATGATGATACTATGTTGGGGAATACAATTTACCCCTATGTGGGTAAGCAGTAAAACATGAGAAATCTCTTTAAGATTTAGCTTGTGTGGCACTTAACTTTCTCATGGTTATATCTAAAATTTAGAAATTAACATAGAAGTTACACATTAGCTCCTAATCAACATGAAAATGTGGTATCACTTAACATTTTTGCTCATTTTCCTCGCCCTACATCATGAGTATTTTGAAAATTGTGAATACCTTATTCATTATTGTGACTTCTAAGCCCTCTTTTAGTTATAGTAGACGTTTCTCTAAACAGTTTATACACTGAATTATCTCAAGTATTGCTGTTTCATATGACCTATTTCTCATTCCCCTTTTCTCCCTCTCCCACTTTGAATAGAAAAAAGAAATGGCCTCTTTCTTGGATTCCATGCTAATAAATTATTAGATTAAACCCTTTTATTTGACCCATGCCCCAAATGTTACTAGGTTTGTTTTTGCACTTAAGTGTGTGCATTGAGGTCTTTATTGGGCTGCCCACCCCCTTCTTTCGTATTTTCCTTTCTTTTCTTAAGTTAATTTCCCAACTATAAGATTGTTTGAACATTTTCTTGGGCTTAAGCCGAGTCAATATCAGATTCTTCAAGTGACTTGCAAGCCAAGTTTGATGAGATTTTCGAAAGAAACCAAGCAAGCCTAGGAGTGTACTAATCGCCTCAATCGTTATAGCCCTAAATACAAATCGTTGCTTTCAATGATTATAACCTTTATACATATAAATATAACAGCTTAATGCAAAAAAAAAGTGTTTTTTTTTTAAAAAAAAAAAAGAAAAAAAGAAAAAAGAAAATTGAAAACTGAAAATAGTTTTTGTTTTAATTAAAAACAAAAATGTTTCTAACACTGAAAAACTAAAAATATTTGGATGGAATGCTCAAAAAAATATGTCAGGGTGGACAAGATGATGATTAAAGATTAATTATAGACAGAAAATGTTAGAAATACTGCAGTTTTTACTACAAGTTTCTTACAAACTGATGTGACAATTCATAACTGGTTAAATGATTAAGAGTGCATGATTAACAAGTTAGCTACTAACTAATTAAAATTAACAAATAAATTTGTTGTTTAATTATTTCATCTATTATGAACAGTTTGATGTTGGGGTAACTATTAAGTTTTTTATTATAAACTTATAAATGTTCAAGTTATTTTAAAGTCGGTATTTCATTCGGGTCCTTCTCAAATTATCCTAAAAATAAATAAAATAAAATAAAATAAAAATAAAAATAACCAATAATGATTGCCATTTCATTCAACAGAAGTGAATCATCCAAGGATGTGGTCGGCAAAAACAAGAAGTAAATAAATCAGATAATTATTATACTACTCAAAAGGGTATTTGAAAGTTATCATCATGCACAGATACAAAAAAGAAGAAATGGTAAAAAATAAAATAAAAAAAGAAAGAAAGACTATAATAATAAGTAAACTTTATATGCCCATGAAAGAGCACTAAAAAACTCCCTCTTTTTTCTCTTAAACGACAAACCTTTATCATCCAACATCATATTGGAGAAGAAGAAAGTAGCCTGATTTAAGAAATGCTAAGAGTTAAGAGCTTACATCACACAAAGTATCTTCCTTAATACTTAAATATTATCTCTGTACGACAAACATTAATTCTGCACGACATGAACGTGGCAGCCTTATGTTTAGCCATATACCCCAGAAATCTTAACCTTATGTGAAAAAAGAAAATTTAACTAATCAAAGTGGAGGGGAGTTAGGTAACAGTCATTGTTCCCATGCCACGCTATTCTAACCCAATTATTTTCTATGTTTTTCACAATCCACTTTTCTCAAAGATGAACAGTTAAAATATAACATAATGATTTTTGTTCATATCCTACTAGAAACCTACCTCCTCTAACTCGGATAATCTTGTGTCCATGTGTCTAACCCTGTGAAATTGCAGAATTATTAAACCTTTACTTTTAACCTAAGTTTGATATGAATATCCGTGAAGTCAAAGCTGCAAACAATCACATTTTTTCTAGTTGAAGTTTATATAAACAAATAATTGAACAAACAATTTAAGACGTGGACAAAGTTTTTCTCCTAATTGGATTAAAGGAAGTCTATTAAAAAATGAGAGAGAGAGATCGTGTTTTGTTGTATCTAACTGTGTATATGATGCTACGTTATTTAGAATTTTAATGACGTGACAGCATCTACATCATTAGATCTGTAAAATCTAATCTTGACCATGAAATAAATTTTCTACATTTCAACATATCCGTTCTTACTATATATATTGGTTTAAAACAAACCAAGAGGCTACCCCTAGACCTAGAATTTAGCACATCTAAGGTAAAGAGTAAAACAGCATGTTAAAGTCCTATCATCATCAGTATAAGTTAATCACACTTCCATAACTTGCATTTAATAAGTTGAAGTAGGTGACAATTGCTTTCAGTGATATACTTTGTAATATGAAGTGAAAAGTGTACTGATAGCTAACACCTGATTATTCCACCAGGCATATGTAATTTAAGTTTACTCACTACAACTTATAAAAAAATATATTTATAAACACCTTTATTAAGTAAAATAATTTAGTACATAAATTCCTTGATTACTTGAAAATTAATCCATAATATCAACAGATTCTTATTTCTTCCCTGACACGCATCACTTTTCACCCACTGAAATTCATATTCACAAGACATTTTTTGATGATATCGATCTGTTTACTTTCTGAATCTGCTGTACTGCTGACAGCAATTAGTGTCATAAAAGGCAACTTTCTTTCTTCTTTTTTTTTCATTTTTGTTATTAATTTTTTGTTTTACACCTTTCTTCAATGGCTTAGCCTCTTAGGCCACCTTTTTCATACAGAGAGCAGGATTACTCCAAATATGATCAGACAACTCCTCATCAAGCTTACTGAGTGCTTACTGCACACTCCATAAAAGCCCAAAAAAAAAAAAAAAAAAAAAAACTCAATAATTTACTATCTAATTGTACAAGCGAGTTTATTGCTTGATTTAACTTCCACGTCTTGGAAACACCCCCCGTTTCCCCCCCTCCCCTCCCAGCCTCGACAAAAGCAACTAAAAATATAATGAATAAAGGATGCAAATTAAGCACAATCGGTCAGCCTGGTTGAATCAAAATGTAAGTTTGCTTTTGTTTAATGTTACATATCTTTATTTCCACTTGTGAGAAGTAGTATTTCAACGTACAAGTTGTCAATAAAGAAAACAGTAGAATGTGCATCCGAATTAATTTACAGTGGTGCTTTCGCAGGTGTACCTGGCTCACGAGGATACTTCCTTGGGGTGGGGTGATCTTTTAAGCATATGATGGCAGTTCGCTGTCCATATGGGCTGTGTGACTCCACTGAGCACATGGAAAGAATACTAATATCACTTTGATAAGGTATCATATCAACTGATCTTTAATGTAAGGTCATTCACACATTTAAAGATTTAAAGCTAAACCAAGAAATAACAGTGGGTCTATAGGCAGGTTTAGGCAGAGCAACATGCAATAATGTTTCCTCTCTTCTTTTTTCTTTCTTTTTGATGAATGCAACGTCCAATAGAGTTGACAGATCACATTGAAGTTAAAGTCATAGGCAGAAACAAAGAGCAAACATAAAAACAAAATGAACGTATGTGATAGCCCACAACTTCAAGCAAGTTATGCGACATTAAATTCCATTAAGGACAGATTATGGTTTCTTTATTTATTAAAACAAAACCACCAAATCGTACTAGAGTACAGTATGTCATGCTCATCATGCAGATTTTTCTATGCGCCTATGCAATCCCTAAATAATAGCCATTTTTTTAAGAAAAACAAGTGCAACTTCAATCATTCTTAATCCTATATTCTTAAAAATTAATCATGCGTACAGAAGGTAATATTGCATGATCTAAAACAGTTGACAAGGCATTTAGTTTGGTCAGCAGAATCTTGAAAGGGGAAACATTTCACCATGTCCCTTTACAATATACTAACCAAAAAAAAGAAGCCTTTATGGGGAAGAAAAAACCCTTGGAACCATGTCCAATTTCATATAAGGAATCATGTAAGACATGAGTGTGTTTCTAAATCATTATTATACACATGATATGTCAAATGGAATATATAATGAAAATACCTGAGCACAGTTGCAACACGGAAGCACCCATCATTTGAATAGCTCTTTCTGAGTTCTTGACTTCCGCCTGTCAAATGCACATTGAACAGTTTACACTGATGAAAAACATATGATAGAAAAAAAAAAAAAAAAACAAAACAAAACAAAACAAAAACAAAAACAAACATACAAACTTATCACATTTACATTTTAAGGCAAAATTTTCCTTGAACACATTTCTAGATCCTAAATTGTCAAAATCCATCTCTTGCTTGCCCAGGGTGAATGAGCCTGGACCTAGACGTTGTACAAAGCAAATCATTACATTGCTATAATACAACGCAAATCAATTTTTCCCTCATTGCGTTTTATATAATTTTATAGTAGTGTATTCGTAGAAACTCTTCAGGATTTTATAAAAGAAAAACCACTTCAATTTTTTGCTTGTATTCATGAAGATACATACAATATGCAGTTACTCCTTTGGAGATGATTGAACTAGGCCTTCAAAAGCCAGGTGAAAGAATTTCAGCCCTCCAAATTAGCTAACATCAGAATGTAACTTTTTATTGTGCAGAAAATTTTACATGTGTTTTGGAATTACATGGAAATAGGGGAACCCAAGGACTTCTAGATAAAACTTAATTCTTGCTTTGACTGTTAGTTTCACAACTGTTAATTCTGAGAGATGGTTTTCTAATATTTGGGTCAGGGACCTTGCCCTCTTTCATTTGATATATAGATAGGTCTTCTTGCTTTGCTTCGGCTTGATGCACATTGTATCCTTGATTCTTTTTCTCATTTCAAGTACTCTAGATCATCTTAGTACACCAGCAACAACCATGGTGATGACAATATATACCAACACGTGGAAACCACAGAAAATGGTTGGGTTTCTCCATCAGACCATTCACCAGTTCACTGACATTTTATTCTTCATAACAATCGTACCTCAAACTGTGTACAACAAAATTTCAGACTCCCACCTATTTTCCAGGCAAAATGTACTCCAACAAATTTAAGCTAGCAGCCCTGTACTGCCAAACTGTTTCCCTAGTACATGGAAATATACAAGAGAAACATTCAAAAGGAAATTCTCAAAACATCAGATAAGTTATGCAAAAGCCAAAACACTTCATATAACCGACTCATAAACATTATATACACGAGATATTTGATCCAGGGTCATTTGAATTCCCAACATAACATGGTATCTAAGGATATGATTTGATGTATACAGGCTTATGGGTAATTGGGACTTGGTGTGCTGGAGTCAGAAGGATGAAAACATGGACTCCAAATCTTCAGTACACAGATCAGGTCGTTGAATTCCATAAGTGAATGACAGATACATACCTGAGGATTATGACCCTTTGCAGCTACAAACAAACCACCAACACGAACCAGAGGAAGACAGTATTCAGCTGAAAATGAAGAAACCAGAGAGAAAACTTTAGCAGTAATGAGTCACTCGGAGTCTCAAAAATGCATAGAAGAAACCAAGATATGGAGTTTTCAAGATTACCTAAGACTCTCATTTCTGAAACTGCTCTTGCCACTGCTACATCAAATTTCTCTCTGAAGCAAAGATCCTGCCCCAAACTCTGTCCTATAACAAGGTTCGCAATGAGTAATGGAGCCAGAAAAATGTAACTGGAGAGCAAGATAAACAATGTACCCAGGTTGCGCATTTCGCTTTTAATGATATTTCGATTACTTACTAAAAAGAAAAGGAAGATAAACAATCCAAAGTTTCAGAAAGAAAGCAATCGAATATAGAAGAAAATCAATTTAATGCAAATTGCAAATGATACTCGCTATGCATAATATCCAAACGAAAACTAATCATATACAAACAAACGTGAAAACATCGGACATGGAGGAAGAGAGAAAAAAATACCTCTGCTCTTCCTCTTATAACTTTGACATTAGATAATCCAGTAAGACCTATTGCATGCTCCAAGAAAACACACCGCTTGTTCATAGACTCCAACAGCGTGACCTTCCAATCTACCCATCCAAAACATGTTATCAGTTCCACAAGCAAAAACAAAAACAACAAATGAATTTCAATGATAAATCACAAGCCAAATCAATGTAGCATATAATAAGAACAATAAATCAACTCACCCGGGCAAGCAATAGCTAAAATCAATCCGGGAAGCCCCGCGCCACTTCCGACATCAACAAGGTTAATGTTTTTGATTGAGTTGTTACAGTGAGAGATATAAGAATTTGTTATAGGGGGTATAATTGCAAGTGAATCCTCAATGTGCCTTTCCATAACCTCGTTTACCTCTGTAACGGCAGTGAGATTCATTCTCTGCAAGTTGGAAACATGTAGTAACAGCAATTAGCTTATGAGAAAATAGCATTTATCAGTTTTCTCAGCAACCAAACAGGGCGTTAATTTAGAGAGAGCGAGAGAGAGAGAGACCTGGTTCCATTGGAGAAGAGTGTCGACGTAGAGATGGACCTGATCTTTTTGGTGGGAAGTTAGGGTTTCGAAATAGGAAGAAGAGCTAAGGGCACTAGTGGTGATTAGGGTTTGCGTGCCGATGATTCTGTGCGGGCAAGAAATAGTCGTTGGCGTTGAGTTCGCAAGGTGCTTGAAGAAATTCCCGCGAGAAAAATGAACGTTGGTAACAATGATGCTACGCCTAACTAACATCTTTTTCTCGCTCTCCTCAGTCTCTAGTCTCCGTCTCTCTGATCATTGGGTTGGGTTCCCTTTCAATAAAGGAGAAAGGAGACAGAGGGCTAAAAAGCTTCAATTTCGAGCCCAATAAGCAAATGGTTGCTGCTTCCTGCTGGTATGTCATGGAAGCCCAACCTGCCAGAGGCAGAATAACTTGAAGTTTGGCCCAACTCACCACAAATTTTAAGCCTTGTGATGGCATTAGAGCACTAGAATTTGGACTAGACAAAGGCTTTTTTTAGCTAAAATTTGGCTAAAATTCATAAAAACCATCCTATATTGAGCTCTATATCTACAATATATATATATTTTTTTTTGGAGTTGCTATAATTGCTAGATAAATGTAGCTACCAACTGTTGTAAAGCCAAATAATTTTGTCCAATTTTTGTACTTTCTCTCCTATGCAACATGAGCACAATGGCATAGGTGCGCGGTGGCGGCGAGCACTGGGGATGACTTTCTTGGCTTTGCATGACGGACCAGGCTATCGATGTTCCTTAACAGGGTGAATTGTGTTTGGGCGTGGTTGAACTTCAAAGAGGGATAGTGGCAATCGAGTAGGGCACACTACAAAAAAACCATTTTTTAATGACAGGCGTTTTCTGACGTGTTCTAGTGTCCGACACGTCAGAAAATTTTTCTGACGGGTCGTTTCTGACGCGTGTCGAGTGTCAGAAACGTAGGTGTCAGGAAAAAAAATTTTCTGACGTGTGAGTAGGTAACACGTCAGAAAATTCTGACGTGTTACCCACTCACACGTCAGAAAATTAAAAAATTAATTTTTTTTAAAAAAAAAAATTTTTTCTGAAATTTTGTTTTTGAATTAAAAATTTATTAATTTAAATTATTATTTTTTTTTTGAGAATTCCTGCCGTGCAGGTGATGCACACCTTCCTGTTGTACAGCTCCCTCACGCAGAGAAATTCGAATTTCTCTGCAAATTTCTCTGCGAATTTCTCTGCAGATCTTTTCTCCCCATGCCAGCTGCTTCTTTTCTCCTCTTTTTTTCTCTTCAATTCGTTTTTGATCTACTTCTTTTCTCCATTTTCTCACTGTCTCTGGCTCTCTTCTTTTCTCCATTTACAAAAACCCAAACCGAAAAAGTCTTCCAAAAATCAAAAACCCAAACCTCAAAACCCAACAAAAATCTTCAAAAACTCAAAAATTTTTCTTATCTTCTCTTCTTCTTGTTCTTGTTCTTCTTCTCTTCTCCTTTTTTTTTTTTTTTTCTTCTAGAAGAAAAGCAGATCTGCTTCTCTTCTTTCATTTTTCTTCTTCTTCTTTTGCTATTCTTCAATCTGCTGCTTGTCTTCTTTTTCTCTTCACATTTTCTTTTCTTCTTCCCCTAGAGAGGAGCTCCGTCCTGTGCAGATCAGAAGAGGGAGATTGAGAGAGGAGAGAGAGAGAGTGTGGGGAATAAATGAAGAGGCAAGAATAAAAAGAAAAAAAAAGTGGGAAAATTTTTAAACTCCCGCCCAAGCAGGAAGTTTCCTGACGTGCCATGTGTGGCACGTCAGAAATTTCTGACGTGCCACACATGGCACGTCAGAAAAAGTCTCCCAAAAAAAAAAATTATACATAATTATATATCTATATATAATTATCTGCATATATATATATATATATATATATATATATATATACAGTTTCCTGACGTGGCAAAATGCCACGTCAGAAAATTTCTGACGTGGTACATTTCCACGTCAGGAAAATTCTGACGTGGGACATTTCCCACGTCAGAATTTTCCTGACGTGGGACATTTTCACGTCAGAATTTTCTGATGTGGCAGTGTGCCACGTCAGAATTTTCTGACGTGTCTGTTGTAACACGTCAGAAAATTTCTGACGTGTCACTATTCACACGTTAGAAAATTATTTTCTGACGTTTTAAAATTCAAACGTCAGAAATTTTCTGACGTGGCAACAATTCTAGTACTGTAGCCACGTCAGAAAATATCATTTTTTTTGTAGTGGCAGCAACATGCGGCATGGTTCGCAAGAGAAGGAAGAGAGGGAAAAAGACAAGATAAAATAAAACATGAATAGAAAAGTATTAAAGATATTATAATTTAATAGAGTAGATAAAGATTTAGAGAGAGTGGTGTGTACAGTCTTTTTGAAAAGTTGGTAGTTAAAATAAGAAAATAAAAAAGTTAATTTTTAGCTAAAAGTTTCTCGATCTTTTAGCTAATCCAATGCTAGGTCTAGCAGTTCTACTTGATCTCAACCACTCCAACACACAACACACTTGGAAATACTTAAGAGGTCAAACACAATATAAGCACACAACACATATGAATATTGATACCACGTACATAAACAACTCATAAATATTTTACAAAGCTAATTAGACCTTATTACGTCAATTTTATAAAATATTTGTAGAAGACTAAAACCTTTTTACTTAATACATTCATTTGGAATCCTTAAAAGTCACAAACCATCCAAAGAGAAGCTATATATATATACAAGGATTACAACAAGACACAACTCATGTACACTGTTTATTCAGTCTTGTTGCTTAGCTGTCTCTCCCCTTTGTTGTCTCACTAAAAGTTAGGGGTGAAAAGGCGGTTGCAGTTAGCAGTCAACTTGAAGGGGGAGTTTCGGTGTTAATAGAAGGGGAGAAGAAGCAAGAGAAAGTGGCGAGGGAGAGAGAGAGAGTGGTGAGAGAAGGAGATCGTACCTCAACATTTTTCGTCCTGAAATCTGAAGCCATTCTTGCAAAGAAAGAAGCAATCGGTGTGGTTAATTATTTTTCCAAGCATTCACCTATTACATAGATGTGCGATTTGTAACTATGTCATTTCAAGTTAATATATATAATTTATTTTATATATAATAAAAATATATATTATATTAAGAAAAAAATGGTTAGCGGTTTTCAAAAACTCACTAACCGCTTTTAAAAACGGTTAACGGTTATAGCGGTTAACAAAACAGTTAGCGGTTATAGATTTTTATCCCTACTAAGAGCAAGTTTACTGTTTCCCACACAATAATTAAATGCTATTGCACCAACCAAATTAAGTCTTGCTGCCCCCAACAATCTATTTATTCACATCAGAATGCGAAGGACTAGACATGCATGCATCATGCAAGTCATTTGCATGTAACATTAATGTGACATTAATGGGAGATGAGGCAGGGATCGTACCCACGTTTGGAATCTTAGAGAGCTCCCACATCATTTGATAAGAGAATTTAGGAGAAAATGTCTTTTCAAAAAAAAATAATAATAAAAAATAAAACTTTTTTTTTTTTTTTTTAGAAAGTGCATGTGTTGCATCTCGCTTTTGCTGTGTGTGTTTTATAATATCTTGAGAAGATAGATAGGTGGCGACGACCCACTTTCTTAATGTAATGATGATATGCAGATATTCGGAACCAAACAGGTCATAGTACTTATGGATAAAAGCACTTTTCTCCTGTTGAGTCATAGGAGCCTCACTACCTAAACCCTGAGCATTTCGGTGGAGTCGCAGAAAGAGTTGATGCCTCATGGGTCCCATAATCCCAGCTCTCATGGCATGCAGCGGTTTTATTTTATAAAATTATTGTAGTAATCTATTCCACAGCCTCGGAGAGGAATCTCAAATGGAAACAGTAAGCTCAAGGAAAGCTGCTGGCGTTGTTGATGGTAGCAGCCCATAGTGGAATTTGTGAATGCAAAAGGCATCCAAAAGATTATTAGCTCCTTAATTACTAATAGTCTAATTGTAGAAAGAGTTGTAAAGATTAAGAAATAACCATACAATTAGATAATGAGTCTCTCAATGTATTGTGAAACAAATAACAATTAACAAGACCAATGTATTATGATGTCCAAATTTGAACTTGAAATTTTCTTCGCAACAAAAGAACTCTACAAGTAGGGAGCCACAGGAGCAAGGGATAGAGAAGCGTCAGGTCTACATAAGGAACCAAAACGGCCGTTTGGCGCGTGCAGCCCATGCATGCAAGTAAGCCATATATGGCAGCGTGTTGCATACACGCGCTACAACAGATAACGTCGGTGGAGAGAGGTGGTCGGAAATGGTAGAGGAGGGGCATGTGGCTTGTGTAGGTAGAAAGGTTGCATTAGAATATCTAAGATCCAAATCTAAACAAAAGTGCTGTTAAAACTAAAGAGAAAAAGGAAAGGAAAAACCAAAAGGAAGTTAATTAGGGAAGGTTTATTTGGGTGTTTTATTTTTTCTGTCATGGTTCTACAACAAAAATAAATAAATAAAATGGGGCCAGGAGATTTCGACATGGTTGGGGTAGTAACTTCATAAAGACAAGTGCACACTCAATAAAAAAGAAACTTGAGAGAGTGGTTTAGGAATAATCAGAGACTTGTACAATTTTTTTTTTTTTTTTTTTTCATTTATAATTTTTTTGCTTCTCACTTATTCATACATTAACACGATTTTATAAAATATTTTTGAAGTTGGGAGTTAAAACTCTTTTGATTGTAAAAGGCTTGATTTCTCTCTTTTAAAGAAAAATTATAGTCCATTATTATTATTATTATTACTAATTAAAACAAATATCAGTTTATCTACCCTATAAGAAATAGGTCATCTTGTATGCCATCTATATTTGACAACATTTGCCAACTCATATCCAGCTAAAAAAAAAAATTGACTAGAATATTGCTCAAAGTTGTGCTTGTAGTTAATTTAACAGAACATTATAAAGTGGCGTTTAGCATGTTCTTTTTGGATACATTGATTGATCGAACAAAGGCTGGGAGACATGAAATCCTGTGAACTTTTAGCATTGCCTTCGGACTTTCTTGATGCTAAAAAGATTTGAGTCTCCGGAAAATTTTACTTTTTTCTAGACTTCTACTTTTTTTTTTTTCTTTTCTTTTTTTCTTTTAAATTTTATCAAACTAATTTGGTCTCCTCTCCCAAAATAACTTTCACTCATAAAGGAGAAAAGTGGAACAAAAGGGTGGCCAATGTGGGTGACTTTAGCAGGGTCAAACATAAAAGTCATTTACTAGCCCTAAAGGTATATTTCCCCCAAAATCCCAAACCCATACTTGGGCTCATATCTTAAACAAATGTTGAACTATATTCTGCATGGGTGTGCACAGTATAACTAGTAGGGTTTTCGGCGGCTTTATACCTTAAAAGCATTCACACTCGGCTAGCCGAAAGTTTAAATGTGTCATTTACTAGTCCTTAGTAAGAATATAATTGTATTCAGTTAACTATTTTAACCTAAAAATCGGTGAAATTTGTTAATCTGAATTTGAAATGGAAATGCTCTTATACGCTTGAAACAAACACGAATACAAAATAGTGGAAGATATAACATGAGCGCGATTATGTTCTATTAAGTTTTGGGCACGTTCCTACAACTTGCTTCTTTGGTTATATAGTTAATTAGGGATGAAATGAGGATTTGTGATATATATATTAAAATTTAAAAACCGATGTGGACAATGGGCCCCTTGATTTCATCCCTAATTATAGTAGCATTATTCTGTAAGGAGAATGCTAACTGCTAAGTGTTCTCTTTATTTATTTATTTTTTCAGTTTTAGGTGGATATTATTATTATTTTTTTAAATAGTCCTTATTTCTCTCACCCGCTTTTTAGAAAATATTATACACCTAAGACCACGAGAACACCTAACATTTCTCATTCCGCAACTTGCTTAAGTTTTCCGAACAGTTCTTCAAAGTTCAAACTTTAATTTACTAATGTTTATTTCTTTTTTTTCTTATTTCCTTGTTAATTTACCTTCTGTTGTACATGTTTAAATGAGCAAGTTCCTCTCACTATCTTATATACTTAAGATTGTTTTTTAATGTTTTTATTTTAAGGAGAGAAAACAGAAGACGAAAAAAAACAAAAATTTAAACATAAGGGACCCAATACTTCCTTCTTCTTTTTTTCTTTTTTTTTTTTCCAATTCCTACTATTTGTTTTTTCAAGTAATAGGTTAACATTCTCTGACAGGACAACAAATAGGAAGATGTTGACAAGAAATACAACAAGATAGATGAATTATTCTCCTCTTTTCTGCAGATCTTGACCAAAATTAATAAATGGTACAAGCATATATTTATCAGATTGCTTCTGGGGTGCAATTATGGAGAAAGGAAAAAAATGATGTTAAATCAAACATGTTTTTGTAATGGACGATAAGTTTACAAACATTTGGGTCCTCAAAAAGATGAGCAAGAACAAGCAACTACGGCCCCCTCCAGCCCCAGGTGCCCCCATAAAAAATATATTTTAAAGTCTTACTTTTTTTAATATAACTTTGGCCCTCAATTTTATTTGTGTTTTTCTTATATGGTCTAATTTCCTAAAATTAAATTTATAATTCCGACCCTGAAAGCAATCATTTTGATGGTGACATGACATGATTGTTTTGGCCTTAATGATAAGATTCACGATTAGATATATAATTTGCTAATTAAGTAAATGGCCATGGAATATATAATTAAGTTCTCATTGGGCACGTCTTCAAGGGGGTAGTTCAATCAACTGGAAACTATAACTCATAAAGCAGATGTCACTAGTTCGAATTTCCTCTCATCCTCTTGTTTGGACATATAAAAAAAAAAAAAAAATTATCATTGGACACTTTAATTATGCAAATAGGAAGCATTAAATTACAGTTTTGGAGATCAACTCAATATAGTATTAATTAGTAAAAGGGTTAGCAAATATGAAAAATGATATTGCATATTTTGCGGTATTTCTTTTCCCAAAAAAAATAAATTAAATAAAAAAATTAAAAAAGCGCGTTTCTCCTTAAATATATATACTCCATATACTTAAAATCCTAATTGTTATTTTTAAATTAAATAGATGAAGTTTAATCACCTCAGTATTTGTGTAGTTTTACCAACCCAACATTTATTACATTTACCAAATTAGTTTAACATATTAGATTGGAAAAAATTTCTCCAACCCAATTTAGTTTTGTTCCTCATTTATATATTTTAAAAGTAACTATTAAAATTTTAAAAGCCCCAAATGGTACATTAGAAACTTTAAGAATATCCCAATCCTAATTTAGGCCCATTTGATTCAACGAAAAATATTTTCTGAAAAACGTTTTTCTGATCAGCCTGAAAATGTTTTTAGTTGACCAAAGAAAATAACTTTATGGAGCTAAACTACTTATTTACATAAACTATTTTTTGCTGCTCTCTTACACCTCTGGGAGAGCTATTGTGAGAACGCCTTTTATGGGGCCTTCATGCCCAAGTGGATATTAGGCTACTTGAATACTCGCCCGAGCAGATGAGCCCCACAAGCGTCATCCCACAATTGCCAACCCAAGCAGCACGAGTAGACAATTGCACTGAATTTTAATGATTCACACTTTTGAAAAGCTTCTGCTCTCACACTTTCTTTTTATGTTGTTTTTCTTTGTTCTATTTCTTTTTCTCGTAGCTCCTCAGATTATAGGAAAATAGAACAAATATTTGCTGAATTTCAATGCAAACCAAACGCTGAAAATTATTATCAGCTAAAACCATTTATCTAGAAAAATAAATTCAAGTACAGAAAACATTTCACTCAGAATCAAACTGGCCAAGGTAAATGCTCAAGACTTAAGAGGTAAAAAGGGATCATCCAAAGAAGTAAGAAAAAGAAAAACACAAGGAAAGATAAAAAGATGTGTACACACTATCAGATGGTTGAGTACTTTTGAGTGTACAGATACTCAGATCAGGTAGAGTCCTGAGGTGATCCATCCAAAATATGCTTATTTGGGAATCTTATCCTTTGTCTCTGTAGGCAATGAATTATTACTTTCAACCTTCAATTTCTTTCAAAAAAAAAAAAAAAAAAGATTATTTTCTCTTTAACAGAAAGATCGACACATTTGAGGAACAGTAACAAGCATTTTTGTCTCCATTTCAATTCACCAAAGTGCCTTTGCAGGCTAGCCAATATACTCCCAAGGCCACACATTCTGCCTCAAAGTACACCACCTCTCTCCTTCTCTCACCTACACATATATTTTTTCGATTCTCCCACCCTGTCATTTCCCAGTTCTGGGATTCCTTTATCATTCCTTTCTTTTTATATGTTTCGGGCCAATATTCTGCATTTCTTATTATAGTTATAGCCTTGTGCCTGCCAAACTCCATCTTTAGCCAAGCCCAATAAAGCTTATTAAGCATTTCATCAACTCCGTATACAGTCACAAACAGCCTTTTACTGTGCAGAATAATAAAATATATATATATATATATATATATATATATATATATAAACAAAACAAAAATAAAGCAGACTACAGAATATGGAAAATTTCAGCCACACCAACACCTGTGCTTCCCAAGTCACAACTTTTGCTCCACTGTTATTGGCTGTTGTAGCCAAGGCCACAAAAATTGTTGCACTTGATTCTTTTTTTTTTCCATAGAAAAAGAGCTGGGAAAGGAGCATCCCGTCAAGTTTAGGGTTCGAGTTTTTTTAAATACAAATAAATTTTTAGGGTTTTGCTTGATTCGTGTGAGGGGTGCTTTTTACACGAATTTAAAGTTTATTTTTTATAAATTTGTACACAAAATGGCCCTGCCTTAAAGACTTTTGTCGTTTTAAAAAATAAAAATAAAATGAAGATGGAGGCATATGAAAAAGCTAGCACCATGGGTTTGGTGATAATTCCCCCCACGAGAGAGAAAGAGAGAGAGAGAGAGAGAGAGAGACTAATTGATAGTCTCTCTCTCTCTCTCGAGATGATGGCACGCAATAGCTTGGATTTTTCTTCAAGCTTTCAACGGCAGCACCCAACAGCAATCATCATGCCCTCCTCCTTGCCCTTCCCTCTGTCTCTCCACCGCCATCATTACCCCCTCACCACTCCCACTCCTTACTTTATCATCATCCACCAAAAAAACCCAAAAGAAACAACAGAAGAAGAAGAAGAGGAAGCAGAAGAAGAAGAAGAAGAAGAAGAAGAAGAAGAAGAAGATCAAGAAGAAGAAGAAGAAGAGGGTAGTTTCCATATATAGAAATATATGAGAAAACCCTACTTTTAAGTAGTTTGAATCTTTTATGAGTGAAGGGTCCTTTACTTTAAAGGATCCCACAACTCTTGCTCGCGGGGAATCAAGCGTCTCGGTCCGATCGGTTGCTAGATCAAGCAAATTTTATATAAGTTTTTCAAAGCTTTGGCTTCAGCTAGCCTTCCTTCTTGATATATTTTTCATTTTCATATCTTAAGTTAAACATATGCTTTAATTATATGTCCTTCTATTGCTTGCTTTTGCTGTTTCCATGTATGCAAAAAGAAAGGAACAATATAATTGCATTTTTCCATGTGTGCTAATTATCATCAAAAAAAAAAATTATCATCTCTTGGGTTCTTCTGAATTTTTGCTTGGATAATAATACTGGTGCAATCATATATATATATATATATATATATATATATATATATATGGAGAAATGGGTGTTAATTTCTTACTTATCCCATGTTAATAAGTGCTTATATATATCATTGTGTGTCATATTCTTGAGTACATGAACAAAGTTTAAACTTTGTTCGTTAGCCATGTCCAATGTAAGCAAGGCATCTATATATATAATTATTGAGCTAGGGTTTGCTGGCTATTAATTTCATGTATGCTTCCAACATTTTAATCAATTATGTTTCATTATATTAATTACTTGATCTATACGAAATAATCTTTGCTTTTTAGTAATAATTATAAGATGATCATCATCATCATCATGGTGAAGAAATTGACACACCTAAAACGATTCACATGATTAATTAGGAGCCTATATATATCTATAGATGTGTGCATGTGAGTATACATGATTGTGTTTTGAACGTATTAATTCCAGTGTCCTCTAATTGAATTAATTATGTGGCAAAATAAGAATCTGTCCATTGCGTTTTTCTATTCTTTTTATTTTTTATTTTTTATTTTTAAATATTTTTGGAGTAATTGCCTGAAGATAGAGAAAGCCATAGTTAGATCTAGTGAACATATACCTTATTCACAATCCTTTTCTTCTTTTGTTAATTAATCTCCTTGCAATTGATCCAGTCGTTCTCTAATTTGAACTTAGCTGCTAAGTCTGCTGGGATTCTAGGAACATTTTTCATGCCAAAAATAATGTTTTCAAGGAGTTTTTCTTTTGATATTAATTATAAAGAAATATTTTTCTAAGTTCTCAAACCGCCTACAATTCACTCGGTTCCTCTTCAAAGAAGTCATAAAAGAAGAATTTGCGGTGGTCAATATAAGATTTTTGAAATAATTTTTCTCTAAAATATTGTATATATCTTCTATATACCATGCATGGTGGGGGGGAAATTAGAAAGTCAAGCGAAAGAATTGTTTGCCACTATTTTTTTATACTAGAAGGACATGCATATACATTAATGTAATTAGTGGTTAAATTGAGTCTTCTTTGTTAAAATTGTAAAGAAAAAAAGAGGACAAAGGAAAAAAGGAGATGGATCTAGTACATGCATGCTTTGAAATTCGGTGATTCTCTAATCCCAGTACTTTGCATACGACTTTAGCAAATTAGGTAACATATTTGGGGTCCCTTTTACCTTTATCACCTTTTATGTTGACTAGAGCTTCCCTTTTCTTTTTCTTTTTAAACGAAGCATGCGTGCTGCAAGCCTCAAGCTTGACCTCATCTCTATTCAAACTCTTTTGATGTTCTAGTTTTGTTGATTGGTGAGAGATTCATAATTATTAGCTGTTATCTCAAACTATATATGGGTTATATATGTGTGTGTCTTTTAAGAAAAAAAAAATAAATTAAGTATGTCGTGTCGAGATATATATAGGTATAAGAATATACAGGTTAATGCTAACCCGACTTGTTTAATCAAATGGGTCAAATCCATTAATCATGATTTGCTAATTTTATGTGGGGTTTGTGTCAGGTTTGCAAGTTGTATGAAAAATTGTTTAGCCCTAATTTTAACCAAAGATTTGTGTTGAATATTGATAAAGAACAGTCCATATTCATATCTGTGAAGAAGTTTTAAGATATGAATTTACTCTTCATTTTGTTGCTATATATTTGTAATGGGTGGTACCTCTGTGAAGTTAATTCCCAGGAATCGTTGAATTCATTCAAGTCATTATACTTGTGATAGTGAATTTTTTTGTCTAAAAAAAAAAAAGGATGAGCACTTTGCGAAGAAGCTGAATGTGCTCAGTCAGTTTGGACAGGGTCACTTTCAATTCGGTCTCTCATTATATGCGGGGACATAAATTATGCAAGTTATCAACCCCCTTTTCCTAGGCACGCGTGCTTCCATCCATATATATATATATATATATATATATATATATATAGAGAGAGAGAGAGAGAGAGAGGAATAAATAATCGTAGATTAGGAAAAATAAAGAGAATTTGATTTACAGTTTAGATTTTGTTTTGTTGCATTTAACTATTTACATAGTACAATGTCATTTAAAATTTGAAAAAAAATAAATGTAAAATCAGTTAAATGTAATTGCACCAATTTGCAATAAGCTTTCTAACATTTAAAAAGTGACTTAAAACTCTATGTAATAAGTGACAAATAACTTCTTATCCTCAACACTCTCATTTGGAATTTTAATAGAAACCCTCACCAAATCACCCTCAAATCATTTGAGGTGGTTTTAGTGACCTCCCTATGGCCATTTTGGGCCGCTTCGACCATATTCTATAATTTCTCTCTATATATATATATATATATATATATATATATGTGTGTGTGTGTGTGTGGAGATTATTGCATGCTTTGTATTTTTTTTACTTGGAATTTTAAATGGTATGATAACATATTCACTATTGAATTTTTGAAATCAATATTCTTCATTTCATTTTCACCTATTCCTTTTGACACGTAATTGTACGTATGATAATTAATTTAAACAATTTAATGCATAGATCACTAAGATAATCCTATATGTAAGAGATAGCAATGCAAAAAAAAAAAAAATTGAAATTTACATTTCTTTTTACAAAATAAAAGTGAAGTTTTTAACCTAAAACTTAAATGATATTAATTAACCTCAGAGATATAACCAAAAATATTGCATGTTTGACTTTTTCAACCCATGCAAAAGTATGAAAGATATTCAAATTCTCCGTTTTTTGGTTTTTAGCTCTATCGAATGGAACAAATCTATAGACAATTCTTCCAAAATATGTAAAAATGGGTGATGTCCCCCTCATATCTCTCTCTCTCTCTCTCTCTCTCTCTCTCTATATTGGACAACGGTCCATCATATATATATATATATATGATGGACCGTTGTCCAATCAATATTGATAGGACCTGACCCATTTTTGTATAAAATTTAAGAAGAATGCTAGGTTTATAAACAAATTTTACGAAAAAACTTTTACAAACTGATATGGCACAACATGATTTGATATAAGATAAATTCAAATTTTAAAAAAGACACATCAGTTTGTAAAAGTTTTTTTTTTTTGTAAACTTTGTTTGAATGCCTAGCATTTTCCAAAAGTCATATAAAATTAGTATTAGATCAAAAATGTCAAGTAAATCTATGGACATTACATAAACATCTTCTACGTTTGGTTGGAATTAGTGTCGTCAAATAGCCAACTTATTTTGACAAAGAAGACAATTAAATTAAGTAGGCAAAATTTCACGAACGGAACAAACCATAGACCAGAAGGAAGCGAAAATGGACATGGCCATCTAGAGACAAGCTGTTCATGACTTTGTTCTATATGTTGTGTCCTCATTATCAATGATGTCAAAAGGTTGGGAGAATGGGGAAAACAGAGAAAGAGAAAAGAAAAGAGAATTTCTTGTCTAACAAGTAATGTTATAAGTCTAACACTTGTTTAATAGTGTAAAACTTTAGCCTAAATAGCGCCAAATTAAGCTCCAACTATGTGCCGCAATACAAAGGGTTGTTGATAATGAACAATTATGCAAGCTTGTAAAACAAGAGATCCTAAATGTCATTGTAATTGGGTGAGACAGTATTATGGTAAAAAGAAAAATGTCCTTAATTACATCAGGATTTTTAGCAAGAACAATGATCCTCTTTTACTTTATCCGGAATTTGTATGATTGTAAATTCACATTAGCTTTTTTTTAAGCAACCCAAATGATTCTTAGAGCTGCTTGTTCAATTGCACAGCAATTCAGGCGGATAATTGTAGAGATCCCGGTCACTTGTAGTGGTTTGAGATCGTTACAATTGACTGTTCAAATTACACGCAATTCATGGGCTGCAGAGTCCACTTGCTTGAGACAGGCGGGCTTCACCACCAGGCTGCCCATGGGATGTTGCCCAATTGCAGGGATCCTTGTGGCAATAATCTGAAATGTCCCTAGTCCTAAGCCAGTTGATGTTGACGTGGGCCTGTTGAGCCTTTGTACGGTTGGGCTTCAAAATCCAGATTCCTGACTTAGGCCAAGTCCAATTGCCGAGAATTGGCTCAGCGGCCGAAACCATGCATGCCAACCTGTTGCTTGAAATCACATTAGATTGGACAAAAAATCAAGAAAACCAACACCAAAAGTTATGGTTATTTGTGCAATGATTAATTAAGTGAAATCCTTTTTTTAGCTCTCAAATATCATCAATTGCTGTAATCACGCCTCATAAAGCAGAGGTAACTAGTTCTAATCTCACTCCACCCTCCCCTTATGTGGATATGTAAAAAAAAATAAAAATAAAAAAGGTGAAAATCACTTTCAATGCGCATTTAGAATTCCTCTCAACTTAATTATGGATTTAACCACGCCTCTACTAGTTGGGCTCCACAAAATGGTTACCCTGTTTTGCACTAATTGTGAGGACAAAATGGTTCTCTCTCTCTTTTTCTTTTTGTCAAAAAATAAAAAAATAAATCAGCTTATGGGTCTGATTTCAGCTCATAATGATCTATGAGGAGATAAGTTAGAAACAATTGGATTCAAATTGGGTAGAATTAGTTACTCGTATTGCATGCGATACCAGCATCTAATGTAAGAAGGCAGGTGGGCTCTGCACATGTTCAAATAGGTGTTTAGACAGCTTGAAGTGCAGGACCTACATGTCCTCTCATATTAGCTATTATATTGCAATCAATACGAACAATTAATTGTACCCAATCTAGAGAGAACCAGCCCAAGACACCATCTATTTAGAAAAAATAAATAAATAAAGAAGAAGAAGAATGATGAGTTGTTGGTATTAAACAAAGTTGGAATAAGACGTGCCCTCAGCCCTGGTGTGGATCTACTTAATTGAGAAAAAAATCCAGGGCCATGTATGTAATTAGAAGAAGCTAATTTTATAAGAGAAGGATTAAACAAAGTTGGAAAGCCACCTATATCATCTCCACCTTTGTTGGAGCCTGCTTCCTTTGAGCTTCAACTGGTTCCATAAAAATTTTAAAAATATATACAAACTTTTTTAAGATTATTTTTTTACCCCCTCAAAATTTTTTTTTTAATTTTTTTATATTTTGTCCCTCCAAACTGAAAATTCTAATTTTGCCCCTGTCCTCTTGAAGTTACAGTTGTCAATTGTCCTTTGGCCAGAGAAGCAAAATTTCAAAGATGTAGTTGTCTTATTATGGTGCTTCAGATTCTAAATATTCTTCCACCATTTTCTATGCATGCTTTTCTTGGCAGGAAACTTTGATACGAAATCATATTGGGGCGGGGGTATTTGAAAGGGACACAAAGACTTTACGTAGATTCTAACATGCTTCTACCATATCTACTTAAGCTTTCTTGGCAGGAAACTAAATAAAAAATAATTTTTTTTTTTAAAAAAAAATGAAGGGTATTGGGTTATTGTGTGTATTTGAAAGGGATATTTCTGGGGCTTTATTTCAGTGCATCAAAAAGGAATGAGTTTTTCATTTCCACAAGCAAGGAGAAAGGAGATATCACTATCATAAGAGTAGTAATTGATGATCACGTGTTAAGTTTGAATTATATATATATATATATATATATATATATCAACTTTAATCTAATTTATTTCCTAATCGACTAATTTTAGGTTAGGTTTGTGTTCGATTTTTGGGACGTATAAAAAATTGTCATAAGTAAATATCATGTAATGGATTTGGATCATGTCGAGATATGAGTATAAAACTATAGGTTAACCTTAGCCTGGTTGATTTTATTAAACAGGTCAGAACTATCAACCTTAACTTACTAAATTAGCGTTGGGTTCTTGTTAGATTCACAATTCATGTCAATCTTAAGTTATTCTTTAGACAGTTGAACCAAAGATGCATTTAATCTTTAAAGGCTTTGGCAAAAAGAAAAAAGAAGAAATTAGGTAAAGTTCCCTCCACTTGGCCACTAAGTTCAATAATTTTATGTTTTTTAGAAAAAATTATACTTTGTAATCATAAAAAATAGAGCTAGTTGTTCTAACAAAGTAATGTCATAATACAATCGGATACTTTCAATCCAAAGTTGATTAATGACATGTTTACAACTGGATTTTGTTAGCTAATATACCTCATTTAGTGAATGAAAGTTTATATATAGAATACTAAATTAAACTTATTTAATATAGTTTATATTTTGTAACATTATATGCCAAATGAATTCTGAGAGATGATGGGTGTAAATCCTCTGCAAAATTGTTTTAGTTTTTTTTTTTTAATATATATATATATATATATATATATATATATATATATATATATCACGTAACTTCAATCTCTTCTGTCTCTTTTGATGGGTCAAGTCTTTTGTTTTTTGTTTTTTTATAACCAAAAAAAAAGGGTTGACCTACTAAATAGGCTATCCAATATCCATCATTATTTTTGTGGAATATTGTAAAATAAGAAGAAGAAGAAAAAAAGCCCTAAGCTTATCTCCTTTCACAATCATATGGAACATCTCCAACTAATAAATTGATATTAATTTGAGGACCACAAATATAAATGAGGGTATCTTGTAAGGACCAAAATACACGGTGTAATCGGGCCACCTTCTAGACTGTCTCTCACCTACCCTAAATATCTCGACGAAACTTATATTTAAATTTGTAAATATTTTCATGCTCCGGGAGATATCCTAACCGTTAAAGAATTTAGAGCCACGATTGTTGGTCAAATATTCTTTAAGAAAGTCAAGCACATATTTTTTTCAAAAATAAAAATAGGAGTGAAGTCAATTTTACCCCCTCAAACTTTTACCTCAATGATAATTTATCTCCAAAATTATTAATTGCTACAATTTACTCCCCAAACTATCAAAACAATGACAATATACTCCAAATTTTAACAAAATGACAAAATTACCCTTGCTAAAATTAAAAAAAAATTAAAAAAAATAATAATTTAAAGGTATTTTTGTCTTATTGAAAATTTTATAAGGATAATTTTGTCATTTTGCTAGTATTGAGGAGTACATTGTTATTGTTTTGATAGTTTAGGAGGGTACATTGTCGTAATGGATAGTTTAGAGAGTAGTTTGTTATTAAGGTGATAGTTTGAGTTTTTGAGAAAGTTAAGTGGACTTTACCCTAAAAATAGTCAAGCAGATACAAATTATGCAGCTCACCAAAAATTAGTTTCAAAACCTGCAATATGCACCAAAGTAGGAAAAATAATTGGAATATTAGAGCTTTTACTTCTTCTTTTTTTTCTTTCTTTTATAAATTTATGTGGTATTATATATTATACAAAAATTAGTGTCATGGTCCATTGGTCCTCATGGAAACGGTCACTCGACCGTCTATATTTTTGTGACTAATTTATTGTAAAAACTGTATAAAGGGAGGCAATTACTGTAATTTTAGACTTTTTTTTTTCATTTTAATTTTAATAGGGTTTTTTTTTTTCTTCTTTAATAAAAAGGGAAGTGGATGTTTATTATAAAAAATAATAATAAAATAAAACAGTTGTATTATTGGCAGATGATAAGTAGTATTAAGTATAGCAGTGGATTGCCAATTTTATTTATATATATATATATATTAAGCAAAGCACATCGTGTCTGTGTGGGAGTATGACAACCTTAATAATTGAAAACAGACAGCAGTGTATGAGTATATCTACCAAATTTCAGCATATGTAAGCTTGCTCACGTATGATTTGAAGGGGTCATTGCTTGTAATAAAAATTAATAATAATGCTTGGGATGATAATGCGAATTATTATTATTATTATTTTTTTTAATAAAGTACACTTAAGTATGTAGACGCTTTCCAGGATATATCATTTGAGCATTGACATTTGAAGGTAAAGCAACCTCTTATTTTCCTAGAAATCTCAATAACCAGAAGAAAATCCTTGTGTATTTAAATGGAGATAGACTTCTTTCAAAATATCTATATATATACAAAAAAACTTGACTTAATCCGGATAAACTTTCATTATTTTTGTAATTACTCTCTAAAGTTCAAAAATTCCATGTATGTTATTGTGTATTATATTGTTAAATCATCTTTTATCTAAAAGTTTAAGGTGATAAAAAATGATAAATTTAGGGTCTATTTGAGATTATGTTTGAGGGGCTTAAAAGTGCTTTTAACACTTAAAAAGTCCGTCTGAAAAAAAAAAAAAAAAAAAAAAAAAAAAAAAAGGTACACGTTTGGTAAAAAAAATTAAAAGCTCTTTTAATGATCCAAAAAGCTTAAAAATGGCTAAAAAACATTTTTGGCAAAAGCTTAAAAATGAAGCTTTTGCTCAAAAGCTCTATTTCTTAAACGGAACTCCAAATAGGCTTTTAATCATTCAATTAATATTCTAACATTCTTCACCTCAAAGTCTTCCTAAAAAAGTAAGACTTAACACATGAAGTATTTAGGGGAAAGTCCACATACTCCTCTCAAATTATTATCTAATTAACAATTTTCCCCCAATGAAAAAACTATACTTAATAAAAAAAAAATAATAAAAATACTAAAACTTCTAGAAAAAAAACCTATATATATATATATATATATATATATATAAGATAATCACTGGTTATCTAAAAGAGATAATTTTTCTATAAATCTTGAGTTCTTCGTAAGATAAGTAGAAAGCATGGCCTTTGGTTGATTCCTGAAACCATTTTTTTTTTGTATACTGAAAGACAAAGAACTACAAAAAAACAAACAGAAAGAGGAGGATCCTTCCAACTAACTATCAGTGGTCATTTGGATTATCTAGCCTTTAGTATGATCACGACAAACTGCTGTTTGAGTTGAGAAAGAATCCTAGCTAGCTAGCTATATCAAAATTAATCTTGAACCAATTATTCGTAGGAGCCATCCATTTTTCCACAGGGGCCTGAGATTTTGAACGCCAAGCCTAGACCAAAAAATTGTTAGCAACAAGTTAATTTGGATGCGTAATATATATGTTGGTAGTTGGGCATGCAAACATTATTCGAAGCTCAAAAAGGAGAGGAATACTTATATCAGCTCAAGAGGACAGGAATATAATCTGAACTAATGGGTCCCATTTAATTACACGTATAATAATTATATATATATATATATTACACGTATAATAATTATATATATATATATATATATATATATATATAAAAGAGGAAATTATGACCTGATTGGAAGTTTTGTAAAATTATATTGCATTTCTTTTGTTTTTTTTTCTCTTTTTGTCTGTTTTGATTAAACACTGTACTTCCTTAAATTGAAGGAGAATTATAATCAACCACCTTTTATATATATATATATATATATATATATATATATATATATAATACCTTCAAATTAAATGAAGGACCGTAGATTTTGTGAGCAATGGGCTGAAATAATAGAATTAATTTGATTCATTTTTTAATTGATTTAAGTCTTAATGTTTGTTAATGTGTTTTTTTTTTTTTTTGGTGTTTTTATATTTTTGGTTTGAAAAGTGTTATGATGTGATATAAATATGAAAACTATTTTTGTGTTATGAGGTGTTTTTGTGTTTTAAATTGTTTGTTAATATATTTGTCTTCAGAATTGAAAAAAAAAACAAAAACAAAAACAAAAACACTAACCATCATAAGAAAAAAATCAATCAATGTGGTTATATCGATTTGTAATAAACTTTCTAGGGTTTAAATAGTGGCTTAAAACTTTTCATGGTAAACATAACATAACAAATAACACTCCAAAGTCCAATCCAAACTTTCACTTGAAATTTTAACCGAAATATTGTCATAGTGCCACGTTAACATCAATAATAATAAAAATAAAAGAAGTTATATATATATATATATATATATACCAAGAAATGTTAGGAATTAATAAGTTTTTCATATTTGACCTATATTTTATTATAATCAACCATTAAATTTGTAGACTTATGTAAATCTCACATAAGTCAATGTAGATCCCACAAATTCAGTGGTTGATTGTAAAAAAATATGAGCTAAATATAGAGAACTTATTGATCTTTACCATTTCTTATATATATATATATATATGGGGATTGTAGGAGTCACATAGGTTTAAAGCAAAAAATAATAGATACTAAAATAAAAATATATATATTAAAGGACAAAGCTTTCTTCCATAGTAGGTTGGATAGATTTATTCAAATTTATTTTATTAAGCTGACATGTATTCAAAATATATGTGATAATTGCGTAATCTATTAAAAATGTATATAATTTTCACATATATTTTGAATATATGTCAATTTAATAGACTAAATTAAAAGAAATTTTGAATAGTGTTGTCTCTAAATATTTTTCTATTTATAAAAAGAAAAAAAAAAAGATTTAGACTATATGGTGTTCACACTGGCATGGCAACTGAATCCAAAATAAAGCCTTTTTCTTTTGGTAAGTAGTAAAATTAAAGCCTCCTCTTTACCTTTGTTATTATTGAATTGAAAACAAACAAGAAAATAAAAAACAAATAGTCAAATATTGGCCGTTCAAAGGTGTGTAATTATTCGAAATTGTCAAGAGTCAAGAGCACAACTTGCCGAAAACAAACAGAGAAAAAAAAAAAGTCGTTAAGAGCTTATTAAGCTACTAATCTGAACATTCAACCCTTAATTAAGAACTAACAAAGTCCCGTAATCACTCTTCCTCAAAAAAGACCCAGTCCACTATCCCGTTCGACATGAAAAGTCCTTCACTCACCACCGCTGCCAACAAGCTCTCTTCATTCCCTCTACCCTCACAACCCCAGCTTCTTCTCCCCTACCTCTGACCTTTACAAATTCACGCGAAAACAAATATAAAACAATTGGGGGAATCCTGTGAGGAGATAAAACGAGAAAACCCCCGATGGGTGGGAATGGGAAGCACAGGTGGAAAATCTCATTTCACCGCTCTAACTTGAAGCCAATGGAGCCCAAGCAACCCCCCAAGGAATTCCTCTGCCCTATTTCCGGTTCACTCATGTACGACCCGGTCGTTGTCTCGTCGGGTCAAACATTCGAGCGCGTGTCCGTACAGGTGTGCCGGGACCTGGGGTACTCGCCGAAGCTGGAGGACGGGTCGAGACCCGATTTCACGGCTGTGATTCAGAACCTGGCAATCAGATCGACGATTCTCAGCTGGTGCGAGACCTCCGGCACGGAGCAACCGAACGCGCCGGATTACAGCTCCGTGGAGAGGCTTGTCCGTGCGGAGATGGCGGCGGAGCAGGAGAAGAGGTCGCAGGAGATTAGGGTTTCCGAGAGGGAGTTGCTGAATGGCGTGGCGGAGAAACCGCCGGTGATGTTCACGCACGCGGCGACTGAGTTGGGCCACCGAGTCAACCATTTCTACTCGAGCTCGTCGGAGGAATCGGTGGTTATAGCGGCGAGTCCGGCCACTCCTCTGCCTCTCGCGACTCGGCCCTTGTGCTACTCGTCCTCATCGTCTTCTTCCGAAATCGTAGAGAGCGAAACCCAGGCCCGAACTATAAACCCTAGCTCTTCCACTCCCGAGGAGGACCAATTCCTCCCGAAACTCAAGAGCCCCGAGGTGTTCGAGCAAGAAGAGGCCGTAGTCGCGCTGAGAAAGCTCACGAGGACTAGAGAGGACCTCAGGGTCCCTCTCTGCACCCCTCGGCTGCTCTCCGCCGTCCGATCATTAATCTCATCCAAATATGCTTCCGTACAAACCAACGCCATCGCGTTGTTGGTGAACCTCTCTCTGCAGAAACCCAACAAGCTCCAGATCGTACGGTTAGGATTCGTCCCCCTGCTAATCGACGCGCTGAGGGGCGGATTCGCCGATTCGCAGGAGCACGCGGCCGGTGCGCTCTTCAGCCTAGCGTTAGAGGACGATAACAAGATGGCCATCGGAGTGCTAGGAGCTCTACCGCCGCTAATGCACGCGCTGAGGTCGGACAGCGAGCGGACCCGTCACGACTCGGCGCTGGCGTTGTACCACCTAACGCTGATCCAGAGCAACCGCGTGAAGCTCGTGAAGCTCGGGGCCGTGCCGACTCTGCTGGCAATGGCGAAACGTGGGAATTCGGCGAGCCGAGTGCTGTTGATCCTATGCAACCTGGCAGTGTGCGCGGAGGGGAGGTCGTCGATGCTGGACGCGAACGCGGTGGAATGTCTGGTGGGGCTGCTGAGGACGGGGGAGGAGGGGGCGGTGGACTCGGAGGCGACGAAGGAAAACTGCGTGGCTGCGTTGTACGCTCTGAGCCAGGGGAGCATGAGATTCAGGGGGCTGGCCAAGGAGGCGAGGGCGGCGGAGGTGCTGAGGGAGATAGAGGACCGAGGGAGCGAGAGGGCGAGGGCCAAAGCTAAGAGGATATTGCAGATGATGAGGGGGAGAGAGGAGGAGGAGGCGGCGACGGATGAGGACTGGGAGGGGGTTTTGAACTCCGGTGGCGGCGTGGGTCGAACTCGGTACCGAGTTGGGTACGGTCCGAACTCAACTACTTTTTGAGATTTTTGTTGTAATTATTTGTTCAGTCAGAGCTAAAAATAAAAAAATCAAAAAAAAAAAAAAAAAAAAAAGAACAAAAAAAGAAAAGAAAAGAAAAGTTAGTAATTATTGGTGAACTGAGGATTGAGGTTGACTGGGTACTAAGTTGACGGGAAGATAAAATATGTGGGGGGTTTGGTGGGCACAGTGGTGTAATTGTTTATAGGAAATATTCATGCTTCTTTTTTCTTTTTCTTTGTTTTTGGTGGTTTATATGGGTTTTGTTGTGATATCTGATAATTTTCATTGTTTATATTTAAGGTTCTTTTGACCATGTAAATAGTAAATTTTGGAAGGGATGTTCTGATGGTACATGTGAGATTTAGTTTTCCTTTGCCTTTCTGATTTTGGGTAATGACTAATGACATATGTTTCCTGTTCTTTTCCCCCCCGTTTCTGTTGGGGCCACGAAAGTTCTTTTTCTAGTTGAAGCAGTCTCTAGAAAATTACTCAAATGGGAAAGAAATTCTTAACAATTTTGGACTCTAATTACTAGCTGAACAAATTATTTGGACAACAAATATGAGATAATTATTATGAGATTTATGTGCCCAAACAAATTTTGAGCAGCCAGCTTACTTATTTTAACAAGCGAGTCTCATAAAAACTGTTCTATATTTACTGTCCAGATTGCTAGACATATGGGATTAGTATTGCTGGGCCTTTTTGATTTTGGTTCGAGGAATATGACTGTGAAAGATATGTTACCTTTTCTTTTCCCCTTTTTATTCTGTTGGGGCCAGGAGAGATCTTTTTTCTAGTAGGGGCTTGGGGCAAGAGTGCTGGAAAACTACCCTCTGAAGTTTCATCTTATTTTTTAATTTGATTATGAATGATTGAATAGTAAAAGGAGTCTTGAATTGCTTAACTTGAGCTGCAAATGCCTGTTTATATGCATGTTGTGTGTTCTGAATGTTTGGTGCAGCTTATTGTATGCTGCTGATGCTTGGAAGTGCATGTTGTCCTCCAACACAAGGTAGTTTTAGACTTTGATATGGATTTGCTTTCCGAGATTTTGTTTACTATTGATGTGGTGGATTTTCTTTTTCACCAACCTAAAAGATTCCCAACATAAAAGATTGTTGGGATTTTGGTGGCCGCTTCTTGATGCTACTTTTCGACGTTTTATTTTGAGCACATGTAAGATGTCGTAAAATCTAATGTAGGCTATGAAATGGTTCCTTTTAGTTTTATTTAAAATAGAGATTATTTTGTATTCCATCCCATTTTTTGTCTTTTATTTCATCTTAAGAGTGTCTAAAATAATTTTTCTTTTGAGAAGTCAATTAGCTAACTTGGATTGCCACCTTCATTTGAGAAAGAGAGCTTTTTAAGTGAAAAATGATTCAATTTAAAGGATTTGGATAAGGGGTTGTGCAATACATTTTTCTTGAGCCTTTCATTTAAAATAAAATGGCCCAACCGTGACAACAATGCAAAAAAATTAAAAAAAAAAAAAAAAAAAATGGTGGCTTAGGATGGTGTTGAGGTGGCCGAACCACCAAAAGGGCTAAAGCGGTGAGTCATGCACCCCCAAAGGGTAGTTTAACCACCCCTAAAGCAGCCATCGGGAGCGATTGCTACCACCCTTAATGGCCTCAACAGTAGGCCACCTTGAATGGCTCAAAGAGTAGTGCAATCACCATCAAACAACCCGTTGGAGGTGGCCACTATGCCACCCCAGCACCCTTTGAGCTACCTCATTTGAAAATGGATTGTCCATATAAAATACTTGATCTCAATCCCAATTTAAAATGGTCATCATGTTATGCAAACAGATGTAAAAAAAAATGAGCTCGACCCATCTTCTGTAATGGTCTCTTCTTCCCTTTGCTTCCATAAACCGTGTATTGAGGAATGCTCAGATGATAAAGAATCTAAAGCAAATAGCAGTATTGAAGACAAAGGATAAGCTTAGGAGTAAGCTTTTTATTAGGGTTAAATACACTTTATCCCTTTAAATTATCCAACTATTTGTATTTTTAACCCCAATATTCAAAATTGACACTTTACAAAGTATCTGACATTAGCATTTGACCCCATGAAATATACTTTATCCCTTAGAGTATTTCAAATTGACACTTTATTCCCCTAAGTTGACACTTTACCCCCCAAAACTTAGTTACTTCGGGGGGTAAAGTGTCAACTCAAAATATTTCAAGGGATAAAATGTACTCCATGTAGGTCAAGTGTCAATGTCAGATACTTTGGAGAGTAAAGTGTCACTTTTTAAATATTGAAATTAAAAGTGCAAATGGATGGATAATTTAGGAGGTAAAATGTATTTTTCCCTTTTTATTAAGTCCTTTCCTCTTCAACTTCTATAACAATTGCCTTTTTCCTTGTCTTCATTTCATATGTCTCTCTGGCTCCATTGGAGCTTATCTTCAATCGTATGTTTGGGGCTCGGCTCCTTATCTTTTTACTAGTGGCCATGGTTTTGTGTAAAATTTGATCATTTTAGACAATACTCCTGCTTGTTTCTTGTTTCTTTTTTGTGTGTGTGAGTACAGTAGAAAAAACAAGAAGAAGATAAGAAATACAAAAAACAAAAGAACCAAACTAAGAAAATGATAAACAGACCGAAGGATTCTTCCCACTAGTAGTAGGAACCGAGAGAAAATGAGGGGGATAACAGGGAATGCATCCAGAAAATTTTTTGGCCGCGGCCCAATGTGCCACATAATGAGCGTAGAAGTTTGCACTTCTGGTGACTTTTTTAGCTTCCTATAAGGAAGATGCTAGGATAAAGTCGAGAATATCTAAGATAATAGATGAAATTTGCCGATTCTGAGAAATGTTGGACTGTTGAAGAGCCAATAAAACAACTTAAGAGTTACCTTCAAAAAAAAAAAAAAAATTTATCAATATGGAGCGAAGAGGCTAGTTACACTGCTAATTGAGCTGCAAGATCTTCCTCATAATTAGGCAAACAAGCAGGACTCACTTGAGAAATCATCCAAATTATAGGGCCATGAGAATCTTGACAAACTACTGTTTGTTTCTTACTGTTCATAAATCAGATACTCTTGCTATTTTTTTACTTCCTTTCAATTGTATGCTGAAAGCATTTTAATCGAAAAATCATCGGGAGAATCATCTTCTCTTACCATCTAATTTTTCAATAGAAAATGTTTATTTGATAAGAATTGAAATGGTAGGGAGTAAATTGATCAATTTAAATTATAGGAAGCGATTTGATAAAAAGTCATAATCCAGGGACTTTTTAAAAAAAGTTTTCCTACATTCCACGTGATAGCAAATAAAAAAGAAGGGGTTTGATCTTGTGGTGGAGATTTTGACGCCGGTTGTCGTTTTTCAATGGCTCTAATTCGATTTTTTGCAGTGCCTTTCTTGCAACAACTATTTAACAGTGGTTGTTGCCTTTACGGCATAAGACTTCTCACCGAATTCTTTAGCAATTTGTCACCGCATTGTGCAGCCCTGAAAAAAGGCCCAACTTGTTTATAGTTTCTTTGGGGCCATGGATAAAACCATTGCTTACTGTTTGGTTATTTTGGACCTAATTCCTGTATCTGTACTTTATTTTTCGTTTAGGCTTTGTTGTTAGGGTGCTCACCTTTTTATGATTTTTCGATCCTGTAACTACTTTCCCTTATTTGATTAAAATAATAATAATTAAAAAAAAAACCACCTAAACTCTTATTTTTTATAAATTTATTGTCATAAAATAAATTATCGAAATAAAAATGTATTTCAATATTTAAAATGAACGATCCAAATAAATAAAATGAATTGCACCCAATATTACACCGGATCTCCATCGTCAGAAAGCCAACATTGTTGAGGATCAAATTAACCTTGCCCTACTTATAAAAATAATTTAATCCCCTTAACCCGAATTATTGCAATTCGGCACCTTATTGGAAAGCCCGCGTGAAATAAGAAAACAGCCTCTCCAATCTGCACAGTGCATACAGCTGAATCGAAACTTCAAAACAAAAAATCAAACAAGAAAAGACCAGAAAAATGCAGAAACCCCGTAAAAGAAAGCAGGCCGAGCTGCATCCCCGGCCACAGTCTCGAACCAAACCAGCCAGAGCCACCATTTGCCTCAACAAACCCACCAGCGACCCGTATCCGACCCACCCTCGGCCCACCCCAGAGGAATGTCGAGCCGTGCTGGACGACCTCTTGGTTCTCCATGGCTTCCCCCAAGAGTTCGCCAAGTACCGCAGACAAAGACCAACCTCTTCTGATGATGAAACTCACGGTTTTCCGAAACCAGAGCCATTGGATGGGGATGCCCAGGAGAGCGTTTTGGACGGTTTGGTTAAAACTGTGCTCTCGCAGAACACTACGGAAGTCAATTCTCTGAGGGCTTTTGATTCTCTCAAGTCTGCCTTTCCCACTTGGGAAGATGTACGTATGCTTTTTCTTGTTTGAGTTTTTCAATTTCTTTTGGCTTGGTGGGCAATGGGTGCGGATGAATTTGGAACATTGGGTAGATTTTTGTTTTTGACTTGCGTTATGATGGGTTTTGTTTGTTTTGATTGATTTTTCTCTAGTTTTATTTTAAAGGCCTTAGTAAATCAGAGTAAAATTTTTACTATTTAGTTTAATGGTTGAGTGTTTGTGGACTAATATTTTCAAGGGTCATATTTGGACTTGATGGGTCTTGATGAATTCCTTAGTTGATATGGTTGTTTCTGGATCAACTTTTGCTCTGGTTTTGAATGATACTCATGTGTTTGTTCAAGGTCCTTTCGGCTGAATCCAAATGTATAGAGAATGCTATAAGATGTGGAGGTTTAGCCCCGACTAAGGCTTCTTGCATTAAGAATATATTGAGTTGTTTGCTTGAGAAAAAAGGAAAATTATGCTTGGAGTACTTGCGAGATTTGTCAGTTGGTGAAATTAAGGCTGAGCTCTCGCAATTCAAAGGAATTGGCCCCAAAACGGTAATCATTCTTTTGATGATCCTTCTGAACGCATCATACTCGCATGTGTTGAAACCTTCCTAGCTTTAGAATTAAGAGCATTGGAAGCCTGTTGCTATCTTTAATAGGAATGTATGAGATGGCTTATTAATACTTTCACGTCACTTAACAATACTCAAATCATTTGTTTTGTCCTAGCTTAGCTGCATTTTTGCAAGATATTAAAATGGTATTTTTCATCTCTGGACATGTTCTTTACATTACAACTTTCATTAAGTCACCCACTTTTAGATCACAAGTGATGTCACTTTCTGAAATTATAATGTTATATTCTTAAATTCAATGGTTTAAGGAATTTGTGCGTTTAGTGTCTTTTTCAGAGTTGTCTCGGGGAATGCCAATTAAGTGTTGCAAAAATTATTTTATAAAAATTACTATACTTATTTGTTCTATTCAAAAGTTGACAAAATTACAAAACAAATGATGTAAGCTATAAACTTATTCATACTGATTAGAATCCACTCACCAAATAAAGAAAAAGAAAGAGAAAAGGTTCGACCGGTAGAATCCTACAATTGAGTGCATAACTATATCAGATATAGTCGACAGTTTACAGCTATCAGATGATAATAGTTTCCAATTCAATAATATCTTGTGCTCTTTTAAAACCTTATATTTACACACATACACACACGACATATTCATTAATTTATTTCTCCCAATTGCATTGGAAATTTCTAATTGTGTAATGGATGATAGGTGGCTTGCGTGTTGATGTTCCATCTTCAGCAAGATGATTTTCCAGTGGACACACATGTGAGTACTGTGTTTCCCTTGCTGCTTTTTCACTGTGGGATTCTCTTAATACTTGAATGTTTATGCAGGTATTTGAGATTGCAAAGGCCATTGGTTGGGTACCAGCTCTGGCTGACAGGAACAAGACATATCTTCATCTCAATAAAAAGATCCCGAACGAACTCAAGTTTGATTTGAACTGTCTCCTGTATACACATGGTAAGCTCTGCCGTAGATGCACCAAGAGAGTGGGTAAGCAGCAAAGAAAGGAGTCCCATGAGAGCTCCTGTCCTCTATTAAATTACTGCAAGAACTCTGAATCTGAAACCAGTTAACAAATTCAATTAGAGGTTTTTAATCTGAAAGCCTCAGCTTGATCCTGTTCTGCCTTTTCTTTTCTTTCTGCCCTTGTTTGTTTGTGGGCTTGGGGGTAGTTCTTTGTTTGATCAGCAGGAGAATTTGTGCAGGTGATGTGTAGGTTCTACTTGTATATAACATGAAATGTGGTGATACGTCAATATAACACTGCACCTGCCTTCACAATTCATTTTTGCCTGTGATATCCCCCTTTGATTTGATGACATTTGAGGTTGTTCAACTGTTTTCAACATTCCTACTTGGCTTTTTGTCCAGAAGTTTCAACTGTGGTTCCTGTTGTCCCAAATTAAAATAACTTTCAATTGCAAAAGCTTTTTAAAACCCATCTGATTTCAAGCTTATTGACTTAATTTGTGCAACTCAACGTTTGTGGGCATAAAATATTGTGCTTGCATAGTTTACAAAGATATTCGCAGATGTTCTTTTTACCTTTGTAAATATTCTTGCATCAGGTATCCACTTTCATCACCCCTTTGTTTAGCAATAACTCCATCCCAAATTTCTTGGTCTACCAAGTTTCATTAGTTGCGTGAGGGCAGAGGAACAGTTGTTGAAAGGTTTATTGAGAGGCAAGTAGCTGCAGTATCACAGAATTTAGCATGAGCATGCATGTGCAGACCTGAAAGGACTGATCATTAATAAGCTCCCAAATTTAGAAGTTAGGGCTTTCCCTCTAGCTGTCACAACATCCCTTTTTGATTGTTGGTGTTAAATTGAATGATTTTAAGCTAATCCCTTTCGAGTAACCCATTACGATTTTAATGCCTCATCAAAATCGCATGCGAAATGCTGAACTGCTTGAAGATCATATATTAATTAAACTAAGAAGTAAGCTTATATCTCTTTGATGTGGAAAATTTGATGCTTGTCTTGTCTTTGTTAAAATGTTAAAGCCCTGATTCTGTGATGGATGATATCTACCTAATTATTGTTCTCGTTACTTATTTTGTTTAACCGACTCTTTTGACACATTTATCCTGTTCTTGTTGGATGAAATTACATCAGTACACCCAAAGCAGTTTTCTATAGAAGGTAAAGAGGCAAAACTTGTAGTAGGTATCCTAGATTATTAGTTTCAGAGATATGGAAAACAATATGTTACAAACAAACTTTGCTTCCTCTCAGTTATGCTTTTCATAGAAGGACAAGAACGATGGTTTCCGTTCTGATACATGGAGGTGGAAAAGCTCAAATTATTTGGCTTTTAGGTGAGTCATCATGCCAGAGTAAGAAAATCTGAAAGGCCGGAAAGTGTAAGATTCTCTGACAAAATTGTCAGGGATGGAGAGAACTGTGAAGGACAAAATTTTATTATGTGAACCAGAGCACAAGAAGTGTGAATGAGTTTTTTTCTCAAGGATTTTTCAAGCTCACAGGTGTTGGGTGGTCCCAAAATACTCATAAGAAGGAGAGGCTAAAGAAGAAAAAGAATTCAGCTTCAGGGAAAGGGGGTTAACTTCAATGTTGAATGAGAAACCTGTGTTAGACAAGTAGTCATCAAACCTTGGCCATTATATTTTTCAAGGAAAACTCTCAGAATCTGTGTATTCAATTTGGGCTTGCTCAACAACCAGGCATATGCAGCTCCTCCAGAAGTGCGTGTTATACATTCCAAAATCTATGCTTATCCTTCTCCCTTGCTTTCAATTTTTGCGATTTCCCAAAGGGAAGAAATGGGTAAAAATAAAAATAGAGAAATGTTAAGGGTTAATAAGTTTTTTATACCTGGTTTATATTTTTTTACAAATTTAATAAATCAATTATTAGATTTATGGAGTCTGCCATTAACTTATGTGGAGATTCACATAAATTTATAAATCTAATAATTTATTTGTAAGATAAAATTGACCAAATATGAGAAAAATATTAATTCCTAACATTTCTCTTTTTTAAAATCAACCATTAAATTCACCTTCACTTAAAGGAATTGGATCTTCTCCAATTTATTTTAATTTAAGAGCATCCAGTTAGTTATATTTGAATAGTATTTTTATAATTTTATTTTATGAGTGGATAAAAAATCTTTTTAACTGTAATTAATTAAATATTGTCCCGTTCAAATAAATTCTTAATTCTACTTTTAAAGAATGTCTCTAGCATTTTTTATTTATTTAATGTATTATATAAACATAGAGAAAATGCCAATAGCACGTGTTGCGAAAGCCATTGCCATGTCGTGAATGTCGTCCGCAAGTGTGAACCAAGGTAGATCCCCACGCGTTAAGTGGCGTCGCCTCATTGGGCAGGTTTGTGTCATCGGTAGTCCATTCGTCATCAAATAGATCGCCACGTAGTCCGAGCCTGGAGTTCCACTTTCACTGTTCGAGAAAAGGATCCACAAACAAACAGCAACCTATTTTGAGTTTTACACTCTCGTTGGGATCGAGCACCGTAAGGAAATCCATGTCGCTCTGCAAGTTTATTGGGACATGGATGTTCGTGTTCCTCGTGATCTCTCCTGCCATCTTCAACCCCTGCACGGCCCACCTCGATCCCCGTTGGGCAGCTAAGAAGAAGCACATGAGAGAGAAGGTCCGCAAGATGTAAGCACAAATTTTGACACTGACCCTGTTCATATTCTGCGCTCAATCTCGTTGCTTTCGTATTGGTATTCATATTGCACTGATGGGTCTTCAATTCCGGTCTTTATGGAGCTTTGGGTATCTTGAATTTATTGATTGTTATCAATTGATGTCATCTTTTTTGGGCGCTTCGGGAGATGAGCTTGCTAACTTTGTAATGGTTGTAGATATTGGATTTGATTTGGCTTGTGTTCTTGGCAAATGTCTAGTGTCTGATTGAAGTGTTTGTTTGTTGATCTTTGCTAGTTGGAACAATTTCATTTCTAATTTCAGTTTTCTTTTAAACATGGTTTAAATAGTTAGCATTTCAAAAATATGTGGTGTGGTTGAGTTCAGCTGAATTCGTCTTCTCTGAGAATAAAAAATTACTGAAACTGAAGGCTCGAATTCATCGCCTTGGCATATAATAAAGGTCATGGCTAACACCGTAGGGTATGGGTTCATTTGAAGCAATTAAAGCATATAATAAAGACTGGCATTTTGTTCATGGCCAACTTCATTGCAATTTAATCTTGATTCTATACGGATTTGCCTATCTAAACAAAGAGTAAAAGAAGAAGGGCGAGAAAAGATATGGTTTCAGAAGTATGTTGACATCTCTTTGTTAGTGATTTTTCAGAAGAAATTTCACACTCTGTGTTATCTCTCTTTTCAGGTTTTACCATGCATATGACAACTACTTGACCTATGCATTCCCGGTCAGTTCATAATCTTCAATGGCATAGTTACGAGTTGGCATGTCACTTCCATCTCTTGATGTTGTAATTTATTATATTTCTTGCAGCATGATGAACTAAAGCCTCTTACTAAATCTTTCACTGACTCCCTTAGTGAGCTTGGAAATCTGAAGGTAAATTTTTATCATTGAGAATGTAATTCATAGTTAGTAACAAGGGGAAATATAATTGTTTATTGTCTCACTTACAGCGTGAATACTTGCCACAAGACTATAGTGGATCTGCCCTCACGCTTATTGAATCATTATCCAGGTATAGCATTTGGCTTGAGTAACAAGAGCATAGATTGTTAGGTTGTGGATGCAATTCTTTAATCTGAATTCTTACTTTTCTAGTTATTGCAATTATTTATTCTAGTTTGGTGTTTTCTTGATTTCATTTATTTGTTGGAGTCATCATTCTGATACAAGATCTCCCTCTCTCTCTCTCTCTCTCTCTCTCTCTCTCTCTCCCTCAGCCTTGTGATTCTGGGTAACGACACTGAATTTGAAAGGGCAGTACTTTGGCTTTCTGAAAACCTAACATTTGATGTTGATGCAAGGATAAATCTTTTTGAGGTATGTGATTGGTATACTTCTTGGGAAAAATTTAATTTGGTTGATGTGTTGATTCTAAAGCTTCAGCCTTCGTGTAGTGTGGTTACTGATTACTCAAACCTGATGAAGTCATCACCATAGTTTCTATTTCTGAATGTCATTCGAGAAGCAATATTTATTGCATAGCAAGCTGCTAATGGTGTTCTTCTCCTCTTGATCATTATTGTAGTGCAACATAAGAGTTCTTGGAGGGCTTGTTTCTGCTCATATGCTTGCTACTGATTCTACAAACAGGTTGGTTCGTGGTGCTTACGAGAATCAGCTGCTTCTGTTGGCTGAAGATTTAGGGAAACGCTTTCTACCTGCATTCGACACACCCACCGGGTTGCCATATGCATGGATTAACTTAAAGGTACTAACAAAACATGCGAAAGTCGAAATTCAAATTCATTTACAACTAGGTTGTATCTGAGATATCAAACTTACCTTCTAAACCAGTGTTAGGTTACCTTCTTATATCTACTGCATCAGCTTCATCATCAAAATAGAAATAATAAAGTGTGATGTATCCCAATCTATAGAACTATAGTAGTATAGGATTTTTGTCTCTTATATCTACTTCATCAACTTCATCATCGGAATAGAAATATAAAGTGGTGGTGTATCCCATTTTACAGAACTATCATTACAAATATGATCATCCTTCAATCCGCCTCTTGCCACATATTCCACTAATTCAGCATCATAAAAGTGATATTTTTCCTTAAATTGTAATTATCATCCTCGAGACCACATTCTGATCAAAGCTAAACCCATCAGTTTGTGACAAAGAAGATTGCAAATTTTGAAAGAGATCAAGCTCCAATTGGAGTGGCATCATAGCTGCTTGATGAATTGGAAGCCCACATATTCAATAGTATGATGAGATAATGTATTACTTCAATTGTCCACCGAAACCTAAATTTCTTATTGGAAAACAAAGAAAAAATCTCTTTAGGGTGCTGAAGTAGGCAAATCCCCAGAGTTCTTGGTGGAAAGAACAAGTCAAAGGCAATTTTATTGATAGTCAAGAATAACTAGCTTAAATAATATCATAATATTCTATTTACTTGAAGACAAAACCCTAAAACCCAATAACATTAAATCTAATCCTAGCCATGCATGTTGTAAGTAAATGAAAAGACCAAAACATCCTTAAAACCCTAACTATACTAGCACAAACAATACTTCTAAATAACTTTACAGTGCTATAAGTAGTATTGACGCTACAATACCAGTGAATAGTACCACCTGCTACAGTACTATGAACAGTTAACACCCCCCACCTACCCTTGATGCTATTCTAGATTAATGTGATGCCGAAGACAAGCTCTGGTGTTACTTAAACAAATCTTACATAATCTTTTAGACCAATTCACGTTTCAATTCTCAAAATGTATGAATATTGTCTGTTGGTTTTGTTTGTAAGAAGGATATATGACTCCACATCAATGCGAAATTCTGTGGACAGTACGGAGTGATGGTGAACGAGACTACTGAAACAAGCACGTCAGGGTGTGGTAAGAGGATTATCTTTAAAGTTTAAGACAAAGCTATCACAAAAATTGCAGCCTTGAAATGAGCTGATTTTCATTCTGGATTCAGGTTCTCTGATTCTTGAAATGGGAGCCTTATCACGATTGACTGGCGACCCTACATATGAATCTGCAGCTTTACGTGCTCTTCGTAGGTTATGGAGCATGCGGAGTTCATTGAATTTACTTGGAACGACGCTGGATGTCGTAACTGGGGAATGGATTGAGTATTCATCTGGTATTGGAGCTGGTAGGCACTCTGAGGGCCTTTATTTTTTTTTTTGGTGCTGGATTTTATGTTGTTTGGCTTCTGAGGCTACCAAATATATAAGCTTCCTTTTTTAAACGTTAGTATTTATTGCATTGCCAAATTTGCCAAACGTGAATGGTGTCCAGATTGCAATGCATGGATCATCTTGCCTCTACTGCTCCACATATTGGGCATGTAATCCCTGATGTTTCTGATGTTGGATTCTGGTTGGCTTACTTTAGGGGTTGATTCATTCTATGAGTATCTATTGAAGGCCCATGTTCTTTTTGGAAATGAGGAGTTTTGGAGAATGTTTCATTCTGCTTACCTTGCAGCGCAGAAATATTTTAGACATGGTCCATGGTACGCACCGATTTCTATCCCTGCTGAATTTGACTCTTTATGTTTTCACATGATTTTATGTTCAACCTATGGCTTTTTGGTTTATGTTTCTAACTTACCTAAAGACTTTTAACTCCTTTGGAAGGTTTTGTGGCTATATATATATATATTTTTTTTAATAAGTAATGTTGTATATATATCAAAAAACGCAGAGAAGCGCAACCGTAATACACTTGAAGTATACAAGAGAACGCCTAAGACGAATGAAAAATAGAGCAAGGAAATCTAAAGGATCTAAATAAGCAGATGTTCAAGTGAAGAGGGAAAAAAAAAATTAGTGTAAAATGCCTTAAAGATCTTTCTTTCTTTCTTTTTTTAAAATTTTTTAATTTAATTAATTTTTTTTTTTTTGAGTATTACAACTTTGTATTTTACCTTAAAATTTTTAAAACAACTCCCTAAGCTTGACATAGCAGTTTTTTAACATTCACCTATCAAATTAGTAAGCTGGAAAAAAATGTTCATGGTTCAAAGCTGCTTGTTGTAATTTAGGTACCATGAAGCGGATATGAAAACAGGAAAAGCAACTTATTGGCAGCTTACAAGCCTTCAAGCATTTTGGCCGGGCCTACAGGCAAGCACATCTTCGTTATTAAAAATCAGCCTCAGCAAGAACCTTCTGACTTTCATATTTGACTTATGGTGATTAGGTTCTCGTTGGGGATATTGCAGCTGCTAATTCATCGCACCGTGAGTTTTTCCACGTATGGGAGAGGTTTGGAGTTCTACCTGAGAGGTATCTCGTTTTGAAGTTTTTGTTATGTCTGCCATTGGTTTGTACAATGGCAGAGTTATTTTTTGTAATGGGGAAAAAAAGACCTTATATGAACTGTAAATTAATTCAGGTATTTGCTGGACCATCAAATGCTGCATCCTACAGAAAAATACTATCCTTTGCGCCCTGAATTGGCAGAGTCAACATTCTACTTATATCAAGCCACCAAAGGTCTGATCATTTTTGTTTGTTATTTTCATTTTCGGCTTGACCTGGCAGTCCCAAGATTTTCTTTCATATTAATTTTGTATCATCTTTTTCCTTTTTTTTTTTTTTTTGTTGGAGATGTTATGCTTATTTAAGCTTTGAACTTATTAAACCAACTGTAGGTTGTAAATTTAAGGTCATTTTGTTGGAAAGTTTTAATTTTATGCAAACATTTCAGTGTCCAAGTTGAAAGTTGCTGGGCCTTGAAGGCATTATGGTAACTAAGTTGCAAGGCAACATTAGTTACATTGTCACTATTGTATCCATAATCTTGCAATGCTCAAGGGGATTGCTTTCTGATAAATTTTAAGCTTTATTTATGACCGTGCTTGTAGGCATGTTGTACAAATGCATCACGCTTCTATTTTGAATCAAGGCACATGGTTCTTCAACTGTACTATTCTGATTTGCACATCTTTGTTTGATTTGTATCGTTTCTCATGTTATCAGATTCATGGTACTTAGAAGTGGGTGAATCCATTGTTGATTCTCTTAATTTATACACCAAAGTGGAAGGAGGATATGCAAGCATTAGAGATGTAACAACTATGGAGTTGGAAGATCATCAACATAGTTTTTTTCTTGCTGAAACGTAAGAGCGTGTTCTTTTTCTTTTCTCATTCTGGCATCAAGTATAAAGAAAATTTTCTCAACCTTAGCAGTGTCAAATTTGAAACTATATCAATGTTTACTGTTTCTGTAGGTGCAAGTATCTATATCTTCTGTATGATGATTCATTTTTGGTTGGTCGGAATTTTATTTTCACAACCGAGGGTCATCCGCTTCCAGTGTTAAGTGATTGGCATGAAAGGCTTCCACAGACCTATATTCCAGCAAACTGGACTTCTGCCCAGGTGTTCTTTCTAGTTTCTACCTATCTGCTTGTATAGTGATCGACTGTTGAAATGATTGAATCACAAGTTTCTGCCATTGCATTCATACTAAATAATGAAGTACTTTTTTTACTTGTGCAGAGTGGAAAGCAAGCAAGACGGGCAAGTTCAATGTCTTTACAAGTCTGCCCTGCTACAAATTTGAATGCAGGGGGACATGGTGACCGACAGGTCGAGAGCGCTTGCCATATCTGTGATGCTCATACCGACCACAGGTGTTTTACCGATGAAGAATGCGGGGTCGATTCAACTACGTGTAGACGAAGATCATGTAGCATGGCTGGTTATTGTGGACTATGGTTGTTCATTTGATATTCAGATATAGCCTTTTTTTTTTTTCTTTTTTCTTTTTTTTTGTATAAAACTACAAATCCCCCAGTACAAGAAACTTTGGTCCACAGAGGTAATTGTTCTGGCAGGTTTGTAATCTAATTCCGATGTGAGAAAGTAGGAAAAGGGTAGAGAATATAATATTACAGGATGCAGAAATTCTTCAAAGTTGCATTCTTTTTCAGATCATGAAATTTTGAATGATCCATACCTATGGGGTGTTCACTTTTTCAAAAGTTCATCATCCTGTGTGTTAGTGTCACAAATGAACATTTTTTTGGCTTAATTAACATGAGTTCCCTCTGATTTGAAAGGTAACGTGACTCAAACGTTTTTCACACGACTTTTGAGTTGTATTCTTTTAACCTATTCTTCTAGGGCCTTCGGCATATAATTGGTTTCTTTAATACCAAGTGACGAAAAAAAACAGCAATGACGAGGCGAAAATATCTGATCATGTAGAGAATGCGAGCCCGGTGGATGAAGAGCTGGTGTCCATCTCTATGCCAGGCTGGAAGGCTGATCTTAGACGAAAAAAGCATTGGGTGGGTGAAGGAACAGGTACTGACTATCCTTGTGAGTGGACCCCACATGGGAAATCAGACGGGTCACGACAACCCAGCTCGGCCAACCCGGCCGGCTCCAGTCATCGATCTCTTCTGCTTTTGCTTTTTTTGTCCTGACCCGAATCTCGGGTAAAGGTGTAGATATTTTTTATTTTTTTACCTCCAGTGGGACATAAAGGCACGTGGATTAGAAGCTTGGTACGGATGGTACTATATACCTGCTAACATACCCTGTCTACTCAGTGCTGTTGGTATGGGTGTACGGTGCTTACAATCATCCAGCCAGCTGTCTGCAATAAAAAAAAGTGCCACTTTGACCCAGGCCATGATGTCCCAAGGACAACTGGCTGTGTCTATAAACCAAAAGTACTATATACTATGTTTTTGCTAAAAACAAAAACCAAAAAACAAATTATACGATTTATTTCTTTAACTTGCCCTTGAATTTAAATTTTGTATCACCATTTTAGAATCAGGTAGACATTTTCCAATAATGCTTATGCTATGCATCATCTCTATAATCCCCTTTCTGTTCTTTAGATCTTGGGTGACAAAGTTCTCAATTGCATTTAACCCATAAAGATTGATTTTTGGGTTTGAAAAGAGCATACCATGTAGACTTTGAAGGGATGAGAGGAAATAAGAGATAATGAATAGAATTATTTAAGAAATTTAGTAATTTTATTGTTCAATTATTAGTAATTAGGTAATAAATATGAGGAAGTTTTTGTAGGATCTATCTGTTCGAACAAATCTCGAGCAATTCGTCTCTCTATTCAGGCAAATGGGCCTAATAAACTTGTTCAAATGGATCAACCCTATAAAACACTTTCAGATGTACAACTATAACTCTTTTTATTTATATGATTATAGTAGTCCCTTCAGTTATAACATATATGTTTGTACTACTTTCGAACAAAGTATTCTCTACGGCCATCTAAAATATTCTTCTTCTTCCACGACAAAGCCAAGAAAACCATTTATCAATACTACAGTACTACACCACCCATTCTCGTCTTTATCCAAGTATTTAATTAACTCTTCTCGTTGATTTGATTCAATATATCCTTTCCCACGCGAACAAGATGAAATGCGTGCTACACTGCGTTGTGCATATAAAATTGTCATGCGAATCAGTGATGCACATGACAGTTTCAGGATGCCTCGTGGATCATGATTGCACTGGATAAGCACAACAACATTAATTACCAAGTACCAACTCTCTCAAAAATAATAGCACTTGGCTTGCCCCAAAGCTCGAGGCGTCCCTACACGATGACGTCATACCCCCCCCCCCCCCCCCCCTCCCACAATCGTAATTACAAGTAGAAGGCGTGACCAGTTTGGTAATATCGACTCAAACAATACCCCTATAAAGAGAAGACGCATGCCAGCCAGCATTTCATCCATCCAGAGCCTGGCATTATGGCATTACGTGTGCTTTTTCTCTTCGTGGCCTTTCTGTTCTGCTTCACAATGGTACACCCTACAGGCTTGCTGGTTTCTTTTGTTGCTCAGAAACGTATTTTTGTTACCGTTTCTTATATTAAATAAACCATCTCTCAATCTTCATGCATGCAGGTTTCATCTGACATCAAGAAAGAAGAAGAGTTACCCCATCTTGGCCTGGCGGTAAAAATCTCTACTAACTTAATTCTGTAGTAAATTTAATTACCTGTTGCGTTGGTCTAATGCGTGAAAGTTTTTTTTACAGCCTGTTGTGAGGGGTGCAAACAGAAGGCTCATGCAGGAAGTTGGTGGGTTTATCTATTTTTTTCTCTCTTTTCTTCCCTCTGGGTTTATTATAATTTTTCTGACCTTTTTTTTTTTTTTGGTGGGTTTAGATTGTGGAGGACTGTGCAAGCAGAGATGCAGTCTTCACTCGAGGCCAAACGTGTGCAACAGGGCGTGTGGCACGTGCTGTGTGAGGTGCAAGTGTGTGCCACCTGGGACAGCAGGGAACAGGGAGATGTGTGGGGCATGCTATACTGACATGACCACCCATGGGAACAGAACCAAATGTCCATAGGCTGACGAAATGTTCCCCCTGCCCAGTTTAGCTTTAGATTTATGCATGTAGCGAAAACTGTTTTTCTTTTCTTTTCTCCTTTTAGTTTAGCGATGATGTGAGTGGTGGATTCTAAAGCTTTTGTGTGTTTTCAAGTTTATGTTATGTGCGTGTGTAAATGTGTAATAAACGTCGCTATAAATAGCAGTTTATCAATTTCTAAAGCTTTTGTTATATGACAACAACCTGAACATCAGTAATTAATATTTGTTAGCACAGTTCTCTATATACCATTTTATTTATTTATTTATTAATATGAATGAGTAACTTTGTTAGCAAACAACTAAACATTTAACAAAGAAAAGTTAAAGTTGAAAAATACGAAGCAAATAAAATTTTCACAAAAATTAAACTAATTTCTTATTTATTCAAGCAATACAAAAGAATATCATTTTTTTTTCGTTCTTTTTAAATTTATCTTTTGTAACAAACCGGATACTTACTTACCATTTAATAAGTTGTATAAACTTCTCTTCAATGTACGGATTATTGGAATGTCTCAAAAAGGTATCATTCTTCCAAATAATATATATCGTAGAAACAAAAATTAACCGACACAAATAAATCTTCATAGTTTTGCTCCTCCACACCTTCAAGCTCCAGCCCAAAAGAAACCAAATCTTCCTGAAAGTAGCGGTTTAAGCACATTACATATACTCATAACCTGCCAAATTCTGCTACTATAATTACAAGCTAAAAATAAATGAACTTTATCCTCGATTACATTTATCACGTCACATCTGTGAATAGTGTTACTCGTGAGGTTGACAAGGTGATTAAGTATGGAGCGCACTTTGCTTGAAAGGAGTGGATCTCATGCTATGTGGGTACGACGGGACCGAGCCAATGGACCAAATTGGGGCCTTTGAATGTTAAGTTTTGTGGGCCTGATGGGCCTGACAGTTCAATTATCAACAATATTAATAAATAAATAAAAATTACTTATTAATTTAAATTTATAGATAATTCCTTAATTTAACCTATTTTTACAGATGATATTAGAGCACATGATATCACATTGGTTTGTTCTTATACAATTTAACCTATTTTAGTCAAATATTCTATTTTAATTATATATTCTTATTTTGAACCTATTAGGTGTGATAAAAAAATATTAATTAATTAATTAATTAAATTCATCCCAACTGTTACTTTTTTTTTTTTTTTTTTGACATGTCGACACAAAGGAAGGAGAAAGGGAAGAGAAGATTCGAACTAGTGATTTCTACTTCATGAGGCGTGATTCATAGCCGATTAAGCTACTCCTTAGTAACCATCCCAACTGTTAAATTAATTCACTAGCGTCTAAATACACATGGTTCCCATAAGACTCTGGGCATCACATGAACAAGGGCTGCGTTCTTGTTGGGCCTGAATACGGATCTCAAATCACCTGCAACTGTAACGACCTTTGTTTCAGATCCAAAAGGAAAAGTTGGGCCTTCGTTGACCCACGATCGGCCCATAGTAAAAACCCGAATCCGAGCCATTTCAGAACCCCTTTTCCCGCCACGCGTTGTACATGATCCGAGTGTAATTCCGCCCCTCCTGCTCATAGTCAATTAGTCCATCATATCTCTCTCTCTCTCTCTCTCTCTCTCTCTCTCTAAAATTCGAAGAAATTGAAACACTCACAGAAACCGTTTGTCTCAATTCACAGATCGACCTCTTCGCTGATCACATAGGGTTTGAGGTAAATAATCACAAGGCAATTCGACTCTCAAAGGACGTTTCAAATCAAGCTAATGAAGCTGAAGATCAACAAAGTTTCTGATCTCAGCTCCATCTCGGTCCTTCCTCCTCACGCGAGGTGAGAATTTGCATTCACGACATGCTCTGTTTGGCTCCTGAGAATGTGCGGGGAAATGTTGAGAATCGAGGTTTTGAATGATCTTGAATTTTCTTTAATTTTGGAGAAAGTTTTGCTCACCCGAGCTTAATTCCACTCTTAAGCTTTTAGTTGAGCTCACTCTGAGTCCTTGTCATACGCGGTTCAAATTTTCCTTCAGAGCATTCTCTGTTTGGTTCCAAAGAAAACACTGAAAATGTTAATAAACTCGAAGTTTTGAATCTCAAAATTTTTAGCATTGTGGAATTTTTATCGCTTAACGATATTATTAGGCTTAGTCAACCTCAAGCTGAGCTCGACCTCGGCTCATGCAAGGTTCGATTTTCACTATTGCTTATAGATTTGTTTAGCTCGGCTTAGCACATTTCAAAAGAGCACCAACAGGTAGTATTAGACCTAAAATTCTGCTTCTTATTTTTCTACTTTCATTCGTTTTCTCTGCATCCAAACAAATGAACTGATTCTTCAGAATTCGTCTTAATTTTGAAATTTTTCTTTGATTCGGTAATGATTTGAATGAGATCAAGTGTTTAAAGAGGATCCGTGTGGTTGCTGCGAAAATACAGGAGAGAAAAATATGATTCAAATTTCTCATCCTTTAAAACCGTTAGCACGGAAAAATCTTTCTTCATATATGTTCTAAACTTAATTCTTTTTCTTTTCTCCGTTTCTCTCAGAAACCAAAGAGAGGGAAAGAGCATTCCTATCTGCGAATAAATCTGTTATCATATCTGCCTTTTTAGCCTTTGTGATGATCCTGAGGACTTCAAAAGCTTCACTTCTCACTAATTATAATTCAAAAGGACTAAATTGTCCACTCAACTGAAGCTAACTCAGCTATTTGCTAGTGTCAATTTTTTTTATTGTTCTTCTCTAACTGCACCTCTGTAAATTGGCTTCTATTTTAAGATCCCTTGTTTGTCTTCTTCACTTGTGCTGGTTGTTTCGGAAATGATCTGAAGGAGATCAAATGCTGTACCGACTGGACCGCAAGCATCACAGCTTCAATCTCAAGCATCACAGCAATCATTTTCGCAGGGAATTTCATCTCAGCATGGCATGTTTTCTCAGCTCTCTCAGAACTCTCTCAATGAGGTTCTGACAAATGATCAGGTTTGAGTTTTTATCTTTCTAGAAAATATTGGTTCTTTTCTAGGGTATGGTTTCTTTGTAAAAGCCTTGTAGCCAAACCTAACATATGGACTTGTTTTAGTTTTATGATTTTGAGAATTGAGACGCAGTGGCTTCAATATGTTAATGTAAAACAGAGAAGTTAATTTTTTTTTTTTCCGAGTTGATTATTCTTTTCCAATTTTTTCTTCTCTTTTTTTGGCACAAAAATAAAGTGTAATCATTATTATACTTGTTTGTTGGTTTTGATATTGAATCTTTGCAGAGATTTGGTTCTCAAGAACGAGAGAACTCTGTGAGGAAGATTTCTTGCTTGCCCCCACTAAGTTGTACACGAGAAGATAGTCTAATGCCAATCTCAAGATCTTCAGGCAATCTGATCCGCAAATGGAATTCTGCTTCTGTTCCAGATCATAGATGTAAGCTCACTCCTTAGTGTGAAATTATTAAGTTATCGTGGAATGGTTTAACGATTGATGGAAACTTCATGAAGCCACACTTTTGTTCCTTTGTTATTTTGCATGCATGATGCATGTGTATATCTTCGCAGGGGATACTGAATTTTTCATTTGCCTGAGCAGGTCAGAGTAGTGAAGAACTAGAACATCGAATTGGATTGATGGAAACTTCATTAAGCAGGTTAGGAATGATATTGGATTCTCTTCAGAGCGATGTCATGCAAGTTAACAGAGGAACAAAAGAAGTTTCACTGGAGAGTGAGTAATCTAGTCCAACATCTAATACATTAAAAGTAGGATTTTAAGAGAAAATATGTAACTCATCCTGTAACAATAATACTGTCCTAATCCATAGAGTTGTGAATTATTGCGACTTAAAACCCAGGAAAATTTTACAATTTTCAGAAATTTTCAGATGAATTAAGTTCACTTATCTATTTATTTGAAAAGTAAAGAGCAGTAGGCATTTAATCTTATCTAGTTCCAAGGAATAAATTCTTTTTTTTCCCCTCCTTTTTTTGGTGGGCAGTCAGATATTTTCTTTGTAACACTTGAGGTTGATGTGTTGCTTGACTTATGGTTTGGTAAGCATTTGATGATGAATTTAGTTTGGCTTTTCTAAAGATTTTCATCAATAAGTAGGAATTGATTTGAAATGTGATGAACAGCGAATACAAGTAACCACTGGAGACTGACTGTTTGCATGCAATGTCCATAGTTGAAGAACACATGATTAATTAAAACAAATTTCTTTGTTTCCACAACTTTGATTCAGTGGAAGGCATACGGCAGAAGTTGATTCTTCATGATAGCTTACTGCACTTGATGGTAAATCTTGTTTACTTACTATGTTGACCTAGTTAATTGTTTAAAACATCATTGGGTGTGATCCTTTGTACCACAATTGAGATATGGTAAACAGAACAAGGGACAAGAAGATATCAAAGCTAGCCTTGCTGGGGGCTTCAGGTCGATATCTGATCAGCTAAGCAAAGATATACATCAAGACAAGTTACAGGAGATTTGCTTGCTGATGTCAGCTTTTCCACAGCAGATGGAAGCATCTATACTGCAATTACAGGATAAGCTCAGCAAAACCCTCGCCAAAGAAATGCAAGTATGTATGATGTCATAACAGACATTGCTGGTATATGTGTGAATACTTGAGGCTTTAAGATAATTCATTTTGTGCTCCTTGTTGTTTGACTAAAGTGAATATCAAAATGAATTTTATTATTTGCCTGACACATCCAATGCTCAATCTTTCCTAGTTCCAGATCTTTACAATTTTCTCATTTCAGTTACTCAGTATATCTATTACAAATAACACTGTGCCTCTCAGCGTATTGTTTTGTTGTCACTTGTTCTCAGGCAATAGCTTGCAGGGTGAAGACTCCTAACCAGAAAGATCCAGCACCCTCCATCATTCTACCGGAGGTGCTTTATTCTTCTTAGACAATGATCCATGAGCTTTCTTTAAGTACTTGCTATTCTGGACTTATATTCTCAAAAGGCCTCTTACATTTGCCACTGTGCAGGGTGCTGACCACCGTGCTACTCCACAGAGATATGCGCAGCCTCCTAGGAAGTATGTGAAACTCAGTTTATTTCTGTTGGCTATAGTACTGCTCAATTGGACCAAGTTACAGCCTTTGTCTGAACCTTGTAAACAATGAAATCTCCTAAATATTAACGAATTGAAGCAATTTAAGTCCAGCTTATAGGAATTTTGCTTCTTTTATCCTCTGTTTTGGATAGGAGGTATAAGAAAGAAGATATTGTGCCATAAGGGAAGAAATCTAGAAAGGACAGACTGAAAATAGATTCATTTAAGGTCATCCATTGACTGAAATATGATGGACAAGAAAGCATTTAACCATTCCAAATGAGACTTTTATGTGCATGTGCATGTGCATGTGCTTGAAAATGGCATTGGAAGCAATTAAATTCCTGTTGTTGTGCTCTAGAGCTTTGAAGTGTTTGGTGCATTTAGTTGCTGCAGTACTCGTTTAAAACTCGAGTCTTCTTCCCTTCGATGCGATCACGAAACAGGACCTTTTTTCAGTATTTTCTTTTTGAGAAAGACGAGTGCTGGATTATTTGTCTAATTCTGTCTTTTAGTACTTACATGTTCTTGGACATATGTGTTGATTCTTCAGTTCTTTCAAGTGTTCTTTTTTAGTATCATGTTTTGTTTGGCCTTTCAAGAGATTACAAATGTTTGCCTGACTCCAGTTCTGCAGTGCCGCCAAAGGTCTGTGTGCAAGCAACTGTAGTTCCAACTCCAAGGGTAGAAACAGGAGGTTGGAAGACGGTAAAAGCAGAAAAAATGATTGCCAAGGATAGGGCACCCAGCAAGGTGCAGAAACAAAACGGATTTTGTTCCCTCAAACAGGTAATTCTTGTAGTTTTCCCCCCCACCCTTCTATTCCCCCCTTTCTTTGTCGGAAAACCTGCCATGTTTTCTGATTTAGATATTTTAGTTTAACCTGGCATCTTCTAAGGCGATTGGCATAATAATATGAATTCTATTGAGTTACTTTCCTTAAAATGTACTTGACAGCAGAAGCTGACCTTTTACCTCAAGTTGTGCATGGAAATTTTGGTGCTTTCTCATTTGAGGAGCCATATAAATATATTTTCGTAGTCTATTTGAGATGACAATATATGATGCAGGAAACAAGTTGTAGGATTAACATTGAATCAGATGAGGAGATGGATGGAGATTTTTCCTGCTTGCTTGAAGAGAAGGAAACAGGTGGTTAATGAAAGTAAATTGCAGCATTTATTATTCTTGACTATTACTGCTCATGTATCTCGTTGATTAATTTTTCTATTGCAGGTAAAAATGGAACCACATATTTTTAACTAGACATCTTTTGTCTTGAGATCCCGGCATTCTGAAAATGGAGAGACAAGTTAGAACTCTACATTAAGTATTCAAAACTAGAAAACATTTTATTTACCATAGCTGTACCCAAAAGGCTTACTGAGAGAGTTATTGGGTACTACTCGAAAGCAGATGCACATTTCAGTGGGTCTCAAAAATCATTTTACTCATGCGAAGACTACTTTTTCGTTTATAACCCTATTTAGGAATAATGTATATAAATGTTCGCTTTGTTGAAACAATGAGCCATGCTATCATCAGTTGACCTCAGCATCTAGCCGATATACTATTTACTTAACGTCCTCATGATCTTTTTTCTTTTTTCTTTCAACTGACTTTATTTGGATTACAGATATTGCTGTGAATATGACCATTATTTTATTTTCAAACTTTGCCTCATCCTAATTGCTTCCTTGGGGAGGAATAGGAAAGTGTTTGATGGAGGAGATAAAGGAAGAGACTGCACGGATTTTGAAGAAAGCGAGGAAGCAAAAGAGAAAATCCTGTAATCCAATAATTATTAATTGAAGGTAAATTTTTCACTTCTTGTAATTGCAATGCTGATCATTTCATGCTCTGCAGATTATTATAGGTCTCAAAGGCTTTATGTTACTGCAAGTGTGTATAAACTCTTTAAGAGTCTTAGATTGCTTAAATGAAATGAAATTATTTTTTATTGTATTTCACACTGAACATGAAAAGGAGTGCAATTTGTTAATAGAATTTTAAATGTTATGAGATTATCGAGGTTAGAAGCATTAGAAATTTCCAGAAAGTTGCACTTCAACAGTTAACAAGGATGCATGTCTCTAGCACTTAGTTGATTTGCCACCTAGTCACTTTGAAACTCTTACACCCACTCCCTCCCCACGCTCTTTGGTAAAGGAAAAACAAATTTGGGGTTTAAAATCTAAAAAGAAACAAAGCAAGTCTTTTGGATACTTATGATTCCGGAAATAACAATGCATCCACGAGAGATGTTAAAAGTTCCCTTGGTGTCTGACATCATTTATGACTGGTCTATTATACTATTTGGCAATGTTTCTAAATCTTTGAGCAAGAAGTCCTGCCGTTGCATGAAAAAGGAATAATACGAAGCCTACTATATCTTCCATGCAGTTCTAGACATTGTTACGTGCTTTAGCCATTGTATTTGATAGCTCTGCTTCTAATATGAGGTTATGACTTGGAATTATGCCTTAGCTGGTTGTTCAGGTGCAAGATATCTCTGCAACTGATGAAAAGGAAAAAGGATTCTATCCCAAAGACTCCCGGGGCACGGCACTGCCATACTAAGAGTTCGACTACTTCTGGTACATTTCTTTCTCCACCCATGTGCCTGACCAATTTGGGATGACTAAAGTTGACGGAATATAGTTTTATCTTAAATGGTATTTTCCTTGAAGGGAAATTTTGAGCTGCTCTAGTTGTATTCAACATATGAACTGAGTGCCTTGTGACCGATTGTTGAAATTAATACATGAGAAATATGAAATACTTGTTCCAGCTAGGTTTTTATTATTCTGTAGACCCAGAATATTTCTCGTTGGTCATCTGTCGAACCAGGATAATAGTAATACAAATTACTTTGATTGTACTTCTTCTTAGACTGTCTCATGCATTCTCTTAGTCTATGGTCGCCCAATTTGAAACCTAACAGTAGAAGCCTCAAGTTGATAACATATGGGGACCAGATAAGAAACCATCTAATCATGCATAAAGCATATAAGAGATGTAAAGGAAATCTAAACATAAATTCGACTAGCCAGACATTTTAGGACTACGAAAACTATTGTATTTCCTAACTATGAGTACATATTTTCTCTCCAGACACTTGCCAAGTTATTATTCGTATATGTTTTATGGTGAAGATCCAACAGTAGATGAGCTTAAGTTTGGCACAAAAGCATATTGGAATGGTAAAACAAGCCCGGCCCAGTACTACTTTGAGTGGCCTTTCATTTCTGCCACCCGCGGAGTCATCCATAGTAAAGGCCCAAAAGAAATATCAAACTGGCCCATGGGCTACGGAAAGCTTTGTTAGTTTTCTTCCATGGTGAAATATTAACCATACACCCGTTTATACAGTAAGTACTCTCAAATTGTTAACCGAAACAAACACACAATTCACTAGTATTTTTGTTAGCCAAAAAGCTACGTAGGAATCCAAATTTCCTGATCGGGTATGGAATTCCAAACATTTCTCCCACAACAAACAAACAAAACTGTTAAGATTAAGAAATGAGCAAGTGTTGGTTTTTTTCCTCCAGACCTTAGAAAAAAAAAATGGTGGTCAATATATAATATATAGTCATTGAAAATGTATTGTGGGTTCTTTATTGTTAGCAATAACGCATGAATGACGAAAGACCTTTTTTTTTTTAATTGTTTTGGTCTTTTTCTTTAAAAAGGTTTTACTACTGCTTGGAATGGCAGTCAGAACTAACGGTTTGGAAGTTATAGGATCATATTTTCTCCATTCACGCGGGTTCTATGCACTCTCTATTTTGTCATGTCACTGTCATATTTATGTAACTTCGTGGATCTTAAAAAATTGTAAATTTCAAACGAATAGATATTTAGTGCGCACAAATCAGAGAGAGACATATATGACATAAGGTGAAAAGACCACACATATGATAGAGTACTTGATGCGTTGGGATTCACGAATTGGGGAATCTGTATTTTCTGCCATCAATTTAGTCAATAAATAATATAAAAAAAGCATTTATAAAGCTTATCTCTCGAAAAGACCTAGGCATTGTTTGGTAAACACTAGGTTATGTTCAAATACTATTTATTAGTTGGTGAAAAGAAAAAAAATAAGAATAATGATCAGTATAAAATTGAAAAAGTTGTATCGAAAAATGAAAAAAATTTATTTTGTAATAATTTTTTTATTTAAATAGTAATTAAAATAAATAAATAATATGATATAAAAAATAAAAATATTTTTATGTTAATTTTTTTAAAAAAATAAGGTAAATAATATTTGGAGGGTGAGAAGATGTTTAACAAAATGAGATAAATAGTATTGGTAAATAGTATTAGGAAGTAGGTCTCATAAAACTATTATACAATTGGGCAAGACAAACGATAATTGCTAAAATTTCGGATCTTGCATCAATGGGTCCGGACAATGCTTAAAGCCTCACGATCTATTGTAGTTGGCAGAATGGCCACTAATTTTCAACCGAATTCTGGTGTACCAAGATCCAAACTCCAAAGTGTGTGTATCTTGCCGAATTGTCATAAAACTTTCTTAGTTTTGGTCTTTTCGAAAAGTAAATCACAATGTTAATTTATTTTACCATAACTTTTCTAGATGGGCTGTCACTATTTAGAGTGAAAAGCATTCGCATTTATTCCCTACCTCCTACTATTATAGCATTTGCATTTATTCCCAACCTCCTACTATTATATCGTTTGTTAGTGATTTAAACCACCCTAGCTAGTTCCTTTTCCTTGGCACGTTAATATATGGTGTAAATTCAATGATCATAGGGTTGATATGTGCCATTCCATTATTTGTATATTATTAAAAATGTACAACCTATGTGTAACCTATGTGTAACCTTATCTTTTTCTATGTATAGTTTATATGCGTTGTCTCCAAACAAAATAATGAAAGAGTGGGATAGATCAACTTAGAAAGGTGAAAAAGGAAAAGGATATTTCAATGCCTGAAAATAATATCGGCCATCTTCTTCCCCAATACAACATTGAAAAAACAAAAACAAAAAAACAAATTCTGTTAAAATATTTTTGTTACGACAATATATACTTAATAAGGCGAGAAAATCGATCTCACAAAGACTTTTAGTAGCCTTACTATAAATACCACATAAAAAATTAAAGTTTATAAATTTCTTTTGTCTTTTTTTTTTTTAAAAAAAAAAGGCCAGTAAGAACTCTCTCCAATGTTCTTTTTTCTATCTCCCTTAATTACGAGTCAAATGAAATTACAAAAATTCAAACCCTTTTAGCTCTCACTTTTTATAGAAACAAAAAATATAAATTCATAGAACAGAGCTTCCAATAATCTATACACAACTCAAACGTCTCTTACACCTCTTCAAACATTAACCAAAAAAGAAAAGGAGCTTAACGTACACTCCAATAGAGTATATAATTTGAGGCATGATAAATGCACAATTTTTTGGTATAATTTTGACCTAACTTTTCTTTTGTTTTTTTTTTTTATTTTTTATTTTTAAACAAAATAAAGAATAAAAATTTTTTTTTGAAGCAATATCATCTTATGTGGTCCTTTTTTTATTTGGTATTTTTTTTATAAAAAAAAATGAAGGTATTTTTCTTCATAAAATGGTCATTTTTTTATATATAAAAAAAAATGGTCATTATTATGAAGAAAAAGACCATTTTAAAAAAATATTAAATAAAGAAAGAAAGAAAAAAACGACCATAGAAGATGTTATTACTTCAGAATTTTTTTTTTTTTAATTTTAATTTTAAAAATGACCACATAAGGGAAAAAAATTAGGCCAAAAAGTTGTGCATTTATCATTTTTCATATAATATATATCATAATGGGAAAAATATAATTTAACCACTCAAGTTATCATCTATTTTCATTTTAGGCCTCTAATGTTCAAAAAGTGATAAAGTAGCCCTCAAACTACTAAAAAGTTGCAATTTGACCACTCCGTTAGTCAACACAATCAAATAGGATGTAAAATGCAAAACGACGTCTTTTTTTGAGGTTAAGTTTCTAAAATGCCCTTTTAAAAAAAAAAATCAATTTAAAAAGTGCCCCCAAAAGCGATGTCGTTTTGAAAAAAAAAAAAAAAAAAAAAAAAAAAAAAAAAAAACGGTGGTGGTGAGCCACCCCCAGGCCATGGGGGTGACCGCCTAGCCACACCCACAGGTCTGGGGGTGGCCGCCCAGCCACCCCCACAGGCCTAGGGGTGGCCGGCGAGCCATTCATAAACCACCAGTTTTTTTTTTTTTTTCCCTGAAAACGACATCATTTTGGGGGGCATTTTTTTAGTTGATTTTTTTTTTTCAAAATGGTATTTTAGTAACTTAACATTTGTCAAAATGACGTAGTATTGAAGTTTCATCTTATTTGACGATAATGACTAATAGAATGACCAAATTGTAACTGGTTGATAGTTTGGGGCTACTTTATCACTTTTTGAATATTAAGGGGCTAAAATGAAAATGAATGATAGTTTGGGGGTTAAATTATATTTTTCCCTATCACAATTCACACACAGGAATAGGATGCCACACCAATTAAAATTTTTAAATAATATATAATATGAGATATGCAATAGTGCAATAAAAAAATTATTTTTTACCTATAAAAGTCGTAAGTGGCAATAGGTCACAGGCCCATCAGTAGGTATGGCCACAATAACTACGAATAGGGCCTATGACCTCTTGCCACTTAAAACTTTTATGGACAAAAAAATTATCTTTTTATTGCACTATAACATTTTTCTAATAATATAGTGTGTTACAATAAAATCTAAATTAAAAAATAGATTGATCTGATCCCCAACCGAACCACCTCAACTCTGGTTGTAGGAAAAACATCTTTTCCTTTCAGCAACCTAACCAAACGATGGGGATTTGGTGAACTGGAATCATCGAACCGTTGCCGTGTGGTCAGGACAACGCATGCGTGCAAAATTCCAATTTTTTTTTAAAAAAAATTTTGCTGCACGGGCGTGCTACGCACGCCGCGTGCAGTGAATCACGACTCCAGGACAACACAAGACTGGCCTAATTAGTCATGGACCACCCACAAGTGGACAAGTGGCTTGATTCTGATCTGATGACCACCACACGTGGTGCATCATCCACGTCAAGCGACAGGGACCCATGGCCCCTTGATGGGTACGAGAAATCCCGTGGGCCCAGTGTTTTATTTTTATCGTGTGGTTCAAAATCCCTCGGGAATACCAATCCCGTGGGCCCAGTGTTTTATAGTGTTTGGATGTTTGGTAATCATTTTGAAAAAAAATATAAAAAGTGTAGCATATTTCAAAAATTAAAAGAAAATTTTAAATGTAGTCCTTATGTTTTTATGTTATTACAATTTAATCCTTTAAGTTTTTAATTTTAACAATTAATTTTTTTTTTTTTTTTTTTTTTTTTTTAAATAGGTCTCTCCATTAACCTATTGTCCATTAAATAAAATGCATGTTATGTCAAATAGAGGAATGTCACTAGTTTAAATCTTTCATCTCTCTTTTCTTGTATAAACATGCCAAATAATAATAATAATAATAATAATAATAATAATATGTGACTCTTGTTTGTTGTGTATAGTTGGCGCATGACATACCAAACAAGTCACGTAATATTAATTAATCGGTATAACATGCTATATTGTTAGGGCATGTTTGTGTGTGCATTTGATGTGACTAAAAGTATGTTAAACACTAAAAAAATCTGTTTGAAAAAAAAAAAAAACCTGTTTAGTAAAAAAAAATTGAAAAACGCTTTAAAAGATTTTTAAAACTTAAAAATGGCTAAAACGTATTTTTGGTAAAAATTTAAAAATGTAGCTTTTGTCAAAAATTACTTTTTGACTTAAAAATTATATTTTTCAAATACAATCTTAAGCATGCTCTTAATTAATCCACTAAAGGGCATGTTGATAGAATGATTTATTTGAAATTATTAAAAAAAAAAAAAATCTTAATAACCTAATTGTCGAAATTAGAAACTTGAAAGATTAAATTGAAATTGGAAAAAATATAGGGACTAAATTTAATATTTACCAAAAGAAAAACGCTTTCCAAGTTGAAAAATAATACACTTCTCTTTCTCTAGTTCTCTTCCAAGTTCTAGGAGAAATCGCTTGTTTAAAGAGATTTCCCAAATCCAATGCCACCAGCTTTTTCATTGCCATCGATCCATGCACCTTTGTTTTTACTGTCAACGTGAAAAACGCACAAATTGGGATTAGACAAAATGACATTATCGTCCCATCCAATTTCATCGTGTGGATACATAGCAAAGGTCAAACTTGGTTTTGCTCCTCATTTATTATATTTTTAACTTTTGGTATAAAACAAATTGGGGTAGCAATGCTATTCTTTTCGGGGGCATGAAGCATGATTGGAGATGGTGAACAAAGTTTATTTTTCGACGTACCAAGGAAGATTCGTGGAAGTAGGGTGAGTTGATTCACCGCATTGTTTTTGTATGCTTCAATAATTTCCAAAGTTGTTTATGTTTAGGAAAATGACTTGCTTGTTCTTAACTATAATGTTCAACTAATCATTGTTGCCTTGTTGGGAAGGATATAATGACGAGGATGATGATGATGTTTATCTCTCAATAATTATAAAATGACTTGCTTGTTCTTAACTATAATGTTCAACTAATCATTGTTGCCTTGTTGGGAAGGATACAATGACGAGGATGATGATGTTTATCTCTCAATATATATAAATTTACTTATCTCAAGAAATATCTAGATTAAAATCGTGATGGGTCATGTTGATTGAGTGAGAAATGTTTTAGAGCCTCTCTATAATTGAGTTTGACAACTTAAGAAGTAGTTTTAGTACTTAAAAGGTTGTGTTGTGCCAAACAATAAGCTAATATGTTTGGTAAAAAAACTCTAAAAGTACTCATTTGAACTTTTTTCTATAGAAATTGTCAAATAATTAACAGTTTTTTTAAAAAAGCTCTTTTGGCTTTAGAAACACTATTCTCTTAAGCAATCTAAAACATGCTATTTCAAATATGCTCTTTAATGTGATATAAAAGTAAGAAGTATGTTTGTTTTTTTTTTTTAATTTTTTAATTTTAATTTTTTTTTTTTTATGGGTTCTACATTTGAAAAGTGTTTTGTGTTTTAAATTGTTTGTTAATAGTTTTGAGAAAAAAGTATACTCCTTCTGCAATCCAGAATACAAAAATACACGGTCATTTCGAGTATTGAGAGGGGACATTGCAACTCCAGTAAATGATTAGAGGGGGCGGCTTTGAAAATTTTGAAACATTGGAAGGACATTACAAAAATGATAATAATTATAAAAGGGTAAATGTAGTTAACCCTATTTTTAAAAACAATAATTTTATAATAGAATAATGCCACATATGTATATATACTGGACTAATGCTACCATTATTTCATTATGCTAATGTGACACAGGCATCTGAAGTGCTTGTGGAATATTGATATGATATGTAGCATTAGAGCATTTACAATGGAATTCTCAAATAAAAGCTAAATTTGAGGAGAAAATTTTATTTTATCATACATCAAACTCTCTATACATTTATTTACTTTAAATATTATTATTTTATTAATTTTAAACCAATAAAGAGAGATGAGAGTAAAAATTAAGCTTAAAAAAAGTATACAACTTTAACTTTTTGGCTCTTAAAATGTATGTGGAGCATCTATGAAAAAAGTTAAAATATAAAGTAAAGAATGCAGCCTATTAAATAAGTGTTTTCATGAACTAAATATAAATAGTCCATTGTAAATGCTCTTGCGCTCGGTAATATTGTCCTTTTCTCTCTCCTATCCTTTATTTGTTTATGTTTCCTTCTTGTTTTGGGTTAGACAAACTATCTCCTATTTCCATGAATAGTCATATTTATTTTTTTTGGCTAAAACGAGTGGGTGTTGCCAAATTGTATAAGAAACACAGTATTGGAATTTAAGTTGATTGACATATCCCATGTAACCCTTTTTCCTGTTCAATTACAAAATAAAAAATTTGATTGATATAAATGAAAGGGCAAGAAAGAAAAAATTAATGCCTAAGGCTGGGGAAAAGAATCCTTTGCTGGTGGATGCTTAGGAGTCACTCAAAGTAGTTTCAAACTCATGGATGGAGTACAAATTCCCCCTTGAATTACAAGAATCAACCCATAGTAGGAAGAAATAATGGTTGATTTTGATTTTTTTTTTTTTTAGAGTTTACTGTGGATAACTCTTTGAAGCTTTCTAATAGCCTTTGCAAGATTATGATTTCCTCAATTTGATGGTCATAATTTAATATTATTTCATTTAACGGCATAATTAATGTCATGTGATAAATATATTGACGTGTCATTCAAAAATAATTAAATAATATATATTTATATATATAACTGATGGAATAACATTAAATTATGACTTATCATTTCAAAGGATCCTTGTCTATCGATCTTTGAAACATTACATATTTCCTCTAAACCAGTTCAAAGGAAATATGGTCAAACCCATTTAAAAAAGTGGCAAGTGTCTATAAATATTTTTAAATTATTTACGTCATTAATAGCAGTTTATTAATTTAGACTAAATTTTTTGTACATTTTAAATGTTTATAGACACTTTGCATTATTTTAAAGAATAAATAAGTTGAAGGATATTTCCTCCGTATTAGTTTTGAGAAAATTTATGTCCGGGAAAGAAATTAAAGAAGATATAAAGATGTTGCAAAAATGCATTAAACACGTTTTAGGCAGCAACTTCGATCAAGGAAATAAAAATTTTCTGGCCAACAAAATAATACGTGAAGAAAAAATATCTTATTGAGCAATTTTTTAAGAGTTCTGTAACGAATCTGCATATGAATAAACAGTCAACTAGGCCAACTCACTGTTAAATTTATCTTACTAAAAAATTAAAATAAAATAATATCTAAATTATTTAACTGGTCAACTAGAGGAAGTCACTTCTAAAATTACCTAAATAAGCAATTATTAGAATAATCTACTAATATTTTAATGTTCCTTCAAGCTTCAATTCAAGGCATGCCATTTGTCTAGAGTAAAATTTGGATCAATCGATCACGATCGTGTAATTAAATGACTTTTAAATACTTTCACTATGATATTATGTTAAATTACCATTTAAAAAATAAAAATTTAATTATTTAATTAATACTTTAGCTAAACAATTGTGTGAAGATTATTTTTTTTTAAAAAAAAAAAACTAAAACTGAATTAAAAAGTAAAAAAAAACCAAAAAACAAAGAAGGTGAATACTTAGCCCTATGAACAATTTTGAGCATGCGAATCTCTCTAAGATTGTTTACTCCAATATTCTATTCGATCATGTAGTGAAATGAGCGGGAGGGAGTGATCAACTTTGGCAGACAATTAATACTAGCTTATATGAGTGAGCCCTATGAACAATTTTGAGCATGTGAATCTTTTTAAGATTGTTTACTCCAATATTCTACTTTTATAGTAAAATGGGCGCAAGAAGGGGTAACCAATTGTGGCAGACAGCTAATACTAATCAGGCTTATGTGAGTAATTTTTTATTGTAGAGAGTCGAATCCACGCCTTAATAAGTAATACCCAACTTTATGAAAATTGTCTTAAGACCACTGAACTACTGTCAACGGTAATGAAATGAAAGCATTTAAATCATACTATTAAAACAACAATTATACCCGGGTTATTTTGGTACATCAAAAGTGATCAAGATTGATGATTAGTCTTTTGAATATACACCAATTTGATTCATTTAGTTGATTTTAGATAATCAATGACATCTACACAGTTTAAACCCGTCAACATATTGTAGTTGAAATGAAAACATTCCTACCACGCAACTTGGCAAAGATGATTAACAAACATTATAAACATTATCTAATCATTATTGTTTTGAATTATATAATTACAACTTGATTCATTTTTTAATATTAAAAATACTTCTATACGAGTAACGACATCAAGGCACTCCAATCCTATTACAATAAGAATAATTCTACTTGCTCATTTTATTTGAATTACACAATAATTTGTTAATTTCATTCAAATTCACGTTAAATAATATTTTGGTAAATAAAAATAAATTTTTTTAAATGAAAAACCACGTCAACGTTAACTTTCTATATATAAAAAGTAAATACTTATTTATTTATTTATTTTTTATGGTTCGGCAAACCTCATTACCCGACAACATGCCTAAGTCTATATGGGATCCAATGTTAACGAGCGAAGCCCATATGTTACGCCAAAAAAAAGGAAAAAAAGAGGAAAAAGGAAAAAAAAAAACAAAAACAAAAAACAAAACACACTGGACTACCACGTATGCTTTCACCAAAATCCGCGTTTTGACGTGGACCCGGTTACAACAAGTCCATCACGCGCTTTCCGTGGGACCCCTCTCAACAAGGCTCTGCATATCTCGCACAAATGATCCTGAACGCTCTCTCTGGAAAGCCAAAGGGTTGTGGAGTATGGTTTAGAGCCAAAGAGTGGCGAAAGAAGACGATGGGAGAGCCTCATGTCCGAGAAGCATCCCAGACACAGCCAAATTCAGACAATGGATAGGAAGATGACACAAAAGTACTTGAAAGATTTGGACTTTTCCTCTTAATTGCCATTTACTATAGTTCTCTCTGTTGTGCTGTATGTATTTATATTTATATATATATAGCTGTTTCGTTCTTATTGTTATTGCTGCGCCGCATGTGGGTCTCTTTGGATATTATTGTTGTTCACGGTTGGCTCCGACACCCACCAAATAGTGTTGTGGGTGTGGGTGTTGCTGGGCTTGGATGATGTCGCAGAAGAGACAGCAAGAGGATGTGAAGGCCCATCCAGAAGGGAGTGGTTCTGAGGATAAGCGTAGGAGGCTTCCTACTTTCAGGAAGTAAGAGTGACTTATTTAATACAAGCTTTGTTTTTTTTGTTTTTTTTCTTCTTGTTAGTTTCTGTTCTTGGTATTGGAATTCTTGTTGAGGCTAAGTGGAATATTGAGTGTGAAAGGAGGTGGGTTATGCTTGCATGTCATGTTTTCTTGTGATATCAGATTGAAATGTTGTGAGGAAGTGGAGATATGGAGTAAATTGAACTGGGTTTGGTAATAGCTGAACTATGTTTGCTTGTTTAGTGCAAATTTTTCTTCATTGCATCTTTCCCATACGGAATTTGATTGCTGTTGGCTTGATATTGTGGAAAATTGATGCCATTTGGTCTTCCTGTTCCATGTGGTTGCATGAGTTGGACAGTTGATGTTGTTCTCAGTTTCTAGAAAGGGATATGGGTGTTATAAAAGTCTAGGGGAAGATTAGGGAAATTGGTTTCTAATTGAGGATGGTTTCTGGTAGAAAATAGTTTCTAATTGAAGGATAACACCGTTGAGTCTGGTTAGTGAAAATTGCTTTTCCTTGTAAATGTGAGTGAACTTGGCTCAATGCCAGGAAGAAATGATTTTAGAATTGTTATTTTAAAAAAAGTTCTTGGAATTTTCATGAGCATTAAATAAAAAATTCAGGAGTAGTTGATGCTAATTGTTATTGAGTATGAACTGGATGTGCATTTGATATAAAGAAATTTGGTGTAACTTCTATGTATTTGATGAGTTCTACTGGACCAAACTGATGACAGTTTTCCCCATAAATTTGTTTTCTAATGATTGTGTTCATACTATTCAGTGTGGTCTGGGAGGTTATGAAAATGCAATCAGTCCAGAATTTGCTGGAGCCAATTCTAGAGCCCTTGATTCGTAGAGTGGTAAGTTAATTTATTTGTGATAATGGGTTCTTCCTTTTATACTGAAGTACTTCTTTGTTCTGTCCATGTTGATTCACTGAAATATAATGCTGTATTTTAGCGGGACTATTTTAAGATCCTATGAACTTGATAAACACATAATTAATTTAAGATAGATAGAAGTGGTGAGTACATACCCTTCTAAACATTGGAGACATCAGACCCTACCATGGCTTTGCAAGCTGCAGCTAACATGCATGTCAGCCCACCGTATGATGGCACTTACCTTAGCTTGACACCATGTATCCTTCCATTGCTGATGGTTGTGCTCTCCTTCCCAAGTGACCATTTTAACTTGATGTCGGTTGCACATTAATCCATGTTCTCCTAGTCAAGGTTTTCACCTTCCTCCGATGGACTTTATTGTATGTCACATGATACCCATTAATGCTAACTGAATTTACTAGAAGATCTAGGACTGATGAATGGCATAAATTTTTGGGATTCTAACATATGTATGGATTCTCTGTTTAGACATGGTGAACTTCATCTACTAAAATACAACAAATAAAAGTGGATTTATTCTTTTCTAGAGACTGCCGAAGCTTATGATAGTATTTATTACCTCATAAATCCCAAAAGTGCTTAACTTTAAACTTTCATAACTACTTTAGGATTCTAAGCATGTTGGAGTAATAATGCACTGAGACTCTATGTGCCTACTGGATTTCCAAAGAGTCAATTCATAAATAATCATCTGATCTTGGAAATCAGTAATGTGGGATTTGCCAGAGTTAGGTTTTCTATGTGCATAAATGCAAGGTTAATGTAGTACTACAAAGCTGTAAAGGTACTGCTTTTCTAGTCTACTTCTTTGTTTCCAGTATCTTTTAAATTCTTGTTACTTGGGCAGCTAAAGTTGGTCCATTCATTATTGTTCTTGTTATGCAGTCCAGTTTTACTTTGCCGCCTTTCATAATTTTCCTGAAAAAAGATTTAGAAGTTCATTTTACCGTGAAATTTATTTTTGTGTGAAGATAAGGATTTTCTTTAGCATGTGAACCCTGTTTTCTGATTTCGCTTGTTGTGTCCTTTCTAAGTTGTGGGATATGAATGTGATTGAATATCAGTATCTGTGGATTGAAGCTCTAAGTTGTCATTTCTATGTGTTGTTAGCTCCCATATCTAACAGCTGTTTCTGTTCCGAATATATGTGTGTCAACAGTTTTCATCGATTATTGTATAATTGGTTGATACTCATTGATGTTATGCTTTTACAGGTCAAAGAGGAAGTTGAATTGGCCCTAAGAAAGCATTTAAACAGCATGAAGCAGTAAGAAATGTTACTCTGGTGATTAGAATTATTTAATAAAGGGTTGTTATGTTAACCACCCTTGGCAATAAGATTAGATAGATGATATACATCTTTTGCAATTCTTTTCAGGAATTGTGGGAATGAGGTACATACTTCGGAGTCGAGAAGCTTACATCTGAAGTTCATTAACAACCTCTCTCTTCCAGTATTTACTGGAGCTCGAATTGAAGGAGAAGATTGTTCCAGCATACAAGTAGCTTTGGTTGATGCTCACACTGCACAACTTATAACTTCTGGGCCGGAATCCTCGGGCAAGGTGGAAATTGTAGTTCTTGAGGGTGATTTTGATGGTGATGAGCATGAAAACTGGACAACCGAAGAGTTTAAAAACAACATTGTGAGAGAGAGGGAAGGAAAGAAACCCTTACTTACAGGAGACGCGTTTGTAAATCTTGAAGACGGCACTGGTGTGGTGGGTGAGATTTCTTTTACCGATAATTCAAGCTGGACGAGAAGCCGTAGGTTCAGGCTAGGGGTAAGATTTGTTGACAACATTGAGGGAGTTAGAGTAAGAGAAGCAAAGACAGAATCCTTTATTGTCAGGGATCACCGTGGAGAATGTGAGTACTTATTTGAATATTCTTTTCGTTTGATTTATCAAGATCTGAGTTTAGAATTTTATTTTAGTTGCTTTAGTGGTCCTTTGTTTTCAAAAAAATCTTGAAGTCCTTTGCTTTACTATTTTCTTTTATATTAAATATCTACCCGTAAATTAGCAAAAAAAAAAAAAAATCTTCATCCTTTACTTTTGTGCCCACTCATTTTTTATACTATTGAGTACTAGTCGTACCACATAGCTTGCCCATAAGAATTAAATACATAGCGATATGATTATAGTCTATTCAATGAGTTCGATATCTAGTCTTGTGATGGGAAGAATCTGTTATCTTGTTTTCCATGATTTTCTTGCATAGCTTGAAGCCATTGTAACTTAGTTGATAAAAATAGTTAGCATGCTAGGTTTCTAATGTAACTCAAGAGAAAGATATTGAAATTAAACTCCACTGTAACTTCTGATTCTGGTTGCAGTGTACAAGAAGCATCATCCTCCTTCTTTGTTAGATGAAGTATGGAGATTAGAAAAGATTGGCAAAGACGGAGCTTTCCATAAGCGATTGAGTCGGGAAAACATCACCACCGTGAGAGATTTTTTGACCCTACTCTTCATAGACCCTCCAAGGCTCAGAAACGTAATTAAACTCGCCTCAATTAATTTTACTTTTTAACAATCCTTGCTGATTTTGAATTTGAGGTACTATCTCCTGCATTTAAATATTCTGTGAAGGGTGATGCATTGTTTTATCGATATACTTTCTGTAATTATTAAAATATCTGAAAACGAGAAAGAGATTACTGATTTGAACTGCCCATATTTTAGATTAATCAGGATGTCTCCTTGTTATTGAGGACAATGGATACTCTTGGGTGTTTTCTTTTTGGATAGAAGCATTCACAAGGGACAATTTAGCCAGTGTGCCTGTGGAATAAGGACATTTTGACTTTACCTTGTGTTGTTGACTCAGACACAGTGTGTATCACTGTTGAAGATGTATCGATATGGCTATAGTTAGATCTTCAGGTTTCTTTCCAACATCTGTGTGTCTATTTCCTTAGTATGGTCTGCAGCTAGGGAGAAGTTCTGTTTCTTAGAATTTAGGGTCCAAATAGGTGGTCTCAGTGAAACCTACGTAATACTAGAATTTATGCTTCATATATGCTCATACATATAACTCCTATGTAATCTTCTGTGAACAAATTGAACAGTTCTGACTGCTTAATATGAGGATTTCCAAGCCCACAAAAAAGATGAAGCAATCCAGCTCTCTTTGAATGGAGTAATTACAGTAGTTGTTTTGGAAATGTGCAGATACTTGGCACAGGTATGTCAGCTAAGATGTGGGAAATCACTGTGGATCACGCTCGGACATGTGTAATTGATAAGAGGGTGTTCTTGTACTGCCCTTCAAGTTCTCAACAGAAAAATGGTGTGGTCTTTAATATTGTGGGACAAGTGAGGGGACTGCTTTCAGAATGCCAGTATGTTCCTCTGGATAAGCTGTCTGAAACTGAGAAGGCACTCCTCTTATCAACTCATATCTGCTTTCTTTTACTTGTTTTCCTCCTTTTTTTTTTCTCTTTGTCATGTCTGACATCTTATGACCAACTTTTTTCCACTAGGCGGATGCCCAGAACTTGGTGATTTCTGCGTTCGAACACTGGGGGGAAGTCATGTCTTATGACGAGGAGGCCTCGCTTGAGGGGGGCTCTTCACACTTAACCGATGTTCATTACCCTGCAAGCTCACCCAGGACAGAGAGTTCCAATGGGAGCAAGTTTTTGGCGTCTCACAAGATTGGTGGATTTGATTACACACAATGTGCATCTTCTCCAGATCTCATTTCAACCATCTATTCTGTTGCTGGTTCTAGTGGTTTGGATGATTATGCTAGCTTGCACAATATTGATGGTATGGGGCTCAGATATGACCCGCCTTTGAGTTTCCCAGGCCAAGTCCCCAGCTCCCTCATTTGTGACACAGACCCCATGACTCAAGCTTTCTGTGATGAGGATCATCTGCAATTTTTTGATACCGCCATTCACTCTCATAACCTCGAGTTAGAATCATCCTCGGATCTTCAAAGTGCCGTCGACAACTTCCTGTCAGTGGCACGTTCTACAGCTGTTGCTCAGATGAGATGGACAAAGGTATTTAGTGTGTTTAAATGGTTCTCAATTCGGAAGGTTGTGAATTGTAAAAACAAGAATCTGGGTTCGAGAAAATCAGAGATACAGTAATGGATAAAAAAGAGAAAAAAAAGAAAAAGAAAAAACATGAGTGGTTACATTTGCAAAATTTAGTGCTAGAGTGCTGCCCATATAATTTTGCGTGCAGTTGTAGTGAGACAAGTCGGTCTAGCTTATTAGATGTAAATACGATGGTGGTTCAAGTGTCTTAGCCAACTGGTGAAAGATCAGAGAACTCTCGTTTTGCTGAAATCAAGCTGTATATGTGTAGAAGGTCTTTTCACAGCGTCAGGGAAAGTTTGTGGTATTTGTTGTTGCTCGAACGTCAAAAGTAATAATGCCCGGACGCTTAATATTCTGTAGCTTTTCATGTCAGATAATAGTTTTGCAGCGCATCATTTGTTCAATAAAGGTATTCTGATTTTTTTTTTTTTTTTTGGGTTTTGTTTTGTTTTTGTTATTATTTTATTTTTATATAGTGATGGCCGCAGCCCAATATGATGGATAAAACTATCGGAAGCAAGAGAACCTTATATGACTTAGCTCTTGATCAAGTTCAAAGGAAACCGGAGAGACTAAGAAGATAGTATAACGGTAATGGAATTTCCTTCTGAGACGATGAGTTTGAAGCCTGATCGAATCAGGTTAAGTTGAAGCTTAGATTTTGATATGAGAAAATTGAAAAACTAAAGTAGCTCTTCAAACGAAAGACCAAAAACAGCGGCATCGGTGGAGAAGTGCGACTGCGGGGTGGAGCGTGGAGGTCATGCACAAGCTTGTGAGGGCCACATTCTGGCACACGCATAAGGGTCTCATGGAGTGAAGCGTTGGAGAGTGAAGAGGCTGAGAGTTATGGTGGTGTGGCACGTTGGTGGTGAGGGCAAACAGATGAAGACATATCTAACTTGTAAAACACCAAGATTTGGATTCCAAATCTGGCGTGAGTGCAAACCACTGGAGGAAAATTGAGGACGCTGAGAGCAGAGATTAGAAGTGTTGGTGCAACGAAAGTATGGTGATAGCCTGGTAGGGAGCAGACATAGAAGAGCAACAAAATTGAAATTGGAAAAATGAAAAAAGAAAAAGTATTAAGGAGAAAGCACAAAGAAAAAACAAGGAGGGAAGGGAGGAAAAGAATCATCCCTCCCCTAGAACAATCACTTAAGGCAATCGAAGGCATCACAAGAAAGTAAAAAATCTCTAGAGAGAAACTCAACATTTTTTGAAATCTTTTTTCTTTCATCAGTCAGCCTTGACCAAGCAATTTCTTATGACAATTTTTTTATTTTTTATTTTTTATTTTTTAATTTCATAATGGGACAAGGGTTACATGAGAGATTTTTTTTATTTATTTTTACAATTTTTATTCATTTTATTAATTGTGAAAGCTTCCTATAAGAAACCATGGCCACATTTAAAAAGAAGATTATTCTTTATGGATGGAGCAAAAAAAAAAAAAAAAAAAGGAAAGAAAGAAAGAAAGAAAGATGGTAGAATAAATTACTAATAGAAACCATGATCACCGGGGTAAGGACAAAGTATGAATGCTTTTACTTCTACCGGTGAAAATGGTCTATTTAGCAAAGTTATGCGCACGATTAATTTTGTAAAAAAACCAAATAAGATAAAATTCAATAACTCACCTACTTTAAAGATCAAAAGATTCTAATTTTCAGTAAAAACACAACTTCTTATTTTGTTATTGAAATAAAAAACAACCTCAATAGAACCAACCTTGAAAAAAATGATGCTATTGAGACTCTCAGCCGCCACATATCCAATTGCAGGTGATAACTTCATCCTCAAGGCTTAAGGATCAATTGGGGGTCAACATTTGATTACGTACTCTTGGTTTTTAGTCAGCATCTTGAGTGGTTAGTTGTTTTTAGTCAGCATCTTGAGTGGTTAGTTGTTGAATATTCGTAAAAACCAAATAAGACTTGAACACATGAAAATTCAAATGTAATAAAAAGTGTATTGAATTTCTCTGACATGGACTGCAATAATTCAGTGTAACTTTCCAGGGTGGAATTATGTGTAATACAATGGATTCTCATAATCTCATCCATCTAGCTTGATTATATATATCATGTGGACCTTATCAAATCTCAAAATTAGGACTAACCAATTGTATGATTGATTTTGGGATGACAATTCTTATTTGTGAGATCGTGTTAAAGTATGAGTACAAAACGACAGACAACGTTTTCTTTTAAATTGGGTTAAATAAACTTCCTCCAATCTTATCTATAAAAATGCTGTGTTCATTTACATGTGAGATGTACATGCATTTTTAAATAACATATCATAATCACATTTTTTTTAATAAATTTTATTTCAACTTTGTCTTTGTTATTAAAAATGCATATATATTTCGCATGCAAATCGACACATGACATTTTTATAAGAGAATTTTTATCCGTATAAAACTATATAAGTTAATTATAACCGATACTCATTAAATTCCAATGTATAATTGGAAGTGTACATCAGGAAGCACCCAAGCATTTCTTGTTCAATGTTGTAATCTGTTGAGGAACCTGAAAAAAAAAAAAAGGCCTATATCTTCAATCCACAGAACAGAGTAGAAATCCATGAAAACAGAGGAAAATGAACAATCGTAGAGGTCATGTCATTGTGCTCACCTATCCTGCCCAAGGCCACATAAACCCACTCCTCCAGTTTGCCAAACGGTTGGCCTCCAAAGGGCTCAAGGCCACTCTAGCCACCACCCATTACACTGTCAACTCCATTCATTCAACCACAGTAGGCGTCGAGCCCATCTCAGATGGCTACGATGAAGGTGGGTTTAAGCAATCTCCTGGTGTGGAAGCCTACTTGGAGTCGTTTAAATCAGTGGGTTCAAAAACTTTGGCAGAGCTCATATCAAAGTTCAGTGACTCGGCCTCCCCAGTAAACTGTGTCGTTTATGACTCTTTGCTCCCGTGGGCTCTTGATGTGGCTAGGGAATTTGGCATTTATGCAGCAGTATTTTTAACAAATTCTGCTTCTGTGTGCTCCATGTTCTGGCATATCAATCTTGGTCATCTGACTTTGCCTGTGAAGCAAGAAACTGAGCCCCTGTTGTTGCCTGGCCTTCCTGCACTTGCCATTTCTGACATGCCAGGTTTTCTTGCAAATCCTTCAAGTCATTCTGCTTATTTGGCAGTGATCATGGAAAAATTTGGCCGTTTGGAAGAAAATGATTGGGTATTCTGTAACAGTTCTGAAGTGTTGGAAAGTGACGTAAGTCGAGAGCTTTTATGTTTAACTCAATTACTTAGCATATTTGGTAGTTTCCTGTTATAGAAAATGATAGAGTTTGGTTGTGTGGGTTATGGATTATGGCTGATTTGTAAATGAGGAACGGAAGTTTATTGAATGGCACCCCATTTAGGGTAGGAGTCACCAGCATACAAGGTGTTTGAAAAAGGAACAAAAAAAAGGAAAAGCACAGTTTTTTCATTTTGATATGAGTTCAGAAGATCAAGGAATTTCAAAATAATTTAGAGCTTCTCAATATATTTAGAACAATCCTGGACAATGGACAAGTATGCTATATACTTATAAATTATAAATTTGGGTATAGCATGTGCTTTATGTCTTCATTGAAGTCATAAATATAAAAGATAGGAGTTAAATCTATCAAAATTCGACATTTTAGTTTTAATATGTTGAGCAGTAAGTGCAGCATATTTATATATATCTTTCTCATTTTCTTCATTGACTGTTGAAAAGCTAATGAAAGCCATGTGGGGACAATGGCCTTTGGTGATGATCGGTCCACTGGTGCCATCAGCCTACCTAGACCAGCAGATCAGTGGAGACACAACTTACGGAGCCAATCTTTGGGAGCTTAGCAGTGACCGGTACTTGACATGGCTAGAGACAAAACCACCAAAGTCAGTGATATACGTATCATTTGGAAGCATGGCAGACATCACAGCTAAACAGGCTGAAGAACTTGCATGGGGTTTGATAGAGAGCAACATGCATTTTCTACTCGTTGCAAAGGATTCCAGAGACAAATTATCAATAGAAACAGTTAATTCAGTGGAAGAAAGAGGGTTGGTTGTGTCGTGGTGCAACCAATTAGAGGTGCTAGCACACCCAGCTGTGGGTTGCTTTGTGACACACTGTGGATGGAACTCAACAATGGAGGCCTTGAGCCTAGGGGTGCCAATGGTGGCACTGCCACAGTGGAGTGATCAGCCTACTAACGCTAAGTTTGTGGAGGAGTTGTGGCAGGTGGGAGTAAAGGCTAAGAAGAACAAAGAGGGGATCGTGACCAGGGATGAGCTGGAGCTCTGTATAAGGGAAGTTATGGTAGGAAAAAAAGGTGAAGAGATTATGAAGAATGCAACTAAATGGAGAAGGCTTATAATAGGAGCAGTCAGTTTAGGTGGAAGCTCGGATAAGAACATCCATGATTTTGTGGGCAAGTTGGTAGAAGGAGAGGGGAAGAAAGCTTGATCCTGTGTGGCACTAGATGAACATAATAAACTTGTTTAGATGGTAGTATCTGCTTCAATTGCAGGAGACTTTAGAAAGCTAAACTAAGTAGGGCATAGCAGATACCTTTTTTGGGATATGTTTTGCTCTTTCAATGTTCAATAAGATCTTTAGATTTAGATTAAACTGAATTAACGATCATTACATGGGTATGCACTGCAATCTTGTCATCTGAGCATTTGATTGACCATTTGGCCCATGCAAGACATCTTATGTAAGTTCAATCTAGAGGATATGTTGATATGGGAAAGATGTACATGTGATAAAACGTTGACGTTCAACGTTTTATAAGTCTTACATTACAGGATGACTAATCTTATAAACTCAAAAAACCCAATGACCAATTTTATCACTTTTTAGAACGTAATGAGTGTTTTGATAAACACGAAAGCCACAAAGACCATTTTTGGATTCAACCCTCATTTTTCAGTAGATGTGGAGGTGGATTCAACTTGTCAATGCAAAACGGATGCCAACTTAACATTTCTATCTATGTGTAAAGAGTTCAAGAGTATCATTACCAGTGGATTTTACTACGGTGATTTGGTTTTGTATTGCCTATATTATATCGCCTAACAGATCCAACATAATTTAAAAGGCTTTGTTTTCTCAGTAAATGTAGAGGCCACTTTGAGCCTGTTGTGGCAAGAAATGGTGACTTGACATCAATGTTCCATAAAGAATTTAAGTATGCTTTTAGCAAAATGGTTTCTTGAGGCGAAACTTTTAAGTTGTTGTGGCGGCTTTTGTCACCTTAACCAGTCTCAAAAATAATTTCGGAGGCCCAAACTTTGAAATTTCATCACAAAACATCCTACTATGTACTAGTTCCTCAGCAAGAACTCTAAGCTACATAAACAATTTGTGTCCAGAACAATGACTTCAAGGCGCCTATGATACATTTTACAAACCTCTTAACCAAATGATGTAACGGTGAGATTGAAAAAAAACCTATAAATGTATTTTCTTTCTTGAGGCAAAGAGAAAGAGTATTTTAAGGGAACTGCCACACTTCTTTTATCTTGTTACGACTTCTGCATATGAGCACAGATACAGATGATTTTTGAAGAAGATATATGGAAGCAAATAAAGAGCGAGCCCTGAAAACTTTACTTCTGGAAAGTATTCAGCAAGTTCACATTTTACAGGCATTCTTGTCATTACATGCTTCACCCTGTAATGAAAACAGAAACCCAAACATGAATCAGCACTAGATACCTCAAATATATAATTATTGTCTTTATTGAGGAGAACTAGGTGCAAGAGAAACTGCTTCAGCTAGAATTGCCATTTCTGTACCAGTTAATGTTCATGATCAATATATGTCACTAAAAATTAACTTCTACGTCAGATATACTTCTGTTCATCCCAATTTAGTGGAACTTAACCTTTTTGCTATCTCAAAATCGTTTAGTAAAACATAGTTTTGGAACATAAGGAGGATTAGGGAGACGGGATATAGTTCATTTCCTTGAGTTTCATGCACATTATACAATTGAATTTGAAAAGGATCTGATGCAAGCCTCTTGTAAGAAAGAAAGGGGAGAGAGAGGGAATCACATCAACTTGTAAGTTTGCAAGGGATATTAAGAGAAAAGGCTTAGTAGCTTTCTTTATCAGCCGTAGTTGAAAAAATAAGTCTATTTTCTTGCTTTAAAAATTCAGGTCCTCTTGTCTTTAGGAGATTCTGTTACATTACTGTATGAAATCCACCATGATTTGTATGTATGTCAGCTAATCAGCATAAGTTTTTATCATCTAGGAGAAACAGGTGATATGAAGTTAATCTCGCTCGCTTTATATTCTATTGTCACGTATGCAAGATTCAGTAAAATGTCTTGATGCATTCAGGTAAGGTAATCCATGCATATGTAGTATTCTAACCTTGTTCTTCTTTCGTGCCTCCAAAATCTCCTCTAAAGGTGGTCGACCTGGACAAAACAAACAGGCTATAAGTTTGCATCACATATTTATAAGTACTAATTAATTGAGCAGAGCAGATGTTAGCCATCAACGTTGTTAGGTTTAAAAACAAGTAGTAATCCTTGAATCATGAGCTTCCTCTAAAGTATGTAGCAGGCTGGTAGTTTGAGTTTGAAAATGCACATAAAGAGAAGTTAAAAAAAGGGCAAAGGGATTTTTTCATGGTACAAAAACAACCAGGGATAGAGTTTACAGTCCATGGATGATGCAAAGGTTTTAAAGAGGTAAAACTGTAAAATAGTCACTGATTTGGATGTGTGGATCATAAGGCTGGCATGGCCTGTTATCATGATCCAGGAAACAGAGGTAGAAGAGGGAAGATCAGCCATAGCATCACTTTCAGTCACTGAAGCAAAGAAGATATGAAAAAAACTGAGAAGTTATCACACAAAATCTTTTTGCAATATGAATTTACCTGTGATTGGAAGACGATATTTAGCCCAAACACCGTATATGCCATCAGCAATTTTTGCAATCTGTTAAATGCATGCTATTGTATTAAGTACAAATACAGATAAAAGGAATAGGGAGCTTTATCCAAAATACTGTGCCTACAGGATGTTGAATTTCGATTGAACTATAGGAAACATAAGGAAAGAGCAAAGAAACTTACAGGTTCATATTTGGTAATGGCATAAACCCATCCAAGACCAACTTGTTCATAGAGTCTTCTAAATGCCTGCAGAAGTTGTTATTTGCAAGAGCTTTTATTTTTTGCTTGGTTGAAATGTAAATTAGATAAAGAAAACGGTGACAGCTTAAAGTAATGTCTGATTAGACTAATTAATTTTAAATGGGTCTCATATCATTGACATTTACTATTGACAAAGCTGTTTACATCATTACAAATGAGACAGATGAGGAAATCGGTTTAGTGAGAATCAAGGTGTTCACATGTTGATTTAGTTCAATAGTTCTCATGTCTGATGGAGGCACTGACCACTTGCCTATAAGAGGGCCTCAGTACACTCCCTGAGCATGCAATGGTGGAAATCATGGTAGTAATCAGTGGTATACTGGTATTTAACAGTTTCACAACCTTAAGCTGCACTTATTCCTCCTCTAGAGTATAGATATTCAAACAAGGAATGATTGTCTATAAAACATTTTAGACTCAAAAGTTTTATGATCTTGAACTTTATACTAATTGAATCTAGTCATGGGGTAGTTATTTAAAGCTCCTACACCTATTGATGGTGCATGTTTTCTTTTCAATATTTTTCATATAACTTCCTTTAACTTCTAAAATTAGATTTTTCCATTGCTTTGACTACTGAAACACAAATTGGTACACATGCATGCTTACACGTACACAAGCAAAGAAAAATACAAGATAGTGAAGCAATACTAGATTGAAATTTGGAAAGAAAGGAAAACATATAATGAGAGAGCACGCACAGTAAATATACAACTACAGAAAAAAGAAAAAGGTAGGAAATGGGGCGTACTTCAACATCAGTGACTACAGTTCCATCAGAGAGGACTGCGTGAATCCTTCCCATAACCTAAACAACAAACAGAACTTCATCACTGCATTGTAATAAATCTGACAAAGAGATGCTCTAAAATCTACATTTTTACATGCTTCAAGGTTATCGTTTTACTTTCTTAATGCCCAAACCAAAGAGCTATCTGGGTCTTGCTGAATTTCTTCAGGAAATATTCGTATGATCCATAAAAACCAGAAAAAAGTCCTGTTACTGTCTCTAATATACTTCATTTTCTACTTATTATCTTACAGCTCCTACCAAGAAATTCAGTCCACTACAAATTTCAGCACTATTGGGAACATACAGTTCTGTAGTCCAGGCCTTGATTCTCCTCTGGAGAATACTCATCTGAGCTAATGTCAACAAACTTGATCGTACCATATTGCTTATTCCTCTCTCTGAGCATGTTAACCTGACATTATAATAAAGTTAAGCACATCAAAAATTTAAAATCACCAACTTCATAAATTTAAAACACAAACACACAAATTAACCAACATGACACTTATAAGCTAAAATGAAATGCAAGAACAGGTTCTTCAAGGCAGACCTCACGCATGCAAAGCGGGCAGTCCCCATCATAGAGCATTTTAATCTTCCAACTCTGAGGTGATTGTTCTTCATCTTCTTCTTTCTTGGGTGTTACAGGATCAGCAGTTGCCTCACTTATAGCACGAACTGGGTATCTAAGCCCTGCACCAAACAAAACTTTCTTCAATTTTTTCTGTCGCTGATCAAATTATCGAATAAAAACATTAACTTAAATTCGGTTGCACCCAAAGTTGGTTCCTTTCAGACAATGAATCAAAAACATGGAACACTATGAAAAAAAAAAGTAACCCAAAACTTAATTTCCAAATTCCAATGAGAATCACTTAATGTTTTTGCACAAACAAGCAAGAAAATTAAGCTTGGAAGATCAAAAATGAGAATATTGATAGAGACTTACCGGGTTGGTATATGGGAAAGGATGTGAATCTATGGGGAGGATGTGAAGGAGGTCCATGGAATTTGAGTTTGAGATGGTGAGGAATTGAAAGGACAGATGGGTTCCTCTGTCTTCCTCCAATGTTACATGCTGCAGCAAAAGCTCCTCTTGATGCCATTGTTTCTTTTTGTGTCAAGTTTTCTGTTTCCCGGAATGACTGGTTCGTTTTAATAACTGCTTTCCCAAACGTGGCTGCGCGGGCTTCACTCAAAATATAAGAATACTTGGCCTCCAGTGCGTCCTTTCCTTTGAAATAATTGTAAATTCACCTAAAAATAAAATGTTAGTAAATCCTTTAATTAAATGTAATGTAATTTGCAATTTTATTATAAGTAAAGTCACCTATTAATCTTTGTCATGTAATTCAATATTCAATGGGAAGAGAAAGGTGTTGGAACAAGCGATTCATATTCTTTAAGGCATAAAGAGTAATATTGAAATACTAGTATAAATGGCTGGCTACTGGCTCATTGAGCGTAATTAAGTTTATGTGGGGTTCGGTGGAGATGATTAGATTGTAGGTTGCGGGGGCAACGTCCCCGCGCTACGGTACAAAGTATTTTTGAGTTTTTTAAAATACGTTCATACAATTAGGATTTTTCTATAAATATATATATGTTTGTACAATGTGCATACATTTACTCTCCTGTAGACTTAGACACATTATCGAATCATGTAAATCTGTATCTTAATTTTTTATTTTTTTTTATTATTATTTTTTTTTCCGATTCAATATTATCCGTCATTGTTTTGTACAATAACAACAAAATATATGCTCAAAATATGAGTAGTGTTACTAAGAGGATTAGAGTATTTTTTGAGTCATTTTAAATGTGATGTGACTTTTAAAATCACTCATAGATCAAAATTCAATAATAATCATCTCAAATTCAATGATGATTTTTAAAAAACACAGCACATTTGGGAAGATTGTATAAATTGATTTTAATTTAATTCTCTTAATTAAATCGATTAATTTTTTTTTAATTTTAATATGTTAATTTTGTGTTAAATTCATGTAAAATTTAATGTCAATGAAATTATAAGCTCTTCTTACAATATACCATAATAATATTACAAACAAAATGATGAAAAGTCTTAAAGGGATAATTCTATTGGCTGAGAGACCACGTCTGATAAAATAGAGGTCACTAGTTTAAATCATCTTACTATTATGTGGATATGCCAGAAAATAACAATGATGCAAAATAAAGGGGTACCACAGCAAAAGCCACTATTTCATTTTCCACCCCCACCCTCTTCTTCTTCTTTTTTTTTTTTTTGTTTTTCGTCTGAGAACCTCAAGATTGAGAAACGAGAGCATTTGGGACTCCCTTAGCAGCTTCTCTACTTCATTCACCGATTTCTCTCTCTGTGAGCTCAGGGGTTTCACCGGAAATGGCGTTCTTGCTTAACAAAACCGGCGTCGTTTCTCATTTCCGATCTCATATTTCCCAGGTACGCGCACTACCGCTCTTCTCTACTCGATTCCCCTGGCTTCGACGTCCTTTTCTTTCGATTTCTTATGTGTTTCTTTCTCCGATTTGTGCTCTGCTCTGCTAAAGCAGAAGACGGAGGACGCGCTCTCTCTCGCGCGCCGCGCGTACCACATCGAACCCGGGCCTCGCGAGAAAGCCGTGAGTCTCTCTCTGTCTTCTATTTTCGCTCAAATTGCTCTCCGTGTGTGTGGGTGGGATAGATATCTATTAGGGTTTGTAGATATGTCCATGAAATAGATATACGTTGATATTCTTTTATTGCTTTGCAATGACTTGAGTATCGTTGATAAAACGCGCGTTTAATAATGTCGTAACCTAAGATTTGATCAAGTTAGTGGGAAAAACAGCTCAAAATTCTTAAATTTTTCTTCTCGAGAATTTGCATATGGTAGTGATCTCTGAGCTCATATTGATAAAATTAACGTGCACTGAGATTGGGCGCGTTTCATAAACTTGTTTTGAGGGTAACTTTTAAGTATCCTTTTGTGAATCACACTAACTTTTGAGCTTTTGGTAATTGAATTGATAAACGATTTCTTTCGCTCGCTTGTAAGTTCCTTGTAAGTTCTGTTTTACTAATCTGGTCTTTTTTGCAGCTCTTGGAAAAGGACCCAGTCTTGAAGCGATTCAAATCTCATAAAAAGAGTGTGTGGCGGCTTAAAAGAGTTGCTGATGTTGCCACTATTGTTGTTGTCGCAGGTACTACATTGTAACTACTATAAGTCGAAGAAAATGGTCTATGACTATTCTAGCATGCAATTTCTCTTATATACTTTGTGTTCTTGGGGGTGCCTACACCTTTAATGATATTTCGATTACTTGTGTTAAAAAATAAAAGAAGAGTATTCTAGTATGCAATTGCTCTATGAAAATTTACGTAGCATTGACACCTTCTAAAGGGTTTGATCACAACACTCCTTTACATGCTTGGACATGCATTGATGAAACCCATATGAATTGCTAGAGTTAATCCAGTATGCAATTGATGAAACTCGATTCTGAATCATTATTCTTGCCTGTGATGTCCGTGCATGTGATGTTTATAATCTTTAGATTGATGAACTTTTCTTGTATGCTGCCTAAAGGGCTAAAACTTCTATTAACTCTTTATGAAGAAACCATTGTAAACTTGATGTTGTACCTTTTTTTTATTTTATTGGAGTGTGAAAATCAATTTTGCCCTCCAAAAGCAGCCATCTAGGAGTTTGTTAACCCAGAGAGAAAAAGTGATTCTGACAAAAAAAATTTCTAAAATTGCTGAAAGTAAAAGCAAGGAGACTGATGCTGTTATGAAAAACATTTTTGGCCTGCCATGTTTGCTTATGCAGGAAGCAAAAATGGTTTAAAGGATTTTGTTGGACTGACCAACATGTCCCATAATTTGCACCTAATCCCACCCCATGCCCTTATAAAAACACCATCATCCCTCACTTATCAAAAGAAAGAAAGGAAAAAAACACCATCATCCCTCAATCCATCAGCTATCATCCTTTCAGCTTGTCTCCCAAGCCAATATCCACACCGTCAGCTCCACCAGATCACCGTCCATTGCCGTCTAACCAGCTCATCTCTCCAGTTAAACAATTCCATCAGCTCTATAGATTTTGATAATTTCTCTGATACTATCCTTTCTGTCTTTTGTCTTTTTGATAGTTGTCTTGCATTGTTATGCTACCCCCGTTAAATGAAATTGCAATAAGAAATAAAAGTTAAAGAGAAGAAGCGCATTGCCACATCTTTTAGTAAATGTGGATGAAGAAGTAGGAAGTTAAAGAAGCTCACAGTTTTTGTAGGAGTACAAGAAGTTGAAGGCTTTGTGACCATTGACTCTGGGATCCATTGGTCTTTTGCTTTGTAGCTTGTTAAGAAGATAGGTGGGAAGGAGTGGGGGGAGGAACATGGGTGAATGATACGACGCCAGTGTGTGGGAAAGATGTTTGCTGAAATGGCTGATAGAGGCCGACCAAATTCCCATAAGATTCACAAACAGAAAATATTGTTTACGGGGACTGTTTGTATTACTGTTTATGCGTACTGTTCACAAACACTGTTCATATATTTTTATTATACATCAATTTTGGGTATCCTAGGTTCTGTCCTACATCAGTTTGGTGTCAGAGATTATGTCCTTCATCATATTTCACTTGCAGCACTTTTTCCATCGGCAATAATTATCATAGCAGATTTTAATGACAACATTTATCCCACAGCTGCACCAAACTGACCTTTATTGTTTTGGTGGGAAAGCTTGACGTATGTCGGATCATATTTGTCTTATTGGGTAACATAGAGCAAGTAGCTTGATAGAACTTAATTTTTTTTGAGTTCAAGTGGTATCTATATTTGAAAACTATGGGAAATGGTTCAGTATTTTTATGTATTTTTTGTGTGAAGTGTCTCATCTCAAGTGAGTGAGCCTTGCTGATTTGCGGTATTTTTTTTGTCAATAAAGAGACAAAAAAAGGAAGAAGGAACTTTAGGCATCTTGTAGGAGGGAATCTGCTTCCATCATCTTTTTCATTTTGTGACCAGAATGATGGATCTTCTTCTAGGGACCTCTTAAGCTTGGAAAGTATAATCCCCTGAAGGATGAGTGATGGGCGGCATGGTATATTGGGAAGCCTGTCCAAGTCTTCGCTAAAACTTGGGATTTTTATTTTGTTGAATTTTTTTCTTTTTTTTTAGTGGTTGCATAGAGTACCGTACTCGCATTTGTTCACGCACACCCATCTGAACACCATATATGCCTGTTAATTAACTGATAAACTGGTTATGGAGTCTGTTGTGTGGCAGTTATGGCACAAACAACTTGACCTTTCTGTCTAGGAAATTGGTTGTGCCAATATGGCAACCAACTAGACCTCATCATGGGACTGAACTTTATTTTTCTTGGCTTCTCTAGCTTTTTAACTGTTGGCATTGCGCATGGCCATGTAATCTGCTTGGTTGTAGGTTATTTCTTCTGTCACTTATTATCTTTCTTATGGCATTGCCTTTTCTTCAATGTGAACCACATCATTCTCTGCATACCGAATAGTTTGATAGGGGAGTTATTTGTACATTGCTCAACGAATGGACTGCCTTTTTATTTGTGATTTTGAATCAATATCGGTTGTTTTCAGATTAACAATTCTTTTTTTTGATAATGAGAAAAAGCTATCTGCATATATTAATCGTGTCACAAGGAATTACAGTCTTGTTTTACTTGTTTCTCTTTCAAAGCTTTCGGACGTGTTTATGATGTGTGTATTTTTCAGGTTGCTGCTACGAAATATATGTTAAAGCAGTAATGAGAGAAGAAGCTCGCAAACAAGCAAAGGCTGAAGGTGGAAGTGCATAATGAAGTGTAATAACTCTGCCGCACTTATTTTCCCAAAAAACAAAAAAGGAATAAGAAAAGGAATGTAAAGTTGTTTGGCCATGTTGTTGTTAGACCTTCTGGTTTTTTTGTTGGTTAGACCTTCTGGCTTTTTGAGGGTTTAAATAAGCAGTAAAAACGTGGTATGAAATGTTTGAACTCAACCTTCTGCTATTGGGTTTTATTTTATTAAACGTAGAAGAGTCATTTTATTGTATTTTAGAAGAGTAAAATTGTTCAAAAAATTAAAATAACAATTTTATTCCTCTATAAAAACACTAACTAGATACTTTCCATTTTAAATGAAACGAAGAGGATCTTATTTTGGGATAAATATGTTGGCATGTCATTTAAAAAAATTTAAATAATGTGGCATTATTTAAAACGTTAAATACTGACCATGAAATTGTTTATCTTCCTTTGTGACAGATTGATCTTGAGAAGCTTAGAGAAATTTGGACCTTGGAATTTCTTCTTTTTCAATTGCACAAAGTCAAATTATTCGACCTTATTTTTACAATATTGGTTATTAGAAGAGCTCAAGCTCATTATACCAAACGAGAATGAGCACTAAAGCGATTCAGATTTTATAAACAAATGTTTTAAAGCAAAACCAAAAGAAAGAGAAGGTGGACCAAGCTCATAACTTTACATCAATCTTTTCTTGCATGTTGTGCTTGTGCTGCTAGTGCTATCGGATTATCTCCAATACAATTCCCATAGGTGTGCCAGGTTCTAGTTTTCTTTTGGTAGTGGATGACATTACTAATTTATTCAGTAATAAAATAATTTGAAAACAAATAGAAAGTAAGGTGGACATGAATTTTTCAAACTTTTTGTCCGTCCCATCAAAGAAAAGAGAGTCCCAAGCGTCTCGAAAACTTTATTTTAAAATGATGCGTGACTATCACATAATCAAATTTTTGAAAAACCTAACATTTCTTGCAAATGAAGAGATATCCAAAAATGCAGGAAGATGATTGAACCAAAATCAAGATCTAGGAACTTTGTGGACCGTTCAAAATAATTTTGTTTTTTCTTTTTAAAAAAGGAGGAGCTGATAGATATTGGCGGTGATGGGCCAAAGTAGCCATGCAGAGAGAAAAGAAATGGTGTTTCTTTTTGGCATGGTGTAAGATAAACAGTAAGAGGTGCTCACTGCCCACCCACCAACACAAGACCATCCATCTCTTTCTCTCCTTGAATTATTTCATTGTGGGGCAAGTGAGTGAGCCAGTTTCTTCACTCCAGCTTTTTCAGCTCACAAACTCACAACTGGGATTCTTCACTAGCAAAATTTTCATCCACACCCAATAAAAAAAAAAAAAAAAAAAAAATAGGACCCATAAAAGATAACATAAAGAAAGAGAAACCAGTCACCATCAATTCTTTAACAATGCCCCTTGCATACAACCATGGCATTTTGAAGCTCAAGTTTAACAAAGGGGGAGGTTTATCATGTAGACCAAATCAAAGAAATAAATGTCTTCTTTAGAGAAACAGAAAAGGCCTAAAATTAAGAGAGGTGGCGGGTTCTTTTTTTAAACTTGAAGGAGGGAGATGATTGAGGTGGAGCTGAGCTGTGTACATGGTGCATGCACCCCACCACTTCTGTCTCCTCTATCTTTAAAATATAATTATTAATTATGAAATTAATTCTTACCTCATCATCACTGGCCGGACCCAGAACGCAACATTAACCTGCCTCAATCACCCAAAACCCAAATTTCATACACCAATTTTCTACGTCTCCACGGCATCAAAAGCGCGTGTAAGGCACAACAGATACGATTTTTTTTTTTTTTAATAATAGAATTTTCTTTTAATTTCATGTAATTTAATCTATTATTAAACTGATATTTATATATATATAATATTTGATTCTCACACACAACTCTTCTAACTCAATTTAAAGAAAGAAAAAAAATTATATTGTAATTCATCTTTCAAATTAAATTATTGTATCTAAAAACTTGAAAGTAACGCTCCTTTTTTTTTTTTTTTTTTTTTTTTTTTTTTTTTAATTTCTAAAGGGAAAGTTAGTGGCTTGTCCAATAATAAAAATGCATTTTCAATTTTGTATTTAAAGGATCATGATAGAGACATTACTAAGAATATTATGAGCCTCTTCAAATTTTATGGTCTAATATTTTATAGAAAGTTTATTGATAAAATCATATATGCATGTGGAGTATTATTGAGACTCGAGGAAAATTTACTTGGGGTCTATTTGGGATTACGTTTGAGAGGCTTAACACTGCGTTTAACACTTAAAAACTCCGTTTAAAGAAAAAAGTATTTGTTTAGTAAGAAAAATTAAAAACGATTTTAAGAGTCAAAAAAGCCTAAAAATGGACAAAATACATTTTTGGCAAAAGCTTAAAAATAAAGTTTTTGCCGAAAAACGTTTTTTAACTTAAAAGTTCTATTTCTCAAACGCAATTCTAAACATGTTCTTAAAAAGATTTTGACATACCGTTTAATCTATAAATTTATTCTGTAAGATTATAATAATAATTATTTAATTCTTACAACATGATGAATATGTTTCTACTTCAATATAAATTTATTAATCTTATAAATGTCCATAAATAATATCCATTTGTACGTTAAGGATTCTGCCTAGATGATCATGCACGCGCTCTCTCAGGGGAGTGGTATAAAACTCCGACCACGAAAAAACCGCGATATGTTGGAATCTGTGTACAGTGTACTAAATACTTTAACTTAACTCTTGTGGCCACATGAAAGCACAAATTCAAATGTCTGTCACATAGTCTGTACGATAGACACGTGTCAACATTGAGGGTAGAACTGTCATTAGGAAAGTTAGGTGCCAGCCAAAGTCATTATCATATAGATCCAATTTACAATAGGGGACCTGGTATGCACAGTAGGCGATTTCTATATGCCTAAAGTCTTAAAAAAGACCCATTGCTAGCAGCTTGGTTGGTTTCTCTGACAATATCTGAGCTGTAAATCTCAGACCTGGAATTTGAAAGAGACACAGATAAAGTTTGAAGGAGGAGGAAAAGTCTTCAAACTAGGAAAAGTGTCTTGAATTGTTGATTTTGTTGCTGTGGGATTTTAGAGATTTTTCTGGGTGTGGGAGATTTGTTGGGATGGCAACATTTGCAGGGACTACCCAGAAGTGCAAGGCATGTGAGAAGACTGTGTACTTGGTTGAACAGCTCACTGCTGACAACAAGGTCTTCCACAAGGCCTGCTTCAGATGCCACCACTGCAAGGGTACCCTTAAGGTAACAACACCCCCCCCCCCCCCCCCAAAAAAAAAAAATAAAAAAATTGACTCTTTTTTAATGGAGGGACACATGGGCACACTTCTTTGACATTGAGGTTGATGTTTTGTGGTGTTCTTTGGCTTCTTTTTTATGATCATATATGTACCCACTTCTTTGTTTTGTCATTTTTGTACTTTATTATGGATCCTTTTATCTGGGTTTTGTTTAAAGATTATGGTCATGAGCTTATATGGATTACTTGGAAATAAAGATTGTGTTGATGGATTGTGATACTGTGTTTGGTTCATGCTTCATGACGATCATTGTGCTGATTATGAATGTTGATGATGATCCCTTTAACAAAATTGACTTTCGTTTTAGTTCATTTTTACCTTATTCATGATTTTGCTTGTTAAGAAGCTGACTAGGTCTACTTATCAAAAGAAGCTGACTAGGTCTGTGTTGCATGAATGAGTTTAATTGGGCTATATTTTGATGTAGAAGGTGGGATCAAATTGGATTTATGAAATCAGGGAAATGTAAGAATAATCCTTAGAATTATAAGCGGTAATATATATTTGAATTTACTTCTTCGAAAATTGGAATGTAATTTCAGAATTATGTCAAAATCTAGAGAACTTAGTCAGAATATTAAGCAGAAAGGCCCCAGGAAATCATGCTTCAATATTTGGAATAGCATTGTCGATTTGAATAATATGTGTTGTTTTCATGTAGAGAGAAGCAGACATGAATGGGTATAAATAATCTGTGATTTAACCAAATTAATCTGCACTTCCACAGTAACTGAAATTGCAGACAAAACAATTGAAATAGAGAGTAAACTCACTGTCAAACTGTTGCTGGATTTATCTGTTGTATCAACGCAGTTTAGATGTGAAGTCAAACCCTAATGGGGGTATATAAAGTTGTTCAAGCATTAATTTGATTTTGAGACTTAAGTTCTACATCTTGAAGTGCTTGAATCTTGGGGCCAATTATTGGCTTGTTACAGCAAATTAATTGAAATTCAAATTAGGGATTTCCTCCTCAATTGAGATAAGTGTGAGATCTCTTCTAACTAGTCACCGGATAATTCATTAGGCCATGCAATAACTTTATCCTTTCCATCTTTTTGCGCTTTCTAACTTCTAGAATTATACAATCATTACATGAGTCCCACCTCTGTCTTCTCCGGGCTCTTTTTCTTTTTCATCCAGCCAAGGTAAATTGTTTTTGTTTCACATTTTTCTACAATGGGACGACTAGTAGGGGATTTTATATCTAATCTTAGATTTAGTTTTCTATTAACCTGTTCACCTCATCATGTTGGCCATCACATGATATGTGTTTCACTGACTGGTTGCAACACACGCTTATTTACTTCTTTTTTTTTTCTGTTTATATTCGTTGTTTATTGTTAATTATGTAGTATTCTTAGCAAAATTCTGGTCCATACTGTTTCTTAAAAGGTCTTAAAGTACTTAGAAAACATGTTTTTTCCGCTTCTACTTTATCCTCACATCTCATTTTCTTCAATATTGTTGCAGCTGAGTAATTATTCCTCCTTTGAGGGTGTTTTATATTGCAAGCCTCACTTTGATCAACTGTTTAAGATGACTGGCAGCTTGGATAAAAGTTTTGAAGGTGATTGGCTGCTATTGAGTTGTTTTCAGGCATATTCACCTCTGCTTGTATCAGCTTAACAAGCTTGTTCATTTTTTCTTTTTCTTTTTCTCTTCTTTAGGTACTCCAAAAACTGTTAGAGCTGACAGATCTGCCAATCAGGTACCTAAAGCCACAATGTCAGATCTGACAGATTTGCTAGTTTTTCTTTTGTAGTGATAGAAATTCCAGCTATGACTTAAACGAAATGTTCCATATAAACGATATTGAAGACCTTAATAGTTACTTAAGTTGTCTTATATTGGGAGTGGAATTGTGCAGGTCCAGACCCACAGCAAAGTTTCAAGTTTGTTTGGTGGAACTAAAGAAAAGTGTGTTGCTTGTAATAAAACTGTTTACCCAATTGAAAAGGTAAATCTTAGCAATTCAACATCCAATTATGAGCTCTGCATAAGGTGAATTTTTTTTAATGTCATTATTGGTGTCTACTCGAGCACTAAAGTTTATTCTCCTCAATTCAAATTCCTTGCATGCTCTCATTTGACTATTACATTATGGCCTTCAAATATGTACAGAGATCCATTATCACTCACTTTTTAAGTAGTCCAATGAATTTTTTTTTTAAGTTTTTGCTCAAGAGTTACTTTAAGAAGTATCACATTTGGGCATCTGCTGCTCTCTAACTAGAACCCCAGAAACTGTTAGGCCATGGTCAACCACCAAGTCAGCTCAAACAAAAACCAAATATAAATAAAATCTGTTGACACCAGCTACAGAAAGGTCCAAGGGAGTAAACTCGACACTTTTGCAGGTCTTGTAAGGTCAAATTTGTATAGTGTGAGCGGAAAGAAGATTATAGTGAAGAAAAGAAGACCATAAAAAAGCCTGTTTAGAAAATTAGAACTTGAACAAAGTGTGAAATGCCTATGTATAAGCAGCTTATTTGGTGTTTGCTACGCAATATTTTCACAAACTGACATCTATGCGTCACTATGCTTCATTGAAGTTAATGGGAACTTGATTTCAAAGCAATACCTTATTGCAATTAAGTCTCGATAATTTACCCTTCATTTTGCAAAGTCTTGTCATTCACTTATGGTTGTCATTATATTAAAATAAAAAAAGAATTAAAGAAGAAAAGAGAGGAGGTAATTTGTTGTAGTCATTATCTCAATGCATTTTTCTAGTCTGGAAACAAGCTTATGACTACATGCCACTTCCCTGGATCAGCTAGCAGTTATTACAATGTCAGATCAATGGCATTGGCATTAGATAGATGGAGGTTTCGAGAAAATTGTGAAATGTGAGAATCCATAATAGTTACATTTACATGTGGAGAACCTGTACGAATTGTACATCAATCACAACCCCTGATTGCTGGAGATAAAATATTACAACAATCTGGGAAAATCACAGCTCAAAACAAATTGCACAGATTTGCTGTATGATGAATAAAAATTCAAGCACATTCAAAGTTTTAAGTTGGTACGTCTCTTTTAAATTTCTCTCTCTATTGATCAATAAGCAAAATCCATTAGTGAATCACAGCCCAAAACCATTAAAACATAATTTCCAACATGAAAAGATAAAACTGATGGAAAACAAATCCACCTCACATAAGTGTGTGCATGTTGTATTGTGTTTTTGTGTGTGTATCTGTGAAAGTGAGAGAGAGAGAGAGATGGTGTAATACCTTGACTGCTGGTTTTTTCAGGTCACAGTTGATGGCGCATCATACCATATGGCTTGTTTCAGGTGCACTCATGGAGGCTGCGTGATCAGCCCATCAAACTATGTAGCCCATGAGCAACGTCTTTATTGTAAGCACCACCACACCCAACTATTCAAGGCGAAGGGTAACTTCAGCCAACTTGACAGGCATGAAGAAGTTAAGGTGGCAGAAGAAGTTAAGGTGGTAGAAGAAGTTAAGGTGGTAGCTGAGGAAGCAGCAGCGGAATAATGGTATGAAAATTTCATAGTATTACATGATATTGCTCAGATGGCGGAATAATGGTATGAAAATTTCATAGTATTACATGATATTGCTCAGATGGTAGGTTTCTAAACAAGACTTGGGATGCAACTGTCATAGTATACACCAAGAGTTTTTGGAATTCCGTTTCTTTGATATATATATATATATATATGTGTATTTAATACGCGAATCCGGTATAATCATTGGTAGACGAGTCAGTATGTTGCTGATATTTTTGAGTGTGAGCTTTGAATGGACAATGTGTAGAGATTTGGTGTTTAATTCCTTTAATAAACTATGTGGCGAGCCCCAGTTTTCAACTTTGTCATCTTTGATCTGAAGCTTGATGTGGTTTCATATTCTATGGCTATTGGCTAGAGTGTCTCTGCTCATTAATATCAAGTACATTTTTGTGTGTCATCTTTGGCACTGCTCTTCAAAGGCCCTTTAGATTTCTCAGTTACTCTATTATGGCCTTTTATTATAGATAAATACTACACACACTCTCGCTCCCACACTCTAAGTGCATACTCTATGACGTGGCACTAAAAATCACCATTAAATTTTGAACTAATCATTATATTCAATAATAATCAATCCAAATTCTAATAGTAATTTTTAGTGCTACATTAGAGAATATGGGAGTGGAAATGCATGTGTGTATCGTTTCTCTTTATTTTATGTTCTGCTCAAGTGATTTTGTTGAATTCCAAAATTCTGATGCTTGGACAAAGTCGATGTTTGGCAGGTTGATATATTTATATGTATAGATTGTGTTAAATGGGTTTTTGGTGGAATTTTACAGATAGATCTCCTCACATGGGAGGGGATGATAATCCTGTTGGGCCTATGAGATTTTTCAGGTGTTTGTCGACTGAGTGTATGCTAAATGTTATGATCATCTGACGGGCATGCTGGATGAACCCAATTCGTCTGCCACGATTCATGAAACCAGAACATGTCATCAAGTAATCTTCTTATGTTGCAATCGAAGGGACCAGTGACAAAATTGAAAGCCAGTCACTAGAGACTCGAATTTTGAAGATTAATTTAGGAAAGATAAATGTTTTTTTGCATTCTGGCATTCACCTCGCGTACTCCATCCATCCTTAACTTGGTGGATATATACGCTAGATAAACATCAAAACGCAAAGAATCATCTCTTGGAAAGCTCCAAAAGCAAAGCGGAATATCATCCATGATTGGTTAAATGAAGATTGGTTAAATGAAAATTACAACTCTTACTAAAATTTTCTTACTAATGGTGGTAAAAAAAAAAATTGAGTAACAAAAATTAATGGTTGATGTAGTAAATGTCACGATAGTTGTAAGGCTAAATAAAAATGTTGGCTAATTATTGTGCACATAAAACATGGGTAAAACCGTAAAAGTAAAACATCATATTTTGTTATTTTTTCTTTTAGTACATCAACTGCTTAATATTCCTCCACGCAGTTCCACCCACGTTACTCCTACTGTCCTACACAATACACAATGTATATACAGTGATTTCCTCCATTAGCAAAGAGAGAGAAACATAATTAATAATTAATGAAACATAATGCTACAAACTCAACTCTTATTTTACCCGTATACCTTAGGTGATGTGGCCATTCTTCCATACTTATAATTTTCAAATTTACTATTAAATCTATGAGGCTTACGAGTGGACTCCATTTAATGGTGATTTTGACGCGTAAAATGGAAGCATCGCCAAATATAGAATATTATTGTTTTATTTTAAGATAAAATTGAGGAAACTCTAGATAGAAGTTGGCAAAGGAAAAAGCAGAAGAAAGAGGCAATTAATACAAATATAAATGAAATTGAGGATTAATTAAGTAACAATTAAAGATATAGAGAAGAAAAAAGAAAGAACCTTTGTTGTATGTAATCTTTAAGTGTTTGCTTAAAATGATCATCATATAATTCTCCGTTGTTGTACTCCCTCACTAACTTCACAAATTTAGCTAGATCCCTCCCTTAACATGCCCCCCCTAGTGCAAGCAATCCAACAAAGACTAAATATATGTAAAATTAATAACAGAAAAGAAACGAAAATTCAAGAAAGAAAGAAAAGAGACGACGATTAATCACGCCATGGCTGGGTTGGGATCGGGGCATAGTCGGGTGAGGTTGCATTGTTTTTGCAAGTTACAAGCAGAGACGATGATGAATCTTTGACTTTTTATTTTCTGGGTATCTTCGAGTTCAGCAATTTGGCGCTTCAATCTAAAACTAACTCCATGTTAGCAAATGGGCCGTTTTTATTTTGGGTCTAGTTGAGTCGGGTCAATCCGATTTCTGATCCATCTCATCCCTCTAATTACCCCTTTTTGGGATGGGTTAAAAAATTTGTTTGATTAAATGAATGGGTATTAACACAATTTTTTTTTTTCTTTTGAACTCCCGTCTAGTTTGCACTTAAATTCATTTTTTATTAAATGAATGGGTACATGTCATGTCACTCCCTTTGATTTTCTTGCAACGATTTTACCCCGGCTTCGGAGTTAAACACAACGTTTTGGAGTTTGGTCTTGTTTGCTTAAAAATGTGTTTCTCTAATTTTTTAATATTTTGACATAAATATTGCAAGTACCACTTGTGAATTGTGATATAGGAATAATCATATAAGTTACTCTTGTGTCCTTTTTATGTCACTCCAAGAATAATGTGGCTTTTAAAATTATTTTTTGATCAAAATTTAATAATGATTAATCACAAGTCTAATGATAATTTAAGAAGGCACATCATTCTTGGAATGACATAATAAAGACATAAAAGTGACTTCTAACATTACTCGTGATATAGTGATATGTCACATGAATGTGCTAAGTTGTCATAAATATGTGGCACAATTGACATGTGTCGCATTTTTAAGCACAATGACGTAAATCTCAGTTAAAAAATTGGACAACACATGAATAGAAGTACCAAGTTGGTCTTCGGTTTACTACAAATAGCACATATGACACTCTTTTGAAGCCAAGATATCCATTGGATTTGGGTCCATTAGTTTTGTGGTTTCAGACAATGATAAAATATAATAATATACGATATGAGGTTTTCAAGTAATGGAAGATTATAAAGACAAATGTGTGTGTTTTTTTTTTTCAAAAAAGTAAAATAAATTTGTCACTTTTAATTTGCAAACACAGGAAATCGTTTACTTTGGAGCAATGTTAAAAATTATATTTTTTATTTAACAACTATTTCACAATGCTAACATGACCGTTTAAAAAAAACCCTTTGATTTTTTTTTTTTTTTTAATAATAATTCAAGGGTTGGTCGTAACTGTTTTGTAATCATTACGCTATCCCACCACTATCTCATTATGCTAACATGGCCGTATCAATCTACCATTGATTTTTTTTTTTTCTTTTTGTCTTTCTTTTTAACAAGAGAAATATATGCTTGGTGTTAATTTTTGTCGAGGACTATTAAATAAATTAATACTAGGTATGACAAAATAAAATAAGAAAATATTTTGCAAGGCTCTATTCTGATCGTGACTTTACACAAAAACAAGAATATATATATCTTGTGCTGCAAACATCATATATATGATGATTCTTCGTTTAATTGGATTAGTTTGCTTCTCTCAAACGTTTTTAGATGATTTTTTTTTTCTTTTTAATTATGATGTAGTTTATAAATATTTTGTGCTTTGATTTATTTGTTAATAATTTTACTTTTATCAAATACATATAAACTGTTCTAAAAAAATATTGCCAAACGAGCCAATAACTCAATGACATGGTATGTATGTACTTCTTTAATTTGCTATTGCTAGTAGCATATCTCAACCATATCAATTAAAGAAGTTGAGTTAGTTACTTATTAAAATTTCAAAATAGTTCAATTCCTTGTAAAATTAACCTATGAGCGTTTTTCATGCTTGTTGCAACTAAATAAAAAGAGAAATGCTAAATGTTTTCCTACAACTAAATAAAAAGAGAAATGCTAAATGTTTTCCTAATATTTTTTTTATCCTAAGTAGATATTAATTAGTAGCATGTCTCTATCAATTAATTATTTCATGCACTGCATGAAACTTTATATATATATATATATATATATATATATATATATATATATATATATATATCAGTGAAAAGACTAAAGAGAGTGGAAGCAAAGAGATAAAGATATTGATAAAAACTATAATAGAATATAATTAAAGTGATTGAAAAAATTGTTTTGCCCCTTGCTCGACTGAGTGATAAGTTGCGTCTCTTTATAGTAATCAATCTTAACTAAAGTACCCGTTTGAACTTTATATTTATCTATAAGATAAGAATATATTTAAAGTGATCAAATTCTATTTGAATTCAAATGTTTACATGCAGATGAGGATTATTGAAATATATTACAATAATAATATTTATAGAGAAATTAAGGTTTGATAAATAAGATAAGATGATCAGATTGAACATAAAAGACCAAATTTGGGCTCTGTTACATATCTTTATTTCCTCACAGAGGAACTAGGCTCTCCATGCAAGTAAAAACGCAGGTAGAAAAAAGCGTGGGAACCACCCATAAGGTGAAAGTTTGTTTACTGCTTTGATATTAGGATCATACACCAACAACTCATCGTTATTATTCTGCCATTCGACCACGCCATCTCTCCAACACCCCAGCAGCATCCAAAAACTTGGAAAGGGTCCAATCCTCTGCACTTTGATCCAACGCTCGTCAACCCCATCATCATCTTTCGTCATCACCCAAAAGTCAACGAAATTTCTCACGTGTTCCCTCCAATGATTGCAGATTAAAGCCAGGGATTCATTCAATACCCCGAGCTTCTTCTAAGAACCTCTGCCTGCTGAAACACCTCCTTGCCCATGTCAAAAGAATATTATTGTACTCATGACCAATCCAATATGGCACTCCTTTCAAAATTACCGAACAGTTAAGTTTCCAGATTAAACAGGGCACAATGGCATCGAATACTCTCCAAGAACCCATACTTGTCGAGTACACCTCAACTTGGGCACGATCTCGAGGTTCATCGCACGGATACAAAATTCTCACTACTACAAACAACTATAAGAAATCGAAACTGGGAAACGAGCAGCCTAAGCAATAATCTATCTCTCTGTCGCACTCCTCATTACCATATGGCTTAAATCAGAAGTTCCATAACAAAAATACCTTGCTTCTCATTCAAAACTTGTCCACAAAATGCTTTGGAGTGCCGTAACTCTACTCAGCTCAAGCAATAGATAGAGATAGTTTATGGTGGGGAAGTGATAGATAGAGATCGTTTTCGTCTCCACATGTACTTTCTGAAGATAAAGAGTCTGTTCTTGTGATGATTGACTTGTTGGTAGTGTGTTTCTTTCTTCCAATGTAAGCAAGGTATGAAAATTGCTTTAGAACAAGATGATCACTTTGAAGGGTCGCTTTCACATGCCGAAGTGGTTTCAGAAAAACAATGTGGATTTTGTTTTGCTATCAGGAAATGGAGATATAGCTTTTGGACTGTGAAAAGTGTTCATGTACATGCCTTCTTTTGTGCTGCATCAATAGGTGTAAGAGTTTAAATTCTACATAAATTCACAAATCTAAGAGATTAGCATAATGTTGTTTGGTTGAAATTCGCAAGTTTAAGTTTTTGGGTTAAGTAATATCCTAGCATCTTGGAGTTTCTAGTTCTGTCATTTATACTTATTGCTAGGGAGAAATTATGCCCATCTATTTGTATTCATTTACCATTTTGTCATTGTCCATTCATATGGTGGCACGTGTCCCCATTGGCTTATAAAAGGAGAAATGTCTCCCTTTCTTCAGAACTCTCTCCACGTCTCCTCTTTGGAGGAGACTCATATTTCTCCATAACCTCCCTCACTCCCTTTCATATATCTCACTTTACACACACAAATTATCTGATATTAGAGGCATATTATCATTATATATTTTTATTCACATACAAGATGCTAATTAGCTTAGGCATTGGAGAGTCTTCGGCCTCAACCGAAAACCCTCTGACCGTATTCTCATTTTGCAAGAATACCATTGATGCACAGAAATTCAAATGCATAGAGATTCAACTCAAAGCTTGACTACGAAGAAATATCGCTAACAAACAGTAATGTGGACCAAACATTGCATCACTACTTAAAAAAATTAGGCTTGACCCCTCATTTACGCTTTGGTCATCTAATGAGAAATTCTGGTTCCATCCTTGCTAACAAATAATATGAAAGTGATGCTTTCATAATTTCATTGCATGGACAAGCCTACAAAGGAAGATATCTGGCTTGGGGGTCCCCAGCCCCCCAAGCCATAAGATGGTCCCAAAAAAATAATTATATATATATATATAAATAAAAATAAAAACCTTTAAAAATTAAATTTTGTCCCCAAAAGAATTTTTTTTTAAAAAAATTTGTTCTCACAAACTAAAAATTCTAGTTCCGCCCACGAAAATACTCTTTATAATTTAAAGGAGGTAGTTCGAGTATATGAACAAATAATGGGAGACTCAACTGGAGGAAGATGTTAGAGACAGCTAGCTCAATGTGGTACAGCAAAGTCTACACAATGTGTCAAAAAAGAAGATGCTTTTCCAAAACTTCATTAGAATCTGATTATATTTGTTTATTGTTCAAAACAGAGACAAATTTTGTATGATGCTATGTATTTGCCAAAAGGTAGCAAACAATTGATGGCCCGCATGGAAGGAATTCTATGTACTTTTGCAGGATCTGAAGGTGTGTAATGCACCCAATTCAGAACTCATATATACAAAAATGCTTGCATATATAGTGAGCTGGATGCAATTGTCCTACTCACTCAAACTAGTCTACAAAGTGGAGCATGCAATGTCTTTGAGTGAAAAAAAGGGGAAAGAAAAAAAAGCCATCTTTTTTTGCTTTTACTACCTTTGCCCTCTCTTTCTCTGGGCTTTGAAGGGAAACCAATCATGCCATGGGTGGTGTGGAAGATTTGCAATAAAAAAAAAGGTCAATTTGATGGCTGTCTCAAAGTCAAAAAAAAAAAAAAAATGTACAGGCATGATGATGACAGGGATTACGTAACCTTTTTTGGCTGAATTGGAAGAAGCTTCTGAAGCCGAATGCTGATATTTTTCTTCTGACAAACCCATTCTGTATCTTATCTTGCCCTTGCTATGACTTTATCTTATCTGCCCTGTTTGCAAGCTTTTCTTTACTGCCCCTTTTGGTCTAAAGCAGTTGAAGATGAACATGTTAAAAAAAAAAAAATTACTGTGAATTCTCTTGCTTTACAGTTTGTGAGATGCAAATGAAATTAATGTTTATGTGATGGTGTAAACAATTTTCAATCTTTTTTTATTGAAACTTGACACCAGCTAGGATGTTAAATCACCGCTTAGAGTCCATTTAGCTCTTTAAAAGTGTGTTTTTAAACAAAATTGCCAAAAGTCTCATTTATGAGTTTTTTTTTTTTTTTTTCTTTTAATGGCGGTTTGAAAATGTGAAAAATTTTACATTTTCTAGTTGCATAAATGGGGTGTGCTTTTAAAAACATGAAATTTTCAAAGCCAAAATGTGATTTTACTATATGCTTAACTATACTATTTAAAAAAATATCGTGTTTTCATTTTTTTTTTTTTTAAATCACAGAATCGCAAATTCAAACGAACCCTTATTCCAAAAATTTAAAGCGAATAAAAAATAAAAAATTTAATTAATATTCTAATACTCTTGTTCATGTGTGAGTTCAATTTTTTTCTCAAAATGTGAGACTCAATAAGTAAAAAATTCAAATTCAGAATCTTTATTTTAATATTATAATATATCATCTTTTATTCTAAAAAAATAAAAAATAAAAAATAAAAAAGCATGAGAAGTCAATTGGGAATTGGGGATGTAATATATTGATAACTATGAACTAGACAATGCCTAGTTGAATACTTCATAGAAGTGCTTTTTACATTAAAAGACGCACACACATCAGTCAAATTAAAGTGGAACACACACAATCTGAGTACATGATTACGTGAGCAGTTTTGTTCAGATTACTGATGCCCTTTCTCTACTAGCAGGCTTGATTATATAAATTAACATGATCACATTGTTCATATCTCTTACAGGGACACATCCATGGAATCTATTTTGATCATAAATGGGAAGTTGTTGAATGTCAATGGTCGTCGGTTGCCTTGTCCTAATTTATAATCAGTTTGACAATTCAAAGCAACGACTAGAACTTCTGGTCCTTGTATTTTGGTTGTATATATGTTATTTGCTACTTAGTAGTAGATTTATTGTACAGTAGAGAAATAAATAAAAAAAACTGTTATAGTTTCAGAATTATTAGTTAGCAAGACATAAAGTGTAGGACAGACATAGCAGAAGCTGCATTTAATGTATGATGACTTTTACCCTTGTCAGGATTGACTATAATCTCTCATCTTCAATTGTGAGAGGCTCTCGATAAGACCCACGTGCTTTAACAGGTATTTTGATTATCCAAATATCATTTTTAAAATGGTTAACTTTATCGGAAACCTCTCTCAATTGCGTGTCGGATTGTAATCGAACAGGCACCCGATAACTGTACATTTGAATTATTTTGGGTTTTCCGTTAATCAGTCATATGTTGCGTAAGCAATTACATGTCTAACAAGGCGTCTACTTCCATTTCACAAGACCATTTGATTATAATGGCGTTGAGCTACAATTGTGAGAGGCTCTCGATGCAACCCACATGTTTGAACATATGTTTTTACTATCCAAATGTCTTTTTTCAAACATGTGAACCTTATTGGAAGCCTCTCTCAATTGCATGTCAGATTGCAATCGAGCAGGCACCCGATAACGGTACATTTGAATTATTCTGGTTTTTCCATTAATCAATCATATGTTGCATTAGCAATTACATCTCTAACAAGGCATCTACTTCCATTTCACAAGATCATTTGATTACAATTGTGTTGAACTACAATTAGGAGAGGCTCTCGATGAGACCCACATGCTCAAACATGTGTTTTGACTATCCAAATATCTTTTTAAATAGGTGAAACTTATCTGAAGCCTCTCTCAATTGCCTATCAAATTGTAATCGGGCAAGCACTCCGTGACTGTACATTTGGATTATTTTGGCTTTTCCATTAATCAGTCAAATGTTGCATTAGCAATTATATGTCTAACAAGGCGTCTACTTCCATTCCACAAGACCATTTGATTACAATGATGTTGGACATGTGCCCCTTTGCTATACACAATTTATGCATTACCCAGATCTCTGAAATAGGAAAAAAAAAAAAAAAATTTGATCACTCGTCTCACAACTTGCCCTCCCAGAATCCACTAAAATTATTTCCATAGGTTTAAGGGGTCATGTGTAGTAGCCAGGATGGATAAATTGAACAGGTGTAGTGATCCATAGCTTCTCTGTCTTTTACGCAGCAAGCAATTAGCATGTTTAAAAGGATTGGAAAACATGGTCAACTGGCAGCCTCTGAGATGCTGTGCAACGATGGTTGCCATGTTCTTGGCCTGGCTGTGGCAGAGTTGTTTGTTGATGATGTTGGTGTTGGTGTCCTCGATGATCGGTGTCTCTCATGCTTGCTCACCTGAAATGCAATGACATAATCTGTTGAGTGATAATGAATAGTAAATATTTGCACATGGGGCTTTCAACCGCACATATTATTCTTCATTTTAATCATTTTTAGCCTTTGACTTAAGGGAGCTCAAGCATCTGCTATTATTTTTATGCCCATCTTCTGAATCAGATTATTTTTAATGTAATTTTTTTTCTGATTATGTTGTACTTGAAAACCATTAATTTAAATATATGATTAACTACTTGAATCAGAACCAACAAACAAAATTACTGTTTATTGAAGTTTTACATGGTTGTCGGCCTTCTCCTGCTCAGATCTTCTTGCTGTTGTCTCTGACTTCTCCTTTACCCTCTCTGTCTTCTCTCCTGATTCTGACTGGTTTTTCTTCATCTTTGCTTGCTTCTTTGCCCACAACCCTTTCATAACCTCTACAACCCACAAAGCAAAATTGGATTTTGATGTCAGATTATGCTCAAAATTAACACTCTCCCCCACGAACAAACAAAAAAACACAGGGAAAGAAATTAACCAACATACCTTGAGCTGTGATGAGTCTATAAACTTGTCCAAGAACAAGGGTGTCTGTCGGTCTGAGCAGCTTGATCCTTGTTACACGAACCTGGTTGTTATTATTGTTGTTGTTTTTGTTGATGATGATGTCATTCTTTGCCGTGCAATCTTCCTTGCCATTGTTGGATGGACACAAGGCGGTGGAGATGAGCAGAGCAACATAGTGACCAGGATTCATCTTCATGATCTCACTTGCGCTCACAGACCAATAAAACTTATCCACTTTCCCATTTGGGTGTTGTAGCTCTAGCGTTGCTGCATCAATGGCTTGGCAATTCCCCATCTCTCTGTGCCTCTCTCTCTCTCTCTATAGAAGAAGAAGAAGGAAGAAGAAGAAGATGGTGATGAGGAAACCAATGAACAAATTAAAGCTCAAGTATGTAGCAGCCTCTTTATACCCACCACCCACCACTTGGTAGAAGTAAATGACCAAAAATAAAAGAAACCGACTAAGGGTAAAAAATGTTGTATGGTAATGATAATGTGTGACAGTGTGAGAGACATTATGGGAATCAATGGCAGTTTGGGAATTAAAGTGATGACATGGTGGCATGATTGTCCTAACATGGCATTATGTGGTGAGATATGGATGGTCGGCTGAGGAGACAAAAGGAAGTAGGGCCATAGGTGTTTTGGTCCGTTACATGTGGATGAGATGTGGCTTGATAAGGTAAATCCTCAGTGCCTTTCATGCAATGTCAAATTTTATAAGATGGAAATAGTTTTTTTTTTTTAATTGTTTGTTTATGTCTTTTAACTTAATAACATAAAACAAATGGCCTCAAAGGTAAATCAATCGACTGGAAATCACGTCTTATAAAGCAGAAGTCACTAGTTCGAATCACAATTGTCCTCTTCCTCCCTGAGTTGGTCATATCATCAAAAATGCATGCAAAATGCAAAATATGATGCATGACTAGTTATTATTAGCATTTGAAGAATTTTTGTGCCAAAATTCATATGATGAAAAACATTTGTGCAAAGGAATTTTTTTTTTTTTTTTTTTTTTTTGGAAGGGGGAGGAAAGGTCAACATAGGTTTAAACAAATCAACATGAATACAACTCATTTAATTAATGATGTCAAACAAAAGTGAATAAGCTCTTCTTAAAAAAATATATATATATCAGAATTCTCATCATTAGTCTAAGACAGTATCATAGTTTTCAAGCATTTTCTTTTTCTTGGTAATTCTTGTTAATTTAAACTTCAATTAACCATAGTTCATCCATCCTAGCTATTACCTTTCCTTTTCTTTTCTTTTCTTTTCTTTTCAATATGGGAGAGGGGGGAAGGGGAATCCAATAGCTATTACCTTAAGGTCAAAAGAGTTGAGCTTGATAAACTAGGTTTTAACATTCACTACCCCATTGCATGATTTAGAGACTCATTATTCACATCTACATGACATCTAAAGAGTAGTAAATTATTAAATCTGACATATATTTTCAGATAAATGTACCTATGTGAGAATCGCGAAATTAAATCCTCTCTAGTTCAAATTGAAAGGAGCTGGTTTCTTAAAACGGTGGGACAAAATTGTCCAAAAAAGTAAAATGACAATTTTACCCCTAATTTAAACTGAAAAAGATTCGATTAGGAGAATCGGATGCTATATTATATATGTATATCACATTATTTATTAAAAATGAATATAGTATGACAATAAATATTAGTTTAACAAACTGGATTAAATAATATTTTTTTTTCAAAAATTAAACAAAATTTATGTACTTAATTATATATAATTCGATACAACCAAAGTGCGCGTGGCAGAGTGCGAAGACAAGTGGGGGAGGAGACGTTTCATGTTGCTCACCCAACGGATGAGAAGGGGGGGCGGCGTGAAATTTTGTGTTGCGAGGGAAAGAAAACGTGAAAGACGACTCGGCAGTGGGCCCCTTATTCTCGGCACCATCAAAATCACACCGAGCTTCCCTCGACACGTAATGAGTGCGTGTCGCGCGTGGGGGGTTTCGGGGGCACTTTTGTGTTTACCTTTTTCTGTCCGTTACATTCCAAAATCCAAAAGCGTCCTTCAAAAAGAGGGCAGATCCCATTTGCATTTGCTAAAGCCTAAATAATTGCAAAAGCTTGGCTTCTCTTTTCTTTTCTTTTTGTTTTTCTTTCTTTTTTTTTGTTTTTAGGTGTTTGTGTTTTTCTTTATTACAGGGTGTTTGGGGTTATGTTCTTACCTGTATTCGATCTCGCGGTAGCTTCACGTGAGAGGGTATTTGGATTTTTTTCTTATTCGGATGGATGTTCGAATAGTTCGAACAATTGTCTGAAAAAGTATCCGGGTGCCTATCCGAGTAGAATAAGAATTGATCACAATCTCTCAATTTTCACGTGAGAGGCTATTTGGACCTCATCTTATTCGGATGGATGTTCGAACGGTTCAAACAACTGTCTGAAAAAAAAAATGTTAGGGCACCTATCCGAGCAAAATAAGAATTGCTCACAATCTCTCATTTCACACGTATCGAGAAATTATCGAGCTAAGTCGAATTTTGAATATGAATCTAAGGAGATTATCATGGTAAATAAGTCAAAATGTTTATGGAGATTTGACTAGTTATTTTGAACTCCCTCTTAAGGTTGATTATGTGTTTGAAACTCATAATGTAATTTATGATCTAATTTAAAAAGATGCCATCTAAAGTAATGTTTTTCAAAATCATGATGAAAATCATAATTTAGGTAAATCTTTTAGTGGAATTTTCTAAAGTCATTTGGGTTTCAAGGTATTGTGGTTTCTAGCTCTTTCATTTTCTTATTTGTTAACCATGATGTTTTATATAATTTTAACAATATTTTATGGATAGTACGTGAGATTTTTAAACTCAGCTTTATTCTAGCTCTTGGCATAAGAACAATAAAAATTTGCCAAAAAAAAAGAAAAAAGACAAAGCAATAATAGATTAACATGCATTGGCACAAACAATCGATCCCCATAATCTAAGAAATAATTTCTAAAATTTAAAATAATTCCTCCATAACCATGACTAAGCTATTTATCAGTGTGATATGACCATAATAAGGTTCTATCGAGGGCCCGTATCACGTTATGACTCGGGCCCTAAAGGGTCATTATCCGCCAAATTCTTGAACGAGATTTTCTAGAATTATCTGTTTGAATTCTCTTTTAAATATTGAATCGGGTCCCTTCTCATTTGAAGTTCGAGCGGACTACAATTGAGATAGAGAATTACGGGTGATCCCAATCCACAAATTTCTTTATATTCAATGATAAATGCAATTGTGCTAGGTCTTTCAAATTGAGAATAAATGGACTTAATACAGCAACTTGTGGTGCCACTACCCTGTCAGAATTTCTGTCTTCGAAATTCTTTGCTACTTCTTTGAAATTTGATGATTGAAAAATAATTTGGTCCCACTAAGAACATCACACGTCTGACCACACCGACTTGAGAAACTCATGTTGTATTAGAAATAAATAAATTAGAAAGATTACCCAAAGAATTCCTCCTCTTTTCCCTCATCTGCATTTGATTGCATTAAAATATTAATTAAATTTATTATTATTTTATTATTAATTTAAACTTTTAAGATAATTATGAGTCTTAAGTTCAAAATTTCTTTCTGATTTTTTTTTTAATCTCATATTTCAATTAAATATTCTAGGGTTACTGCTATAATTTGTACATTCATGCTCACTTGTTTCCTTAAGTTCTAATTGAAAACTGATCTCTCAAATCAAATCTTGCTTTTTCAGGTATATATATATGAAATCCCCTTTTCTTAATCTTTTCCTTTTAACCTTTTTTTTCTTTTTTTCTTTTTTTGAAATCCCCATCTTTTAACCTTTTTTCTTATATTATTGTTATTTTTTTTATTTTTTTATTTTGATAGATTATTATAGTTTATCTTCTGAAACAAAGGACCTCGTATAGTTAAGAAAGAACAGCTAGCACATCCTTCCCCAACGTGAAATCAATCTAACCACATGCCAAATTGTACTTTTCCATATCTTGAAACCCTAATTACAACTATAATAATAAGAGTTAATTTCCTTTTTCCCTAAGCTAAAAAGAAGTATTTTGAAATTGGGCATCAACCAAATCCAGTGGGCATCGAAAGCTTCAATGTCTACCTGGGAAACAGAGAGAGATGATCTTTGCTTCAACTGGAAGAGAAACAACAGTAAATGTTCAAAATAATGCAACTTAGACTCTTGTAGATCTTTCTATATATATGGTAATTAAACTACTCCAGAGGAATCTTTGACAAATCTTTTTTTATTTGCTAGTATTCAAATGTTAGTCATATTAGGGTTTATGGATTGGAACCTATGGCAATTAGCTGTCTAAATTATTATAATGATAGAACTCACATGGGACATAACTGCCCAAATAAATTTTGAGTTGTCTAACCACTTATCCGAACAGTTGAATCTCACATTAGCTCTCTCACAATTGTAATCTAGGTAGCCAATTGTTGTGGATCTAATCATAAGGTTTATACCTATTGATCGGAATCCCCTGCAATCTGAACAGGGAATTGCAGAAAATTTGGATTCCTAGGCCTTTGTCGGATCACTTATTTGGGCAGTTAAATCCCACATGGACTCTCTTACAATAATAATTTGGGTAGCTAATTGTTGAGGATTCAATCATAAACTCTATGCCTATTGATTGGAATCCTTTACAACCTGGACTGGAAATTGGAAAAAATCCGGATTCATATGCCTCCAAGTAATGTAAATTTTTTTTTTTTTTTTTTTGAAGTAATAACCCTAATGAGGCTTCAAAAGTTTCAAGTGAAAAGAAAAGATAGAAAATTAATAATAACAACACAAAAGAAAACACTATTGCCACTAATGATAGTCTGATTTGATCCAAAATCCTAGAAATGTGTAAGTGAATCCAGCCATGTGAAAGCTTTAGGTATGAAGGCTTCCAACACCCTTAAATGATGCTTTTTTTTTTTTCTTGCTAAAAAATGTAGCTGAAGAAGATGGTGGACTACAACCATTAAATACTTGAAGAAAGATCTTAACTTCTTTTGTACAAAATCTCCCAAGCCATATATTTTATATGGGAAGTCCAACCTTTGCCATTATTTGTGCTTTGATTTTAGTATAAAACAAGTGGGTGGCATTCAGCTCCTTCTCCTTTTCATGAATTGAATTTGGGTGGGTGCAACTTGTGTAGGCCCCATTGCCATTACTTTGGCATTTAACATTCTGATCACAACTTCCTCACCAAACAGCATGAAGAGTATTTTTGGGATTCTTGTGGTGAGATGATTTTTGTCCCTTTCATCTTATGTACCTAAAATGGATGACACAAGCCAAGAAGTTAGCCTAGGGCACCAATTTTTTTTTTATATTTGTGCCTATGTCATTGGAAGAGAAACAAACATAGATGAAAATAATAAGCCAATGTTTTGTTAGTTAGGGTTTATATTTAGGTACACATTGTTTTAAATTGGACAATAACAATCTGGTTGCTAAGATCCAACCAAAAAAAAAAAAAAAAAATTAAGGGAATACTACTTATTTAGTCCTTAGAGTTTGTAGTTGTACCAAATTAACCATTGGGCTATCAAAAGTATCTTAAATATCTCTAGGGTAAGTTATTTGTCTAAAATGGTTCTTGTGGTCAACTTTTTGACAAAAACCGTTAGATGTACACACAAATTCATGTCACAACTTAATCCCTGATTAACACATGACATAGCCGGAGCCTGGAGACTCAATTTGTTGAAAATTTACACCTTAAACCCCAATTTATTTTACGGCCCCTTTACTAGGTGAGGGGCGATCCCCCCTCCCCCACATCAAACTCGGCAAATTTCCTCTCTATTTTAGTTTTAAAAATGTTTTTTTTTTTCTTTTCTATTTTAGTTACCAACTTTTTTAAAGCATTTATATCTCACTCTCTATTTTAGTTATCCACTTCCACTATTCCATTCAAATATTCTTTCTCCAACAATTATATCTTTGAAAATTGTCTTTTCTTAACACTCATATTTTAAAAATTCCATCTCTTCTCGATGGTCATTATTTTAATTACAAAAAATCATATATTTGTAATGGTAATATTTTTTTCAAATTTTGTTTTTCCTTAACGTTCATAATTTTATTAAAATTTTCTAACAATCATTTCTTAAAAAATTCGTGTAGAAAGGAAAAGTATGCTTCAGAGGAGAGAAAGAAAGAGAGGAGAGGAGAGGAGAAAAGAGAACAACAAAAAGGGAAAAAAAAAATTGAGAGGAGAGAGAACGATAATATATATATAATTTTGGGAAAATTATTCTTTCTCCCCATGAATTACCAGTCGATGATCATATACCCCCATAAACTACCAATTTTATATTATGGCCCCATCAAACTACCATTTTGTTACCAAAAATCTCCTTCTGTCAATCAAGGTCGTTAAGTCGGACAGTCAACCCATCACGTGCGCGTCACATGCCTTTAATGTATATGCATTTTTTTTGGGTAATTATCTTTTTCCTCGTGAACTACCACTCGATTATTATATACCTCCATCAATTACCAACTTTACGCCCACGTAATGGGTTGACCATCCGACTTAACGACCTTGGCTGACGGAATGGGGGTTTTGGTAACGAAATGGTAGTTTGATAGGGTCGTAATGTAAAGTTGGTAGTTGATGGAGATATATGATAATCGAGTGATAGTTCATGAAAAAAGAAAAAAGAAAAAAAGAAAAAAAGAGTAAACTATAATTTTATAATAGGGTTAGTCATCAGCTATGCTACGTGTGAATTCGATTGTGCATCCAATGGTTTCCGTCAAATGGCTTATGACATGAATCATTTTGGACATATACATTACCTCAAAGTCATCAACTATGCTACGTGTGAATCTTTGTGTGCATGTAATGTTTCTGTCAAATAGTTGATGATAGGAACCATTTTGAATAGATACCTTAATTACCCCAACAATATTTACAATGCTTTCAGTTTATTTACTACAACCGTAAATTCCATAGACCAATTAGATAATTTTCTTAATAATTAATCTAGTGGTTGACATTATTATATCCAGTAATGAAAATGATAATGATGAACATTCCTACGTAACCATCTAAGAGCATTCCCAATGGAAGAGCCAGATGTTACTTTTATCTAAACTAGCTCTTCAAATGTTCAAAAAACCTCCCACATTGGATGAGCCAAAAATATATGTAAAATATAAATTTGATTAGAAGAGCTAAAAAAAAAGTTAAATGTAGCAGCACTTTTTAAGGGAGCCATTTTATTTTTTAGTGTTTCTCTCTCCTGCTTTATCTTTTTCTCAAATCTTTTCCCACCTTTTTTTATAAATATAACTAATCGGATGTAGAGACACTTAAAAATGGCATAGCTAAACTAGATAAAAGTGAATTTTGAAAAGCCATTTTACATAAAAATATAGCTCTTCCATTGGGAATGCTCTAATAGGCAGACTGATAGCTGAACCTTGAAAACGCTAACAGAATGTCTAAGCACTAACCCTATTTATGTGGAGGTAGAAGACGGGGGTAAATTTTGGATTTCTGTTACTATTTTTTTAACTACAAAAGGTAAGTAATCCTATTAAGATTTATGAATTTGTCTTGCCTTCAAGAAAAAAATCATAGAAAATTTTCTTGTAAAAAAATGAATGGTGAAAATTGTCTCAAGTGAAGCTCAACTTCAGAGCATTTACCAGATAGGGTTGTGGGTACATTTCTATATGCTTATGGTCCATAATTAGCCCCCCTTCTTTGAATGAAATGATTACTATCTTTTCTTTAAATGTCACAATAATAAGAAGAATATGTCATTATACGACAATTATTAAGGCAGGGGTGGTCCAGTTCTTGGAGATCCTATACCCAATAATACTCCATGAACCCTAATCTATAAAATTTTGTATAATGAACCATTGGAATTCCACTTGTTGGAATCCTAATTCCTCAGCCCCATCAACAACTAAGCCATTAGGAGCCTAGAATCAATATTAATTTTTTCTAAAACTGGAACCATAATTTTGTATTGAACCTAAAAGCAATTGCTTTCACATGGTTCCCCACCCATGAATTATTCCAGGCACATAAACATCCATTGGCTCATACCAAGGTCCACTCAAAGACATATAATTTGTGGAATTCGAGCCATTCGGTCAAAATAAATGGCCTAAATTGAGCCACGTCAACCCTCAAAGAAAAAGAAATGACGAAAGGAGAAGAGGTGGCTGACCACCTCCTTGGTGGGTGAAGGGGTGGTTAGCCACCTTGTGAACCATCGGAGGTGGCCAAAACTGGTGGTTCAACCATTTAAGGGGTGATCAGATCACTCGTTTGCCTTTTATATTTTTTTGGCAGGACCTGTCCTTCCATAATATACTATTATCATTGAGTCAAATGGAGTTTAAAAAGGCACTGGGAGGTAGGTAGCTGTCACAATTCAAATCAATTTGGAGTACTGTCACCTGATTAATCAGAAATGACACACCAATTATTGGGTGCTTAATTCTATGGCCTATCAAACCCAATTTCACCCACTAGAAAATGACATGCAGATACCACAGCAACCTCAAACCTAACATGCTGCATAGCATATTCTCAGGCTCACCAATCCCCTATAAGTTGCCACTTCCTGGTTCCTTGCAGAAGTTTGCAACTTGAAGTTTGAATTTTCCATCAAAATTAAATTAGTGTAGGGCCATGGAGCTCCATGAGTTGAATCTAATTTTTTATAAGGAATCAAAATTTTATTAAAGGAAGAGTCACAACCCGGTGGTTGGTACACAAAAAGTATATAAGAAAGAACCTAGCTAGAAAGATAAAAGATCAAGAAAAACATGAAAAAGCACATTAGGAAAGTCTAAGGCAGCTGCCCAAAGAAAACTGTATTGAAGAAGAAAAACTTTAGTTTCGGCACCGTTTTCAACATTCAGCAGTGTGAAAGATGGTGTCGTCTAACCTTTTCTGGTGGTCTTTGGAAGGAAAGGAATGATAAAAGCTTGGCCTCACTTCTATCTTGTTTAGGAGATTGGGGAAGCTTAATACTCACCTGACTCTTTTATGCTTACATGCAACCAAGTTAAAGTGATTTTTTTAAGTCATTGTACAAGCACAATATGATTCAAAAACATAATCTCCACAAGGAAGCTCACAAATCAAGCAGTTATAATATCATTCAAAATCATAATACTTTAAACGACTTGGGTCAAATTGAAATGGATAGAGATGCACTGATAACTATAAAAGAAAACCAGAAAAAAGTGAAAAGAGTGGAGAGCAATAAAACTACTTAAGTGCTTGTTCAAATCCAGTTCTGCCTTTGGATTTACAGCAAAGAAAACAATTAAATAAATGTTCTAAGGCATCCTATAAAGGGAAAGGCTAATCTTATACTGCTTTAGCATGTAAATAAGATTCACAAGTAATAGAGGCAACAATGATTTATAACAAGATTGCACAAAGAGCTTGGAGAACCTTCAACAGAGAAATATAATATAAGATAACCTTATAACTCAGTGCTGCTCGTTATCATACAGACGGGAAATACTTGTTTAGATTGAAGGGCAGTGAATAAAATTCCTCACTCCTTGTATCACCTTTGAAGGACCGGAACTTGTCCCACCAATGTTTACCTCTGTCTTTCCTGATTCCACCGTCCCTCCGATGCAGTGTGTTGTCCAGGAAATATGCCACGCAGCCCGCAACAAAAGCTTCTGATGAAAAAGGGACATTCACAATATCGTTGAACTGCCAAGGAAAGAAAGAAAGGCATTATTGTTAAATCACCACTTATTTCAAGATCTTAAGCTGATAAAAATGAAAAAATTTTATCATTTAATCAATACCAATATTTTAATGCTCCTCACGAGTTAACTCAAACTCCCCTTTAATAGACGAGGCCCAACATGTGAAATATTTAATTGAAATAAAAGGTGAATGACAGAGACAACGTTCAAACTCGAAACCTCTGCTCTGATCACCACTTATCCCAAAAAATGGGTAAATTTAATATTTAATCAATACCAATACTTTTAACAATTATAAGAAAAGCTTAATAGGATCAAGATAGATTCAGGGTTGACATGTCATGCATACCCATCTTCCGCTTGTGTGGACTGGACCATAACCATTGACTACTGTGTACTCATTGAAGTACTGTGGCACAGACAAGCCCATGAAGATAGAGAAGCCCAAGATGAACTTCGTTCTGAAGCTGTTTAGGTTGCAGAACTGAAGAAAACTAAGGCCCCCCGCACCTGTGCATCCAAAATAAGAATAACTAAGAATGATAAAAATGATTCAGATGTCCACATGTCTTTTTTAACCTGTTAAATCAAGGAGACGTACCAACATAAGCAAAGAAAAGACAGTACAAGGCAGCAATAATAGGTGCTGGGATTGAAGCAAAGACTGCTCCAAATTTCCCTGTACAATGATGAACAATAGAATGATAACAGGAACAAAATGTTCAAAAAGGAAGGCCAATTGATAATAATATTCAATTTTCATATGGCTGAGAACATCTCATGCATCAAGAGCTTACCAAGAATGGAAAAGAAAATCATAAATCCAGCCGATATTTGCACTACCCTTCGACTGCCAACGCGAGTCAAGGCCAAGAGACCAGCATTCTCTCTGTACATCAGCCAAGCAAAGTCCTCAGTTTTTTGCTTAATTGGAATAGAATAGTCAAATAGCATGTAGGTTTCCCTATTAAGAGTCTTACACAGATACAGAGGATCCATTCCCAGTTCCAAACAACCCAGACAACAGGATGCCAATTCCCTGTGAGCAAAAATAATTAATACACAATAAGAATCTGATTCTCACTTGAAATTGAACTTCACAAGACTTCCATAATGGTATTGAACATAGTTATATTTGACCTACAGGGTCATTATGATTCCTAATGAAAAGTCACATGGCCAAGTTCTAGAATTATTTGTAAACTTCAGAAACCAACCCACAGACCAAATGAGTAATACGACAACTGTCTAACCATTGCACGTATATTTTTCTTTTGATTTCAAGTTTTCAACCATTTATTATTGAGGGTGTTCATCTTTTTCAACCAAATCTTTTTTCATTAAAAGAATAGTTTACAGGCTGAGGTTTGAACATGATAGGAACATAAAGGGGATGAAGGGAAAGGATCAAAATACACAGCCCCCCTCCCCCCCAGGTGCAATTTTCTGTTTCTTCTCTTGTTCTTCTTATGCATTTGTATTCTCTCTTCTTCTTCCTTATATGTGCATGTGCCTGTGCGAGATCAGAAAATGCCACTCTTTTCTTTTTGTGTGTGTGTGGTGGTGGTGGTGGTGGTGGTGGTGGGGGGGGGGGGGGGGGGGGGAGGTGGGTGGGGGTGTGTGGGGGATTTGTAGCACATGGAATAAAAGTGATAGGTTAAAAGCACTATATTTAAAACACTTTCTCTTATTTATTTCAAAAATAGAAGTTAAGCTGGAAATTATCCAAATCATGATAGATGCAAACGAACAGTTAGAACCTCAATTTTGCATCATTAAGTTTGTCAGATTACTTAAATATGATAGGACAAGCCTTTATAATTACCTGCCAACCAACTCCACGGCTGTGAATGGAAGGTGGCAACATAGTCGCACTTGCATACCTTGATACCGCAATGAAAGCACCAGTGGACTGCTCAAATCATTGGAGTTATATAAGAAATTAGCCAACTCAAAGAGATCAAATAACATTAACATCATCAGAGACAAGCATTCAGATAATGAAATATTAGTTTGAAATAAGAACCTTTGACTCTTAATAGAAGAACATTATACTGCTTAATTAAAGGTTTAAATTGTCCACTCATGCACAACTATGACATAAGAAATGGTTAATGGAATTCAAATGGAAGTCATAAGAAATAACTGCAAGAGTACAAATAAATTACCAGTGCTGCCATTAACAACATTAATGAAATCATGCATTTTCGACTTAGTTTGAAGCATTCCAAAGAAGAAAACAAAGTAAAAAGGCACACCTCTACAAGAGCAACAAAAGAAGCCATCATCATGGCAAAGGCTTCACCAGCATCAAATGAAGGAGTTCCCCATTGAAAGGGATAAGGAACTCTTATCCTGCAAACTCATATTCCAAGAATTAATTCTCCCTCACTCATGTCAAGTATCAAACCCAAATACTAATTTATGTTTGTAGATAAGTAAACATAATAGTGAAGCAATCTTGAGGTTTTAATCAAACTATATCCTACTAGCACTAAATTACACAATCCAATACATACTTTAACAAACAGGAAAGTCGTGAAAATAGAGGATTAATATCCATAAACAGCTTGCCTTACAAATTCATGATTATGGAAAGGTATTTCTATGGACTATTGTAAATAAAACAGTCATACAGAGTCCATATCTAGGCATTGTATTTTGTGACTCCATAATCAAATCGACTGTTATCACAGGAGAAATGTTGAAATGAAAATTTCTATAATGAAACAAATTATACTTACCATGGAGCACCGGCTATAAGTCCAGCACGGTCAGTGCGACAGCTTATTTGTGTTTTTGGAGCTGCACCATTATATGCCCCACCTACAGTAAGTAGGTGAGCATATATCCAAACAATCACCACTGAGAAAATTACTGCGAAACGGTCAAAGATATTTTTTCCTGAATGTAGCACATGGGGCATATACTGCAAAAATAGTAAGCAATAACAATCTTAGCCTGGCAATAACCATTACTCTGTAAACTTACAGATATAATTCATAGAAGGCAAGAAACTACAGTACATAATAAATTAAAAACTGTACGAACTGGATGTGTAACACATTAAAGATCAGTACCTGTGAAATAAAAACTAAAATAAGAAGCTCTGGCAGTCCAATCTCCACACATTTCGCAACCTAGAGATTCATGGCAAGAGTTAGCATCCAAAAGTACCAAAATATCTAGTGTAAGAGACTGCACATTGCAGCAAAAGAAAACTAACCCCAGGAAAACCAAACTCATAAAGCCCAAATCCAGTTAATGCTACCAAAGGAACAGCTGAAAGTGGACTTAAGAACCTGAGGAAATGGAACACCAAACCAAACGACTTTTCAGATTGTAATAAGAAAAAATCACCATAGAGTATTCAGTTATTTGTGTTTGATGCAGTCTCTTTTGGAGAAAATGCTGAAATGCGTCAGTATGAAGCTGATGAGCTTAAATAATCTCTATTTCAGAAATCAAATTGATTTGGTGTACCTAAATTAAAATTAGCATTAACCAACAAAAATTTATCCATGGAAAATGACATGGTTCAATGCGCCATTTTACATAATGCTCTCATATGAGGTCCAAGCAAACAGAACCCAGCTAATTAAAATTATATACCAAGGGAGAAAAGGGAAAACAATCCCTAAGTTGACTAAGGATTGTTTCATTTAATATATCTGTATAGGTTCTGAACTAACCTTGTAACATTGCGCCAAAGGCCACTGAATCCTAAGACAATCTGAAGAGTTGAAGCAACAATAAGAGCACCCTGGATTGCCCGCATTGTCCTCTTAAATTTCTGTATAGGCATCAAGACATGGTGACATGGTTACAACCAAGCTGGTGCAAACATCAATTAGATTTATGTGAAAGTTTGAAAGCATGATATTCATCTTCCTCTTTATTTTTTATTTTTTTCCAAATGATTACAGTAAGACATGATAAGCATTTAGAGTTTAGGCATTGATTGCATGCCTGTCCAACTGAAGGGAAACTGAAGACACATTATTTCCAGCAATATCCTATGCTGGGCACTAGTTATGTGCCATACTTGCACTAAACATGTACACCATATTTACAAGCAATTCAGCCAATTATACAACAAATACCAAACATTATAGAATTGGTTTGAGATCACAAAACCTCTATAGGGTCTTGGACATTGCTGAATCGACCAGAAAGGATAATTGAAATTGTGGTCGGTACAAAGGTATATGACCCTCCAATGACAGCAGGCAGTCGAGACCCAAACAATGTCTGCGTCAATGTGTTCAAACCAGCGACAAAGAGTAGGGTTTGGATCACCTTGGCCTTCTCCTCCTACAACAACGGCACATGCGGTTTAAGTCATAATCATACCCTTAAAGAAAATTTCAATATTTAATTGAAATCAACATCTAAAAAAAAATCCAAATGCTTACATTTCCACCTCCCATTTGGGGAACCAGAGCAGTGGGGATGAGAACTGTCGTGCCAAGCATCACAAGATAGTGTTGAAATCCAAGAATGATGGCTTCAGCTGCATCATGCCCAAAACAGCATAGTCTTTTAATGATTTACAAATGAAAGCAACGAAAAAAATTGAAACCAAAGGCACCAAAGTAATTTAAAAAATAAATAAATTACCCAACCTTTAAGCTATTACAATATAACTGAACTAAAATGATTCTGAGTAGATCAAAATCACTAATGATGGTTAGGGCAGCCATCCCCAAGTGGTCAGAAAGAGGTATTCTTGTGTTGAGATGAGCCGTAAAATGAGAGCCTAACAGAACCAGGGGAGAATAACGAAAACGATAAAAATAAAAAATAAAAAATTCTAAAAAAAAAAAAAGTAGAAAATTTTTTCTTAAAAGGGAATTCAAAATTAACAAAATAAAAAAGGAACCAAAATGGCTGCAACCAACTTCGAAATAGACATGTTACATGTAGTATGGAACCTGGTGACGGAACCCTCCAGAGTTCCCGAAACAGTAAAGTTAGCATCAACAAAAGCAAATTTTTTTTAAAAAAAAAACAATAATCAATCACTGAAAATTTCCCACGAAAAAAGCTACACAAGTTCAGTGAAAAGCAATTCTTTTCTTCTTCTTATTTTCCTTTTTAACAAGATCAGAATTTGTCAGTACAACAAAGAGGTTTGTTCCAAAATATTAAAGAAATTTACTTTTTTGAAAAGAGAGGGGTATCTGCCAAAGAGAAAGAGAGACCAGAAAAGATGCTTTGAACGGATAAACACAGAGATAACGTATCCGAAATCAAAGCAACTTATTATAACAAAACCTGCCTTAAATATACCAGGTAGATTCAGAAGAATCAGAGTTAGAAACTAAGACCCACAATGAATAATCTAGCACTAACTTTCCAAAAGGAACTACAATTCAGAATCCAAATTAAAAAGGAAAGCACAAAACAAAAAAGTGCAAAAGAAAGAAACTTGTGGATGAAAGAGAGATACTCACGCCATGGAGGTGGGCTGGTAATGCAGTAAGAAATGTTGGGTAGCTGATCCTTTGGCGGGTGTGGCTGTGGCTCATCTGATTTTGCTCCTCCTCCTCCTGCCATTGATCTCTCTCTTTCTAGAACTTTCTCTCTCTAAAACTCTCTAGGAAACAAAAATAACAAGAACCAAGTTACTACAGAAAAGCTGTATGAAACCCAAATCTAACCAAAACCCAGATCTTAAATCCTGCAGAAACCCAGTTAAATGAGCTTGGAATGGAGAACACAAAACAAAACACTCAATAATATGAGGACCCGAAAGAGTGAACCTTTCACATGGAAACCCACTAATATAGAGAACTAGAGAATAACAGAGATGTGGGAACTGTTCAAGGAAAAAGAAAATGGCAGTGGAAAATGATAAGAGTGTAAACTAGAGATCTCGAGATAGAGTGAAAGTAATAGTTGTAGTAATTAAAGAAAACTTAATAATGGGGAATGAGAAAGGGAAGAAAAAGGTACCTTTTCAACAATGTTTCTGAAGCAAAATCAAGTGCCCAAAGCTTTTTTTAAAGTGAATAAATCTGTATGTCCTACTCCTACCCCACTCCAAAAATGTCACTAAAAGTATGGAATGCTGTTCAAATAAAAAAGATAAAAAGAAGAGCCTTTTTGAGCAAAGAAATCCCTTCGAATGGTGTTAAGGGGTATTTTGAATGTGGGCAGGTGAAGATTTAATATGAATGATATAAAGGAAGATGAATGCAACTAAGGGCCTGTTTGCACCAGTTTCCTTTTAAAAATAACGACTTTTTGAAAAAATTTGGACCAGAAGCAAGGGTTGAAAATCATCTCCCTCCCCATTTTTTTTTCTAAAACACGTTTTTGAGACAATGACTTTCACAACAATTGCTTTACAAATTAAGAGCATTCTCAATGAACTCTTAATTATTTAGTTAAAATTTGGCTGAAAAACTCGCTAAAAGTATCAAATAATAAATTCTATAAATTTTACTCCATTCTATTTAAATATAATTTTTATTCTATCTTCATTTATCTTTTATTTTCAAAAGCACTTCACAAAGTTATAAACCCATAGAAGGTTGGGAGAGATAAAGTGTGAGGAAAATATAAAAACATAAAAAATAGGGTAAAGAAATTATTTTGTTCTCCAAATGTAGGGAGAAGTTTGTCGAGCCTTAAAATGGAGAGGGGAATAGAAATATTGATGAGGTTGCTTTTTGTAGAATTTAACCAAAATTTAACTAAAAGTGAATTTTAAAGAGCTTAGGATACTTTAAGGTAACAATCTATATTCACTAAGTAATTAAATGTATCTATTAATTGCTTGTTTGGGAAGACAATTCTTCTCAACTTTTTTTTTTTTTTTTCTTCTTCTTTTAGGTTGATTTAACACCACTAACACTCAATTCAACTCAAAATTTTTCAACCAAACTAATAAAAAACATTAAATAAAAATTTTAAAAATCAACAAAATTTTAAAAAAAATTAAAAATATATGATTTTTAAAATTATATATATATAGGAGTGGTGGTCTGACCACCCCTAAAAGTCTCGGGATGACCGATCCACCCCTAAGAGGATGGATCAGCCAACCCTAAAACCAGCTCGGCCACCCCCAACCGGTAGTTGGGGGTGGCTCAACTAGTTTTGAGGGTAATCGATACACCATTTTGGGGGTGGAGCGGCCACCCCAAACAGCTACGACCCACCTCTCCATCCGTGGCCACCCCCGAGTGGTTTTTCAAGGTGGCCGAGCCACCCAAAACAGATGTTGGGGGTGGCCGAGGGGTGGTTCAAAACCACCCCAAATTGTTTTTTCTTTTTTCTTTTTTGTAATATATATGTTTTTTTTATTTTTTAAATATATTTTTTATTATTATATTTTATAGTTTTCAAACAATCCAAATATAATCTCAACTCTTTTTTTTTTTTTTTTTCAATATTTGCAATTTTGAATTAAGTTAAGCAACATAATAAAAAAATAAAAATCACAAACCCAAACGATTATTGCAATAAAAGTTGTAATGCTCGATTTTTTTTTATTTATTTATTTTTTTTTTTGCAAAAACTGGCATTTTGAACATGACTGTCAAACTTTTTACCTTGGAAAGAGTTGTACCAAAAACTTTTTACTAAGCAAATGATTTTCATTTAAACAATTCACAACTTTTTACCTTTAAAAAAGTTGTCCCAAAAACCTTTGCTAAACCAAATGAGTAAAAATAGTTGAATTGTACCAAAAACACTCCCACAGTTTCTCTCTCTCTCTCTCTCTCTGTGTAACATGAAGTCAGTCTATATCACACACTTGGCATTTCATATTCTGTTAATGCAAGAGACAGAAGAGGTTGATCTTGACAAGGCAAGAATTGCTAATTGGCTCCAGACGACGACGTTTGAACCAGCCGGACAGAGTTTGCCTTGGCTACATCACTTTCTCTATTTCCATCTTCCCGATAAGGACCATCTATCTCTTTACTCGAAATGCCATTAATACCCTCTTATTGATAATTAATTACACTACTGTATGCCGAACAACCTCAATAATTGAGTGGAGGTGCATTTTGGAAATTATGTAGACGATGATCACGTGCGGGCTGTACCAGAGGATTATCGGGTCGCCCAAAAAGCCCCAAAAGGGTAGCCAATGGTGCGAAAAAAGGACAGCCGACAAATTCTCTTATCCCTAGAGTCAAGCAACTCGTCCAATCACTGGGCTTCTGTTCCTTGACCAGAATTTCCCAGTTACAACTGGCATTCGTCAAAAGGTTTTCTTTTTTTTTTTTTTTTTTTCTTTTGCAATCTACAGGATATAAACCCTAAAAATAATTGCAATCTAGGGTTGTTGATTTGAACTACTCTAACATGAATTATTGATGCTATCAGTATGTTAATTAAAGCTCTTCTTTTTTCTTTTTTTCCTTTTTGACATCAATATATTTTTACCAAAAAGAAAATATTGATAATTGTTTTTTGAAAAAATATTTTAATGTTATATAAAGGTTAAAAATAAATAAATGTTTTAGTGGAATATAAAAGTGATAAGTGGCTTTTTTTTTTTTTTTTTTTTTGGGGTGAAGTCTACGTCAGAAAAGTATTTTGTGTTTTAAATTGTTTTTTTAATGATTTTGAGAAAGAAAGAAAAAAACTAAATTCGGTAAGGGCGATGTGTAGATCAAGTTTTTTACACCCTCCAAAAAAAAAAAAGCTTATACGCTAGCATCCTATATTGTTGACCATACACCGAGGCTCCATTCGAAAATGATTGATACGCAACGGAAAATAAACAAAAGAGTTTGTTAGATGTATTAACAATGATCACTCAAGACGCTTAAGTTAGTGTATAAAGTTTAGTGAGGTTGAACAAAATATTAGTGAGTGAATGAATGAAGGGGATGCAATATGTTGGCGCACATTCTTTAACTAGATGGGTCGTTTATCACTTTGTGTTTAAAAGCATTTCTAATTGATCTTTCATTCTTACTTCTATTCGGATAAAAAATGAGAAAAACTCTTCCTTGTAACCCCTTTCGTGATTTGAAAAAAAAAAAAAAAAAAAAAAGATCATACATGAAAGTGTTGCCTCCTATTAATTTTTATTCATAAAGCTTATTTTCTCGCCTTTTTTTATTGGTAGGAAATGCGCCTAGCTAAGGGAATCATAATGGATCTTCTACCCTTTATAGTTGCCAGTAGGAACGAAGCCAAAAACTATTATAAGTGGGGGCCAGGAGCCAAAAAAATTTATTGTTAGGGGCCAGTTAGCTAATTTTTTTTTTAACCTCACGGAGGTGCAAGTAGGAACAAGATCCTCTCCATTTCGGTTTAAATGAAGAGTATCCATTTTAGTGTAAAATTAAGGATAATATTGTCTCAACATTAAAGTTTAAAGACAAAATTTACAATATTACCCCTCATTTTACACTAAATTGATACTCTCAATTTCAAATGAAATGGAGAGGATCCTATTCTTATTAAGTTGGTATTTTTCTGTAAGTTATGTACCATTTATGATGGGATTTGAACCTCAAGTGGGAAAAAATAAAAATATGCAAACTCAAGCACTAATAAAGAATTGGGTTAAATACTTAATATCCCTTTAGGGTTTTATTTCTTTATTTTTTTCTCCTTAATGTTTGATTTTTATCACATGAGGTACCTGTGGTTTTGATAAAGACCAAATTGGTCATTCTGTCAATTTACCGTTAGTTGACATAACGGAAGTCCATGTCATTGACACGGGAACCAATTAAAATTCGACACTTGGCATAAGTAGCCATGTCATCAGTTAAATTTTTTATTTAAAAAAAAATTTGGGGTGGCCTTGGCCATTTGGAGGTGGCTCGGCCACCCCCATCCGGCCAGATCGAGGTGGCCGTAGCCACCCCAAATTTTTTTTTTTCCTTTTTTTTTTTTTAGAAAAATAAAAAATTTATTTAGGTGGCCACGTCACATGGCCACTTATGCCAAGTGTCAAATTTTAATTGGTTCATGTATCAATAACATGGACTTCCGTTAAGTCAACTAACGGTCAATAGACGAAATGACCAATTTGGTCTTTATCAAAACCACAGGTACTTCCCATAATAAAAATCAAACTCTAAGGAAAAAATATAAAGAAATGAAACCTTATGGGGTATTAAGTATTTAACCATAAAAATGTTTCTGTTCTTAATAATTGAGGGGGGACCATGGCCTATACCAGTCTCCCCCTCCCACAGTCCTTGATTACCGGGGAAGTTATATAACATGACATCAATGATGGAACTAATTTTAATAAACTAAGAGAGGCCATGGCTCCCACTGGTTTTCAATTTTTCTTTTAAATTTTTGCTTATAAAGTTGAATATATATGTGTTTTTAAGCTTAAAAATTACGCTTAACTCAACTCTTATTAACAATATGCTTGACTTCTCGTTCATGTTTTAACCCTTTCAAATAAAAATCTCGATTCCATGATAGCCTTGAGGGACTGAATAGATGTAAGATAAACATCACATTCTTTGTTTATTGTTCATCACTTCTAGAATACCATTTCGATTGGGTGGAAATTAAAGTTTTGTTTTATATTATTTTTGTTCAAATCATAGGAGGAGTATGTGGTCAAAAGAAACAATGTGATGAATTGGAAGAACACCCGCGAAGAAAAACGTCGGTGGGAAATAGTCAAAGAATCGAGTAAGCTTCCAAAGGGGGTTGCAATCGGTGATTAAAATCTGCGAACGCATGCTGTCGGATTTTGACGTTTGCAAGCGCTGAGAAGACAGGTGGACAGCCTTTTTGACGTATATAAGAACAACCTTCGCCGGATTTTGTGAACTACACTCACCGAGGATATATATATATATATATAATACTTAAAATTATATTTTTATTTTTTATAATTATTTTAAAATACTAATATTATAGTCTTTATCAAATATTGTTAAAAATAATAGAGAATAATTGAAAGGGTCACGGCAACATTATTATAGAATAATTATAAGATAAAAATGTTGTACATAGAATTATCTCTTCTCATTATATATCATTATTTTTGTGCTAGTTGCTTTAATTAAGAAAAATAAAGAAATATGTTTACGTGGGTTTTTGCACGGTCGGGTTGCTCGATAGGCACCTATAAAATGTTACGGTTCTTTAGTTTATTTTATTTGGATTTGTCTTTATTTTTATGTACGAATCTTGATGAGTCAATTTTAGTTTATATTTCATCACCAACCTTAGTTTGTATTTAAATAAGAGACGCTAACTTAACCTTAACTCTCTTACGTAATATGTAATGAATCATTTATTTAAAGGGGTTATGTTATGAATAAATGCATAAAAAGAATTAATCTCAAACTTTATGTTTAAAAATGTTTTAAGTCCTATTCAACGAATCTCAAGAGTTTAAGTTCTCTCAAAACGTAATCATATATCGCGTCTTGCGTGTTTGTGAAAACATTCACTTAACATAAAACAAGAAGAAAAATAATCAAAGTGACATCGGCATAGACGGCGGGAGTGAGAATAGTTGCTTAATAAAGTAGATTCTTAATTATTAATGTCCGCATATGTGAAAATGGGAATGGCAGTTGGTGATGCATTGGATTGAAAACTTTTAAGGATAGGTTAGATTGAATTGCAAGTAAAGTGATTGTGAATCATTGAATAAGACATCAGTTTATTGTTATTGAAAGGCATGCAAGGACAACGAATAAATTAATTATAGATTGACCCATTTAAACAAGATATCATCATGTTCCCTTATATTTCTTTCACCCACATGACACCCCCAAATCATGCTCTATTGAAATATTAGCCTAGAGGCATTGATTGGTCCATAGGACAAAATTGTCAAAATTTGAAATCTAAAAGAAAAGTAATTGAGCCCTTGGGAAAATATATTATTATTGGGGAGGAGCTGCTTAAGTTTGTCCTTTTCTTAGGTAATCAGTAGATTTCCCTGTCAACTTTTGTGGACTCTCAAGGGTATATGTCAACATCTTATTGGTGGGTGCCAAAAGTATTTAATCAAATCACCTAACTTTAGTCAAGAGATTATGCAGAAGAAAAGGGTGTCTAGGGTTTGGCAAAACTATAGTATAAAAATGAATGAAAGGTTAGATATGAGAAGGGGAAATGAATAAATGAGAGAATGGATTAATTTTAGAAAAAAGTGTATAAAGGAAACAAAAAAGGGACAGAACATGGGGGTGTTGCTTTCAATTCTTTAGATGGTACTCATGCGATCATGCCACCCAACCCTTCACTATGCAGGGACCACGGCTTGGCAAATTCTTGTGCCTTGTTTGGGGCTCTCTTTTTCTCTCAAACAAAAGCACTTTCTCTTTTATTCTCTTGCCTTCTTTTTTTTTTTTTTTCTTTTGTCTTGGCTTCATTTCTTGCATTCTTAAGTTGGAGAGATGTGGTTGCTAGCTACTCTCTCTCTCTCAAATACAAGCATGCCACACATGCACGTACGTGCCCACAAAGATTGGACAAAGGTGGTTGCTCTATCTATTTCCCAACATGAACAGCTTGTAGCTATTATAAATAAATAAATTTTTGTCCACTTAAATATATATTATAAATAAATAAATAAATTTTTGTCCACTTAAATATATATTATAAATAAATAAATAAAATTTTGTCCAATTATATATATATATATATATATATATATATATATATATATATATATATATATATAAACACTTAGATATGTAATACAATAACACATGGTATATATAATTTAGAGAAATACTTGGGTACAGGAGCCTCATTCGAATGAGACAACTCATGTTCGAACAAGCCACTTAAAGCGCCACGTTGGATTAAATAAATTCCCTTCGAACGGAACATGGTACATTCGCATGGGGATGTTTTTACATGTGAATCAAATGTATCCAAAACTGTATTTGATTTTCTGTAAGCTTGTATTTGGTTTTCTTTTCCTGTTACCTCTGTAATCTCTTTGTTGTATGAAGGAAGGTTTGTTTAAAAAACAAAAAAAAAAAAAACAATGTATCCAAGACGTTGTAAGAAAATGAATTGGGGCTTTCAAAGCCCTAGAGAAAACCCTAATTTCTTGAATTTTCAGTCATCTTCCAACAGCCAAAAAGAGAAAAAAGATAGGAAAGCAGAAAGGGGAGAGCTTTTGTGGGTTTGGAAGCAAATTCAAGTTTCAATAAAGTAAAGATACTCACTTTTTTTTTTTTTTTTTTCTTTTGTGTGTGTGTGTGTGTTAGGGCCGGTTTCAGTGTGCGTTTGAGGGGTCTAAAAGTGCGTTTAACACTCAAAAAATCCGTTTGAATACAAAAGTACTCGTTTGATAGAAAAAAAAATTGAAAGTACTTTTAAATGTCCAAAAAACCTAAAAATAGCCGAAACGCACTTTCAGCAAAAACGTAAAAATGAAGCTTTTGTAAAAAAAAAAAAAAAAAAAACTTTTTTTTAACTTAGAAACTCTATTTTTCAAACACGATCCCAAATATATTATTAATGTGTATAGAAATTGTATTTATGTAGGTTGTATTTTCGTGTGAGTTTAGGGCCGTTAAAGTAGGAAATGGAGAAAATGAGGGGTTTTCACAAGCTTTGGGAAAAAGGATGAAACTTTTGGGGGACTTGTCCTATTATTTATTTATTATGTTATATGAATAACAATTATATTCCAAGGTCTCTAGATTCGTATATATTATAGAAAATATTATAAAGGTAAGCAAAGCACAAGATAAAAGGGGGTTTTGGGATTTAAAAAAAACCCATGTTGTTACTGTATTTCACTCAAAACATTATGCTACTTCAAGCATCGGAGTTGTCCTTGTCCCTGGGAATCGGCGAACTTGTTTACTATCTTTTTTATTTTGCAGGTAATCTATTGTCGATCCGGCCATATGAAAAATTGATTCAACAATAATTAAACTATAATATACATAAAAAAGAAATTCTGCATGAAAAATACTCTAATTTGGCCAAACTCAAATACTCTTATCAGCATTATAAATTTATAATTATTTATATTGCACATCACCATTTCTAGATTTTTATTTTATTTATTGGTTTTTTATGATACATTTAGATATTAATGTCAATTTAATATGAATTATGAACTAAGCATAAATTAAATACTGAGTAAATAGTATGTATTATGATCTCCTGGCTTACACTCAGCAAAGATCTGCTTTTTCTTTTTATTTTTTTAATTTTTATTTGTTTATATTTTTTATTTTTATACTAATTACTACTTTGCTTGAAAGTATGACAACAACATAAGAAGAAGATATTATATCGCTTATTCTAAATTAGTCTGTTTTTGGCAAATATCTCACAAATTTTTTTAAAGTAACATAAGTATGTCATAAAATTGGAACATAGTAAGGAAACAATAGGACACCTATAACCATTATTTTAGCTCTAAATATTTCATCAAAATCATATGCATGCATGTAATTCTATTTACATTTTTTTTTTAATTATAAATTTTTATGACTTTTATTTTTATTATTATTATTATTTTTTATGGTGGTTCGGTAACTCTTTGACTGAATTTGGGGTGGTCTAATGGGTGGATCGACCAACCCCTAGGTCAACCAGCGGTGGCCAAACCGCTTCCAATAGCATTGATGGTCGTTCGGCCGCCCCCTCAGTTTTATATATATACATTTTTTGTGTCTATATTTTTATATTATAAGGGACACATGCCGTCTTCTAATTATGTATGACATGGCAGCACCGTTAGAAAATTTAAGGAAAGGTGAACCGCAGGATCAATTTGATAACTCTTGCCCAGCTTCTAATTTTTTTTCTTGAATTTATGGGAAAAATTTTGTCTTAATGAGAAATTTTAGGATCATTTTTATCTTTCTTTTAGGCTCAAGCGAATTGGGCTTTAAACAGACGGGGTTCTCATCAACCTTGTGACAAGCCCATTGTGAGCACCTTTTTCCAGTGACCGAAAGAGCCAGCTCTCTAAAACGGTAAAACCCCATTGCGCCCCAGAAACCCAAAACCCCAGCAAGGACAGCCGCTACGTTCAACGAAAATTTCCCACACAAAGAAGCTGATACTTGAGACACTGTCAACCCATTTTCGGGTATGCCTCTTTATGTATGTATTCTTTTACTTTGTATGGACTCGTGTGTTGATTTCAACCGAAATTTTGGGATTATTGTTCATCTAATTCTTCAATGTCCTATTAAGTTATATTTGTTCTTGAATGCCCATTTAAAAAAGTATGATTTGAGGGTATTTACTTTGATTCTCGCTTTCCATTTGCTGTTTAGTAACCCATCAATCTCTTCTTCAGGTTATTTCTGTTTTTGGTGCATTTGATGTGTGAAAAAATGTAAGACAAAACATAGGAGCCCATCAGGCCTAGTTCGTGTCTTGGGTTGCCTATATAGGATAATAGCTGCGAGAATCGGATTGTGAGTAAAACTTCTACAGAAGATTTGTTGGGAAGTGAGGAATCGGATTGTGAGTAAAGGGAAATTTAAAGCAAGTGCTGTCAATTTATATCTCATAAAATTTTGAGTTGATCCTGCTGTGTGTCTGGTGGGCTGCTAGGAGCTCTCTGGTTCTGTTGAGTTTCTTCAAGGCTGTGTTTTCTTGGTTTCTGGTGGAAGTTTGTTCTGATTGCTGTTTGGTGCTGTTCTAGAGTTTCTTTTGTAGTGATTGCTTGACATTTGTATATTGTTCCTGATTTTGTTTTTTGTTGTTGTGGCCATTACCAGAAGATTGGGATTGGCTTTGTTAGTTTGTATAGGGGTTGGTGTTGTAGGTTGCTTTGTGGCAACTTGAGTTCCAGTAGTTTTGTTACTGGTGGGACTTTGTATTCCTTTGTGTGGTTATAAAAAATTTCTTTCATTCATAAAAAAGAAAAAGAAAAAGCTGCGAGAATGTTCTCTGATTCTTTTCTCTAATGTATTATTGCATTGGTATGCAGCCATCTGATCAAAATCATGTTTCTGTCAAGAATTTTTGGGAGAACACTATTTGCTGCAGCTAAATCAGAAACATCTACTGCCACAGCTGCGGCTGCTTCAGCAGCTAGGAACCCTCTGGAAGAGTTCTTTGAGGCAGATAGAAGTGTAGATGATGACAAACCCGTTGTCTATGGTAATGGCATTTCGTTTTCCTTCTTTCTGTTTCCTCATTGCCTTTACTGGTTGTGTTACTTTTTTATTCATGGCCTTATGGTATAAGATATAGCTGGTTTGTTTTGTCATGACTTCCATAAGAACAAAAAGGCAATGTTATGTTATTATGTGTGAAAATTAATGGAATAGAAGGATGGAAAAGTGGTAATTTAGTGGGGTCTGAAATTTAATCAACGAGGTAAATTATCAAGAGAATATGAAAAGGCTAAAAGTTTATTAAGCACTCAAGAGACTTGCAAAGATAAAAGAAAAAAAAAAAAAAAAAAGAGTGGAAGAAAGAAAAAGAAAGCTAAATACAGTTACAATAATATTTACATTTAAAAAAATACAGTTAAGAATATCTGTAATTGACAAAAGTGTGGGAATTGAATTAAACCAAACTCAACCCAGCATTAGATTATATAGTCGTTCATGGGGTTGATGGTCACATGTCCGAGGTGCTTCATCTAGTTCTCGTATTTGCATAAATGTAGATTTTACACAATGGTTTTTATCATATCAATTCTCTTTTCAAACAAGTACCCTCGAAATATGTTTCTATAAATTTAAATAATGAATTAAAAGGTTAATATTTTAGAGTTGCTTCACTAATTTTTTTAAGATAAAACTTTATCCAATCTGAATTCATTTTGCAAATGATTTCAGGTCGAAGTTGGAAGGCTTCTGAACTGCGGCTGAAGTCATGGGACGATCTTAATAAGCTATGGTATGTGTTGTTAAAGGAGAAAAACATGCTTATGACTCAGCGCCAGATGCTTCATGCACAGAATCTAAAATTTCCTAATCCAGAGCGCATTCCCAAGGTATAACTCCATTACTTTGCTTCTACCTTCATACAGTATGCAATTCTTGACACTTCTGGCTCCTCAAATGCTTGGCTAATTGGGCAAGGGTTGAGTATAATTTGGATGATATAGCCATTTTGTCTTCAAACCTAGGACATCACTAAAACTCCTTTGCTGCTAGTATGGCAGTTCTTACAAAATTCTGGGATAATCTTCCTGTAGACAGATACAAGGACTTTAGTGTTATATAAACTGAAAATTGATGTTAAAAGTTCTGCATCAGTATATCCAATATTCTTGTTTTCTTGGCTGCATTGTAAGTGCTCTGTTGAAGCAATCGAATTCATTTCTTTATGGGTAAATTACACTGTACCCCACCAAACTAACATCCTTTTTGCACTTGGATCTCTAAATTTTGGTAGTTTGTAAGTTTGAGTGACTTGTAGTTTGGAGGTCGAAGTAAAAATAGGGTGTTAGTTTGGAGGGGGAGGAGGGGGTATGGTGTAATTAACCATTTCTCAATTTATGAGACCTTTTTACTGAACATGATATTAACATATAAAAAATCCTTCTCTGAATTGAATTTCTCTGTAGACGGAAATTTTGGTGGTGTAAGTTGTAATAGTTTTTTATTATTGTTATTATTTTATTTTTGTCAACACAATAAGCAAATGCATTAGATACAATATTTGACTAGTGAAGATGCCTGCATAGTGAAGAGAGACATTTTCCTTGAGACATTCAAATCTTCTTCATTAATTGCTGATGCCAATAGCTAATATTACCTATACCCTATTGTTCCACACTTTGAATTGCTGGCCTAAAGATGTTGGGAAGTTCATCTTGGCATTACACTTTCAATCCCGGGGATGATCCAAAGTATATAACTGAATGGGACATCCACCAATTGTTATTCATTCTCACTCTGAGGAGTATCTATTGTGAAGATATACTGTATGTCCAGAACAGGGAATTATTTTTATCACCTTCAACGTGACAATAACAAAATGGAACTAGGAAGAGATTGTGCTTTCCAATGGTGAAGAGAGAAATATTCCTTGAGCTATATTATTTTCTAGTTTTAACATAGTTGATGCCAGTAGCTAACACAGCTTTCAACGGTGGGTTCTGTTCTTTTATAGCCAGCCTAAAAAGGTTCAAAGTCAATTTTGGCTTTATGTTTGAAAGTATAAAGTTAGTGCAGAAACAGCCCAAAATCTGTAAAAAAATAAACAAATATTTAGCCTCACTCCATTCTAACTCATTTATAACTGCTACCATCAAGCTTTAAAGTGATCCAATTCCATTTCCAAGTGAGGTAGGAAGGTAAGTTGCTATCTCTATCATTAACCCATTCAACCTTTTGGAGCACCCTTCTAAATGTGGTGAACCCCATTTTGGTCCCCCCTATTGACAACCATCTCTCTCTCGCCATCTTGCTTTGAGCCTGCCACCCCTCTTACTTTGGTTTGTGGCATTTTGTTGGCCACCTGAATTCACATGTCTTTCTCCCTGATAATCATTGCACAGAAAATCGAGATTCAAATGCTTGATATACAAATTTTAACTGCATTGGCTTTGTATTTTTCAATAATTTTTTACTTTTCATTGTTGGAGCAGTAATCAAATGGTAGATGAATTTAATAGAATCATTTTTCGTGCAGTTTCTTCTCCCAAAGATGACCTCCTTGTTGTTGAACTCAAACTCAGTGAACTGTTTAGTGTCTAGAACTGATATGCAAGAGTCTCCACTTTGAGTGGTACAATGGATGAGTTATGTGAAGTCGGTTTAATAATTACTTATATCCACATTGTTTATAGTTATATCAATATTGTTCTTCAACAGCCACTTGGATTGGGCTGACAAAGAGAGGTGGGGCTAAATCGTCCAAATTTTATCTAGGAGGAAAATCTGACAAAATTAAAAAAATAAGTAATTTCCTTATATTAACCCCCAATCCTGACTTGATACGGCTGTGATAAATTTTCAAATTTCTTAATTGCTTTGGTATGTTAGGTCATGCCCAGAAACTGGTTATTTACGTTTGATATAAAAAACATTAAGGGAGTCAATTTGACATATATCACATTTTCTTCGATGCTTTCGGCTACTAGGTTACTCTAAAACTTTTGTGATGATACCACGTACACGTGACTTTAATTTCTGTAATTAGAATTGCCACTTCAGATATGTTTCACATTTTGGATCAGCATGACTGAGTTTGGTGATGCAAGGGACAAGACGAGTTAATTGGGTGCATGTAGTTTTATTTAGGTCTAATAATTGGGTTATTAGAGTCAATGGTGTTTTTGGTAAGGGTGTTGTCCTAGATTTGGGTTTAGTCGTTATTCTATTTAAGTGTATTTTGTTCTCCAATGGAATAAAAAATATGAGAAATTGATTCTCCTTCCTTCTCTCCTTCTCTTTGTTCCTCTCCTCCTAGCTTTTTCTCTCTTTCTCTGTCTTCTTTCTTTCTCCCTTTTCCCCATTTAGCTTCTCTCCTCTCTCTCTTCCCTACTTTCGCTATGTGATTCTTATGATTATTGTTGGTCCTTCATCAAATTTCGTATTAGAGTCAAACCCGATTGTTTTCCATGACAATCTTGCAATCCATGACTGTGTTACATCAGCGGATCCCATGCCATGACAATCATGTCTCAAACACAGCCGATGTCCATCATCCCAAACCTTCCCATTGTCACTCACAATAAACTGTGAAACCCACCAAGACGCCCAAACCGCTGTCATTACCAAAAAAGACTTGGGGAAAAAAACCCATCTCAAACAAACTCAACCCATCGGAACCAATAACCTATCAGAACCAAACCGACCCATAACCCACAATCCACTATCAACTTGTTGCAAGCCTCTACATCACTAGCCACTGACTGTTATGTTGCATGGTAATCGCACCACCACCCAATCCAAACAGAAAAATGTTGTCGAAACTCATCGTGACAATCTCCACCCATTGGAGTCAACCCCACCTAGAACCACAAGCAACAACCCATAGCAATTCGTTCACCCCACAGTACTGTGTTGCTGCCACCTAAGCACCCAGGCCCATGACCGAGCCGTAACCAACATTCCACAACAATTAACAGAGTCCTTCACACAACCTTCCAAATACCCAAGCACCCCACATTATGTGTACTTGCACTGCCACTTCGAACCATAGTCACCGCACGTCACCCAAATATCCTTCATGCAGGGCTACCATTACACAATGTCTCTTTGCACCCTCCACACACCATTGCTTTTGTCACGTTAACATCTCACCAGCACCGCCACCATCTAGCCATTGCAGTTCACTCCTTGCCACTGCCGCCGTCATAATTCCACTTTGCCGCCATCGCCACTGTCTCGCCTATGTGTCACTACTGTTATTGTCAATCATTCAGAGTCACGACTCCTCCTTGTCCTCATCAACCCACTGCCTCCTAACCTTGGTTTTGCTCTGTTGATGTTGTATGAGAGAACAAAGATGCATCGCTTGGTTTTGTGAAGGAGTTGGTCAGCAGGTCAAAGCGATTAAAATAAAGAGATTTGGATGCATGTTGCTTAGCCTACCTGTCAAACCAAGGTTCGTTGGACCCTTTTCAAAACTTGAGAGGTTGAGTTTTCTCCTACCAGCGGAGAATGATGCAAGGGACGAGACAAGAGTTAATCAGGTCCATGTAATTTTATGTAGGTCTAATAATTGGGTTATTAGAGTCATGGGTGTTTTTGGTCATTCAATAAATGGGCGTTTGCCTAGAATAGGGTTTAGTCGTTAGTCTATGTAGTTTGTTTTGTCTTCCAACGGAGTCAGACTTTGATGGAATAAAAAATATGAGGAATTGATTCACCATCCGTTCTCTCCTTCTCTCTCATCCTCTCCCCCTTGCTTCTTCTCTCTTTCTCTCCTTCTCCTCTTTTAGCTCCTCTCCTCTCTCTTTTCCATACTTTCACCTGTGATTATTGTTGGTCCTACATCAGAGTGCAAGAAAAAGGAATTTTGGAATGTCGTAACTTCTTAAGCTTTAAATTTGTGTGTAAAGGGCACATGTGTTTTATCTTTTCCTTTGTCTTCCTGGAACCACGATTGCTAATTGGGATTTTGGTGATTCTTGGTTCTTAATTAAAAATAAATTTCAGGTGAGGAAGTCAATGTGCCGTATCAAGCAAGTTCTCACTGAGAGAGCAATTGAAGATCCAGATCCCAGGAGATCTGCTGAGATGAAGAGGATGATAAATTCTCTGTGATGACTTCCAGCTTCTGTCAGTTCCCAAAACACCACCACTGGGAATGTTGGTGGACTGCAGTATGGCCTTATTTTTCTGGGTGTAGGGCTGCAGCTTCTGGTAATTCAGAGTATCATTGGTTCAGAGTAAATTGACAATTTGCAACCTATTTGTGAATTTACAGATTACTTGCTTTTTGTCTCTCATGTTAGTCTTATTTGTAGTGTTGGCCACTGAGCACATGATTAACACAGCTTGTACTTGGTGAGGTGAGCGGTGGCTATGTAGAACATCAATATGTATTTTGTTTGGCCCACAATGTCTGAGTATCCTAATCTGTCTCTTGGTTTTCTTTTTGAACTTATTTTCTAGTCTTATGAGTTTTGCTATTAGTGACATGATGATATGTTGGTGTTTGCTAGTCACTGTTATTGTGAAAATGGTTTGTTTGCAGGTATGTATATATAGACGGATTGATAGGTCATACATTCTAGAACATATATATATTAAAGGTTCACACAAATCAAATTCTCTTTTACTTCCTCCCTAATGTGATGGATTTTATTATGGAAACATCTTCATGTTCTTCTGTACTGCCCTCGAATATCGAATCTTTGGGATTTGAAAATCTCTCTCATTTGGTCTTATACATAAATTCAAGCTACCTTATAAATTTTAGTATTCTGTCTGCGCTACTAACATTTCATTTTCAGTCCATCAGCTGCATGGCTTTAAATGCATGAGGTACTTTGATGATAAAACCACTGTCAATATGAATTATGGGTATGCTTGTTAATGTGTTTTGGGCCTTTTTTTTTTTTTTTTTTTTTTTTGGTTTGAAAAAAATGTTCTAATGTGACATAATGATGAAAATTATTTTTGTAATTTTAGGAGCATTTTGTGTTTTGAGATGTTTGTTAATGTATTAGTCATGAAAAAAAAAAGAAAAAAAAACGGATTTCTTTGGATAAAGATTAAATATTTATTTATTGAAGAAGAGGGTTGGGAGTAGGATTCAGTAGGTGTACATCCTGTGATCAGTGCCAGGTGTCTGTTTTGGTGGGTATATGTCAAGCCATCTTACTGACTTTATACACTTTTGATTGGTAGATAGATTGTGTAGCACATGGCCTGTTGCTTTTGATTGAGATCCCAACTGCAGGAATGGTGGGATAGAGTGATTTGCAATTGTTGGAGACACAAAAAAGAGAATATATATATATATATATATATATATATATATATATATATATATTATTGTTAGGACAAATGTTTCCTTCAATTTGAGGTGGAGAAAATTTCTCTAATTCAATCACATACGCCGTTAGAGCATGTGATTTTCACTTGCTTTCACTTGCATTTCTAAAAATGCATGTGAAAATTATGTGCTCAAGGACATTTCAGTTTAATAGACTTGGTTGAAATAATTTTCTGTGACTTTAGTTTAGTTTGAAAGAAAATCTTCCTTATTTCTGTGATGCAGGACAATCAGAAATTGAGAAGTTAAAGAGAAGATGACAAATAGTCTACAAATAGACTAGGGATAAAACCCTAGCCCTAACCCTAGTGACACTTGGGTCAATAGCCCACTAAAATAACATAAAGCCCAGCTAAATAGTAAATCAACATAACATATGACAGCCCAAACACACGTGTAATCACCTGCTCGTATCTTGTGTCCCAATCATGCTGACTTCAAAAGATGACAATAATTTACATTTCTGAACCTGTTTCCTGTCGTCTTCAATGATTCTGCTTCTTGGTCGCCAAGAATGGCAATGAATCATGCCGAAAAAGTGGTTCGTTTTCATTGTTTTTGACAGCAAACTCAAAAACATGTAATTTATCTTCAACATGGCAAGCCAATTGAAATCTAGGGTTTCAATGCAATTTGGTTTTGCCCAGATTGGACATACGTGCAAGCACACACAAAGGCATAAAACAAGTTGTGGTGGGGGGTGATTAAGACAGCTAATTAAATTCCCTTCCCCATCCGTGTGGGCTTCAAAACCTTTCTAACGGTGACGGCCGAAAACAGCTCTGGTTTTCTTGCTCTGGTTTTCTTAACAGACAAGTTATCATGTTTTCTAGAAAGATGGAGGCACAAACTAACAAACCCATCATAGCCATGGAAAACATGAAGCACCCCACATGCCTTAGCCAGGAAAATGATGTCTACAATACATATTGGAAAACGATGTTCAAATCTTATTTGTAGACCTTTACAATGTTTGTTTATGTCATGTCATGAATTTATTTATTTATTTTTTAGAAAGTACTAATAAACGATGCTAACATTGCCGCGTTTTCGTCAATGTTCATTTGACATAAGTTTTCACCATAATATAATAAAGAGTAATGTTAGGTACTATATTTTTATCTTCCTAAAATCCTTCCAAAGCTGATGTGGCTTTTAAATTAAGTTTTAGATGAATTATACTTGAATTTTTTATTAAATAGTGATTTTGAAAGCTACATTGGCTTTAGAAAAATTTTAGGAGGATAAAAAGATAATATTTAACATTACTCTATAATAAAATATGTCTGACCAACAAATGGAGAGATCAATTTTTTAAAATATATATATATATAAAGTAACTAAAGAGGTAGCCAATGGGGTGGGCCAACAACTATTTTACCCTATATTGGGGTGATCATCTATCCAAGCTACTCCTACTCCTTTGGAGGTGACTGACAACCCATTTACAGGTGAGTGAGTAGTTGACCATCCTTAACAGTCGATGGGGTGGTGTGACCACCTCCGAGGTCTCGACAAGGTGGTGACCATTCTTGAAGGCCCAATTGAAAGTGGCTTCGACCACACCACAGAGCCATCAAGGGTTGTTGCGATCGCCCCTCGCAATTATCATGAATGGTTGTGACCACACCCTTGAACCATCAAGAGTACTTACAACCACTCTTGAAACCATTGGGAGTTGTACAAACAACCCTAAAGGGTTTGAAGGGTGGTCGACCACTCTCTCATACACCAGGAAAGTGATTGGATCGGTTTGGAGTTAGAGACGGATATAGCGGTGGCTCATAGGGGCTATGCCCAACCCCCATTTCTCAAAACTTTTTTATTTTTTTTTATTTTTTTAAAGACAAAACTATATATATTGACAAATATATACTATATTTGGGCTAAAAATTTAAGTTGTGGCCCTTATGGACAAAACCCTTTTATTTTATGACCTATTATAAATATCCAAATTTCATTTAAAAACTTATAAAAAGACCCAATCTTAACTTTTAGCAACACATCAATCTATGTAAAATTCCATATGTTGTTATTTGCATATTGAGGTAGGACAATTGAATGGCTCTTTCCCCCTCCCCCCCCCCCCCCCCCCCCCCCCCCCCCCCCCCTTTTTTTTTGGCATGAAGAACTTAATAGCATTGAGGAATTTTATTGATATTGAAGTGTTCATGAATATTACATGCTGAAATTTTAGAATCTCCAATAAACATATCATATTGAGGTATTTACACCCAGAGATTTTTCCAATTTAAATAAGTTTTCTACGAAAATCATACGGGACCTTAAGTTAATTGATGATTTTACAATGTAAAATACATTATCATAGGAATATGATCATTTTAATTTCAAATGAAATGGATAGTTCCCGTTAGTGTTTTTTTAGAGGGGTAAAATTGTCATTTTAATTTTTTTGAATAATTTAACCCATTTAAAATATACTAACGGGATATTATCAATTTCAAATGAAATGAAGAAGATCATTTTCCATTATCGTATGGGTATCAATTAAGATAAGGCACCAAAACAACCAAAAATAAAAGAACTTAAATTCAACCAACAAAATTAAACGGGGTCTTAAGTTAATTGATTGCATAATACAATATATCTAATTGTTATTTAATAATTATCAAAGTTTTAAAAATAAACCCAAAAAAGTACACAAAGAAGATAAGCTACAGTACTACTACAAGACTTTAGGTTACAAAGTTATTATCATTATGTTTTGACCTCTTTCAATAAGAATTTATGATTTCATTCTTGTCTAGAATAAGGGTATGTTTGGGTGTGCGTTTGAGATGCTTAAAAATGTGTTTAATACGTAAAAAGTCTGTTTGAAAAAAAAAAGTACTCGTTTAATAAAAAAAATTGAAAGCGCTTTTAAGGGCAAAAAAAAACCTAAAAATAGCCAAAAATGTACTTCTGGTAAAAACTTAAAAATAAAACTTTTGCTAAAAATTATTTTTTCTGACTTTAAAACTCTAATTTTCAAATGCAATTCTAAACATGATCTAAGCCTATGATGCCTAAAGGATAAATATAGGATAAAATAGGGGAAGCTACTTCTCAAGGAGCGGCCAACAACCTTAGTTAATTTTGTTTTGTTTTTTTGTTGGAAGTTAACAGCACAACTCAAACTGAAAGTCTGAAACCGTTTATTTTTAAAATAAAGAGTTTTATTAAACCTTTGGAAATTGTGGACCCCGAATCCTAAACAAAGAGACCTACGTTAAGGGAACTAGAAGACACCTTAAAAAAAAAGTAAAAAGAACACGAAATTGACACATTTGCCCTACCACAAACAGCATTTACATCACCCCCTCTTTATTTTCTAGTAATGTGTGTTGGAACAACCCGAGACAACCTTAACTTCTCCATCATACGGCCTCCCTCCATGTGGGTGCTACCTGGCCGAAAATTACTCTGCTACCCCTCTTCTCACAAACCCGTTTGTGACCTGCGTGTGACGCTATCAACACCCACACCGGTCACACGGAGCAATCTTTAGAAGGTCGAAGTCAAAGGGCCACAAATGAGTCAACATTTGGGAGTTTCTCACAGTATTCAGTTCTCAGTTCTCACCCCCCCGATCTAAAATTCTGAAAGGCCCTGTCAGTCAGCCACATTCCTCATATAATTTATTAGCTATCAGGCAGCCTGCCTCACCTGCCCGTCACTCTATCATTATCCTGCCCGAATTGCCCGATCTGCCCGCCCTGCCCGACCCTGCTCTTCCAAGTACCAAGTACAACCTTTCCTTTTTGTGCCGTCTCTCTCTCTCTCTCTCTCTCTCTCTCTTCGATTTTGTTTTCTCTCTAAATTCTCGCGTTTTTTCTCTCTCTAGATCGAGAGCGGGCTTGAATTCTGTATCTGGGTGGATCTGAGGTTTGATTAGATCGATTAATCGGGTTGGGGATAACCCTAGAATAGGAATCGGATTGGGGTGCGGGGGAATTAGGGTTCGGGGATTGGTTCAATGGTGGGGGCTAGGGTTTGGGATCGATCTAGGGTTTTGTGGGGCTTGTTCGGATTGGGGAAGAATTGAGTGGTGGGGGTGGGGGGAATCGGTGGGAATAGAGGTTGGGAATTGATGGTACTCGTGGAAGGGATCGAAGGTGGGATCGAAGGAGGGAAAGGGATTGGGGAAAATGCAAGGCTATGCATGGGCGGGATAGTGAGGAGAGGAAACGGAGTCGGCACATGTGGACAGTCCCCACGCGTGCGATCGTAGCTGCCACGGCCGATGGTTCTTCTTCTTCGACTCTGTCTTCAGCTAATTCGTTTTGCAAGGTTTGGTTTTTAATTTCTTGTTCTTTTTTGTTTTTTTGGGTTTGGGTTTGATTTTGTTTTTACTGTTTGGTGGCCGAGAGGTTGTCGTGTTTGGGACTGGAGTTGATTTGGGATGTTCAGTAATCGAGAAAACGACATGGGATTTTGTGAATTGTGGGGTATTTGTGTATGGGCGATTTAGAAAGAACCTGATTTTACGGGAGATTGTTTTTTTTTTTTTTTTTTTTTTTTGGGTTTGGGTAAGGGGAAATTGAGAAATGAATCCATTTTTTTGTGCGAATCATGTGTATTGGCTCGATATATAGGTGAATCGGAAGAAATTTTTTGCTAAACATGGCTATGAATCCATTTCGTTTTTGGATTGCACTGATGGGAGGTAATGCAAAAATGAACTCGGTTATGTGAAATGGAAAGAGAAGCTTTGGAGGGTGTTGAGAGGTAGATATATTGGCTAATTGCTGATGGGGTTTTCAAGGTGCTGAAAGCCCGAAAGCTTCTTGTGTTTTGGGGTTTTTAAGAATCTTAGTTTTTACAAAAAAAGAAAAAAGAAAAAGAATGTTGACCCTTTAGAGTTTTTTTGAATCATGAGTTTCGTGAACACAAGAATGCAAATAGATCAGAAATTAAGTAAACATTTTGAATCATGAGTTTCGTGCCTTCTAGTTTTATTCGGAAGTTGCTGGATTTTTTAAGGTTTCAGTTCTAGCTGTTGTTCATTATCAGGGTAGCATATGGTTCATGGACCACCGGAAATCACATGTTTTTGGACTACGTTGATTTGTCTTTTGTTTTAGTTGGTTTTACTTTTATGTAGAGTCTATTTCACATTTCACATAAGTAGCACTATCATTTTGGCTCATAGTATATATATATATATATATATATTATATTGTTGTATAAGGCCCTCTTTTTTTGCCTGTCAAACACAGGAAAAGCTTTTTTTTAAGTGAAATTCAAGAATACAATTTTTTCCTTTCTCCAGTACTAAGTGTTGTATAGACAGAGTAGATATTTAGATTCTAGATGAAGTCCAATGGAGATACTTGTAGGTTGCAAGTAATAATGCTAAGGATTGGCCTTCATGGCTCCTCAACATGGAGTTTAGGGATGAAGAAGTGTCACCTAAGTTCAAACCATTCTATTTAAAGCTTTGATACCCACCCCCTTAGGGTTACTCGTGGTAATTGCCTAGTATGTGTGGGATAGAGGGACTACACATGCTTGGGGATTAATCCGGTGCTCTAAGAGCCTTAGCACCTGGTCAGCCCCATAAAAAAAAGAAAAGGAAATGTTCCCGTTGTAATGTAATGGCTAAAAATATGAGTTGATGTTATTTGAGTTCTTATTATAATTCGTATCCAGTTCTTTGACTTATCAAAAGAAGAATTTGGGATTGAGTTTATTCTTCTTGAATTCTTGATTGTACCCCATTGGCATTACTGCATCTTGTTCTCTCAGGAACACTTAATTTATAATTAACTGAATACCTTTTTTTTTTTTTTTTTTCTGTTACTTAGGACGGACGCAAGATCAGTGTTGGTGACTGTGCTCTTTTCAAACCACCTCAGGATTCCCCACCTTTCATTGGAATAATTCGTTGGTTGACTGTTAGTAAAGAGAATAAGATAAAGTTAGGTGTGAATTGGCTCTATCGGCCTGCTGAAGTAAAGCTTGGTAAAGGCGTGCTGTTGGAAGCTGCGCCAAACGAAATCTTTTATTCCTTTCATAAGGATGAGATTCCTGTTGAATCGATACTCCATCCGTGTAAAGTTGCATTTCTTCCTAAAGGTGTTGAACTTTCAGCAGGGATTTTGTCATTTGTGTGTCGGCGGGTTTATGACATCACAAACAAGTGTTTATGGTGGCTAACCGATCAAGATTATATTAATGTGAGTTTTTAATGCTCTTGCACATATTTCTTTTGGCTTCCATTTGTTTATTCTTTGTGTCATTTATCAATCTTCGTACTTGAAACAAAAAAAATTATGAATGTTCTTTTACAGGAACGACAGGAAGAGGTAGATAAGCTGTTATATAAGACACAGATACTAATGCATGCAACATTGCCGCCAGGTGGCAGATCTCCAAAGCCCATGAGTGGTCCAACATCAACATCGCAGTTGAAAGCTGGCTCAGATAGTGTCCAGAATAGTGCCTCTTCTATTCCTTCTCAGGTTAAGGTAAAGAAAAGGGAGCGGGGAGATCAGGGATCTGAGCCTGTCAAACGAGAGCGTACTACAAAAACTGATGATGGGGATTCTGGTCATAGTAGACTGGAAAGCAATTTGAAATTAGAGATTGTAAAAATTACAGAAAAAGGAGGGCGTATAGACTCTGAAGGAGTTGAGAAACTGGTGCAGCTTATGCAGTCTGACAGAAATGAGAAAAAAATAGATTTAAATGGGCGGTCAATGCTTGCTGGTGTTATAGCAGCGACAGATAAGTTTGATTGCCTTAATCGGTTTGTGCAGCTCAGGGGTCTGTCTGTATTTGATGAATGGCTCCAAGAAGTGCATAAAGGGAAGATTGGTGATGGAAGTGGCCCCAAGGATGGTGATAAAACTGTGGAGGAGTTTCTCTTGGTTTTGCTTCGTGCTCTTGATAAGCTGCCTGTAAATCTTAATGCCCTGCAATTGTGCAATATTGGAAAGTCTGTGAATCATTTGCGTACTCATAAGAACTTGGAAATCCAGAAGAAAGCAAGAAGTTTAGTTGACACATGGAAGAAACGTGTAGAGGCCGAAATGAACATCAATGATGCAAAGTCTGGTTCAAATCAGGCTGTCGCCTGGTCTGCAAGACCACGCCTACCTGAGGTTTCCCATGGAGGGAACAGACAATCCGGCACATCCACTGATGTTGTGATGAGGAGCTCAGTTACACAGCTTTCTTCATCCAAAACAGCGTCAGTAAAGCTTGTCCAGGGGGAGAGTAATATCAGGTCTGCATCTCCAGGATCTGTGAAATCCGTACCATCACTTGCACCAGCGAATACTAACTTAAGAGATGCCCAGGCTCGAAATGCTGTTGGTGGCATATCTGATCTTCCTCTAACAACAGCAAGGGACGAGAAAAGCAGCAGTTCTAGTCAGTCTCACAACAACAGCCAATCATGTTCTAGTGACCATGCTAAAACAGGGGGAGTTTCGGTGAAGGAGGATGCAAGGAGCTCTACTGCTGGTTCAATGAGTGGAAATAAGATCTCGGGTAGTTCTTCACGGCATCGGAAATCAATTAATGGATTCCCTGGCTCAGCAGTATCTGGAGTTCAAAGGGAAATCAGTTCAAGCAAAAGTTCCTTGCACAAAAATCCGGCTTCAGAAAAAGTATCACAGTCTGGTATGTCATCTGCAAAGACACTTGATGGGCCCGTTGTCGAGGGTAACAGTCACAAATTGATAGTTAAGATTCCAAATCGAGGTCGAAGTCCAGCACAAAGTGCCAGTGGAGGATCAATTGAAGACCATTCAATCATGAATAGCAGAGCTTCTTCTCCTGTACTTTCTGAGAAGCATGATCAGTTTGATCGTACTCTGAAAGAAAAGAGTGATACTTATCGAGCTAATATTGCTGCAGATGTGAATACTGAATCCTGGCAAAGTAATGATTTCAAGGATGTACTGACTGGGTCTGATGAGGGTGATGGATCCCCTGCAGCCATTACTGATGAAGAGCGTTGCAGGACAGGTGACGACAGTAAAAAGTTGACAGAAGCTAAAGCTGCTTCCTCGTCATCAGGGAATGAACAAGAATCAGGGAATTTGCAGGAGGCTTCTTTGCGCTCCATAAATGCTTTAATTGAAAGTTGCAAGTATTCTGAAACTAATGCATCTATGTCCATTGGAGATGATGTCGGAATGAACCTCCTTGCCAGTGTGGCTGCTGGAGAGATGTCCAAGTCTGATTTGGTCTCACCCACTGATTCTCCGCAAAGAAACACACCTGCAATCGAGCACTCCTGCTCGGGCAGTGATCCGAAGGTTAAATCATCTACAGTAGATGACCTTGCTCGAGAAGAAAGCCAGTCCAATGATGGTGCTGATGATGAGCATGAGAAGCAGGGTGTTATTTCCGGTAATATTGGGCCTAAAATTAGAGAAGGTAATTCTGCCTATTTGGTGTCTGAGGAGAAACCCAGAGGAGACTACTATGGACATTTAAATTCTTCTGATAGGGATTTCCAGCAAACTACAGAGACACGTGTAGAAAGTGATAGAAAATGTACTGAAATAACAGTAGCTGCTTCAATGGATTCCTCCCCTGCAAGCACAATAGAGAAAATTGTGGATATTGAAGGAGGCAAACTACTTCTGGAGGAAAAGGCAGTTGGTGGGGTGAAGTCAGATGTCACTCCAGATGTTAAAGAAAAGGCAAGTTGCTCTTTGTTGAAAGAAGATAAGGTCAAGAATGAAGTTTTAAGTTCTGAGGTTGAGATGGAAGCCATTGATGGGTTCAATGGTGGTGTGCAGATAGAGCAGAAGCCACCTGCATCCACATTTCATTCTGGAGATTCGGAAGGAATCAATGAGGAAGTGGTGCTTTCGGGTGGTGGGAAGGATTTGCTCTCAGAAAATGTTGATGAACTTAAGGCTGAAAAGAATGATGAAACAGATGCTAGGAGTCATGTGAGTCAGGCTGACAAACAAAGACATGAGCGGGAAAGTAATGTTACTGATCATGATGGTGATTATGTGGAGGAGAATTTGGAAAGCAAAGAGGATAATCAACAACGGGGTAGACCAGCTCCTCGCACAGATTCACCTGCAGTTAATGTGCAAGAAACAGAGCAGCCTGAAAGGTCCTGGGGACCGAAGTGGACCAGCACAGAAGCAGATGATGCAGAGGAATGTGTTTCAACCAATGCAGATGTTGCTTCTAAGTCTGCTGCTGGGGTGTCAGATATGGATGCAAAAGTGGAATTTGATTTGAATGAAGGCTTTACTGTTGATGATGGAAAATTTGGGGAAGTGAACAACTTGCCAGCACCAGGATGCTCTGCTGCTATTCATTTGGTTAGCCCCTTACCTTTTACTGTTTCTTCTGTGTCTAGTGGCCTTCCTGCTTCAATTACGGTGGCTGCTCCTGCAAAAGGGCCATTTGTTCCGCCAGATGACCTACTGAAGAGTAAAGGGGAGCTTGGTTGGAAGGGATCGGCAGCCACTAGTGCGTTTCGACCAGCTGAACCCAGGAAGGCTCCCGAAATGCCTCAGGCCACTGCAAACGTTCCTTTTCCTGATGCTACAGCTGGCAAGCAGAGTCGCCATCCTTTGGATATTGACTTGAATGTACCTGACGAAAGAATCCTTGAGGATTTGGCTTCACGAAGTTCTGCACCGGGTCCTGGTTCTTCATCTGGCCCAACAAATAATCTTGAAATTGCTCGTGAGGGACTGATAGGTTCTGAATCTGTTCGTGGTTCTGGGGGACTTGATCTTGATTTGAATCTAGTTGATGATGCTTCTGATATCGGGAATTACTTAACAGGCAATATTCGTAGAGTGGATGTCCCGCTTTTGCCAGTAAAATCACCGTCAGGCAATGCTCTTAATGGTGCCATGAGTGGATTTAGGGACTTTGATTTGAACAATGGGCCTGTAGCTGATGAGGTGTGTGCTGAACCATCTCCGTTTGGCCAGCATGCTAGGAGCAGTCTGCCATCTCAGCCGCCTTTTTCTGGCCTTAGAATGAACAATACAGAAATGGTGAACTTCTCACCATGGTTTCCTTCAGGAAGCACTTATTCTGCTGTCGCTATTCCATCAATTATGCCCGATAGAGGGGAACAGCCTTTCCCTATTGTTGCAACTGGTGGGCCGCAAAGGATGTTGGGTCCCACTGGTGGCAGCAGTCCATTTAGCCCTGATGGCTTCAGGGGACCGGTGTTGTCATCCTCTCCTGCTGTGTCCTTTCCCTCCGGTCCTTTTCAGTACCCTGTTTTCCCATTTGGAACCAGCTTTCCAGTGCCATCTGCCACTTTTTCAGGCGGTTCAACAGCATACATGGATTCATCATCTGCTGGGAAGGGTTGCTTCCCTGCAGTCCGTACGCAGTTTTTAGGACCCACTGGTGCTGTTACATCCCATTACCCTAGGCCTTATGTTGTTAGTTTCCCTGATGGTAGCAGTAACAGTAGTGCTGAGAGCAGTAGGAAATGGGGAAGGCAGGGTTTAGACCTCAATGCCGGGCCTGGAGGCCTAGATGTAGAAGGGAGAGACGAGACTTCTCTTCCAGCAAGGCCACTGTCTGTTTCCAGTTCACAAGCCCTAGCAGACGAGCATGGAAGAATGTACCCGGTGGTGGGTGGTGTATTTAAGAGAAAGGAGCCAGAGGGAGGTTGGGAGGGATACAAGCAACCTTCATGGAAGTAGGAATTTTTAATGGCACAATCTAGCGACCCATGAAAAGCTTGTAAGTTTTCGTTTCTGTTTTTGATACTTTCTGTGCAAGTCTAGTCACCTAGGAGAGTGATAAGGATCTCTGTTTGATGTTTACCTGGATTGTACAAGGATGGGGACGAAATGGGAAATGGAGTTAGTAAAAATTAAAATAAAAATAATTGAAGATAATTTATTAGTGTTTGTACATGTGTGTTGCTCTTTCCATTTTGGTAGCTAAACAGGGGTAGTCAGATTTTGTTTGTAGTGTATTTATCTTTTCCCTGAGCATTGTTTGGTGAAATATTTGGTGGCTCATAATGTTTTTCTCCATAGATGTTGCACAGTTTTTCTCAATGTCTCTTGTCATACTTCTTTTATTTTTCCGGTTAAATGAGGGCTTCATACCCCAATTTTTTTATTAATTATTATTTTATTATCTTCTCTTCAGTGCTTTAGAGGATGGGTGTTGGCTAATCCCCAGAGGTTGTCATCTGACTTGTGTGCTTTCGGAGGATGGGAGGTAAGTGAGTTATCTGATGATGTTCATAGTCTCCGACCCCCGTCTCTTCGCTGTATCAAATTGTATTTTAAAGGAATCTGTCCGGGGCCGATGAGCTAGTTGTTCCGTGAATATGTTTTTGGTGGCTCCAGATCAGTTTCCCCTTTGTAGATATTTTAACTGTTGGAAAGCATGCGATCTGTGTTGCCTAGACATTCAAAATTGGTGCCCTTACTGGTAGTCAGTGCATCAGCTATATATGCCATTGGACTCAACGTCCCTTCCTTTTCCCCTTCCAGTTATGGAGGTTGGACTACTGAACTGCTGAACAGCTTTTAAGCCAACACCTTTTGTATGTGATTTGTTGTTAATTTATCTCTTTTTACCTTTTTTGGCTTCTCCTTCATCCGATCACATATATATAAAACTGACTAGTCACCGAATTTTGGCAACTGAGCTTTTCTTGTTTTGTCATGGTTTGGTTGCTATCCTTGATGTTGTACTCTACTCTAATTTCATTCTATTTTATTTATTAACACTAATTTTAGTCTTTGATACAAGTTAGATTTTTTGCCAGACTTTGCTATTGATATTCTCACTAGTTAATACATAGTGAGGGCCACATCTAGGAGCCGTTTGGTTTAGTATTTGAAGTCATTTTGGTTTTTGGAGTTTGTGTTTGCTTATGCATGCTGAAGAAAAATGTCTTCAGTTGTGCTAAAGGTTTCCATAATGTTTATTTAGTGAATGAAATTGGTGCAGTTAATTTGTTTGGAGCTCAACTGAGCATACAAGAATCGTTCAAAAGAGACCCCTAATTATCCAAGCATAAAGGAATTTGAACATAACCGTAAAAACCGACGGTTGATGAGGCCCCAAGTATAATTCTTTGTTCAACTTTGGCTTGGTACTGTAAATGTATTTTGCCTGTGTGGACTGTGGATTGATTTGGACATGAATCAAATTGGTGAGGAGAAGAGGATATAAAAAAAACCCCTTTCTTCCCAAATAATGATTTTTACCAACCAGGTTGTGGTTGAGGAGTTGTGAATATACTCAATGAAGCACAGGGAAAATACATTGAACTTCATTTCTTTACAATGAGCAATAAACACAGCATGCATCTGCCCGATATTTGTACAATTAAAAAAAAAAAAAAAAAAAAAAAAGAGGAAAAAGAAAAAAAGGTACAATAACATGAGAAAGTGTTGCAGAAGCAGTACGACTTTACTGGATCTGGGATTGGCTTTTTCTTCTTCTCTTTTTGGATTTTGTGGTGCAGAATCAGAAACTGCATAACATTCTGCAATCGCAATGAAAATGGTCATTAACAGCGTTCAGACTTGGCTATCAATATGTAAGACAAAATAATTAACACCACCTGCCAATGTGGCGATGAGGCAAGCTGCTGCAGGCAGGGCTCCCTCTCTGTTTCTCTCTCTCTCTCTCTCTCTTTAGAGGCAGCCTGCAGGATTCTTTTGAAAACTGATAGATTCTATTTGGATACCAGTAATGATACTCTTTTACATTGTTGTAGTGTGTTGAATTTTTTTTTTTTAATTTCATTTCACGCTAAAATATAAATGTAAAAAGTAATATTACTCGTTCAGTATTTGTAAGGTCGTCATATTTAAGACTTTTTACATTTTGTAAAACTAATTTACAAGTAAATATTGAGATGATAATAAATGTTATGGAAGGATAATTTTTTATGTGGTAAAATTTCAGCTATTTAATTCAAAAATAATGGTTTATAAATATAAAATCGTGCATAGCATAATATCATAAGAATTACAGAAGATCTTGATTTGTAACGTAATAAAATTAATAAATTTTTTTTTTGATAAGTAATAAAAACGTACTATTATAATAAACTAAAATGTGATTTATAAATATATGGTTATTCAAATGACAAATAAATCAAAGTTTTTTTTTTTTTTTTTGGGTGCCTTTTGGATTGATTTTAGAGATGGGTCGTGCTAATCTTTTCCAAAACTCAAGTAAGAATAGAGTAATTAATAATAGACGTGGGGAAGGTTGACCTAACCATCATAAGATCCGATCCAGATAATGACTCCAACCAATTCCACCCGGATTTGAAGGTACCCGACCCGGCCCGTTGCCTGGTCTAACTACACCTTTCCTTTTCCCCTCTGGCTCTCTCTTTGTGACTGTCTCTTCGATTTTCTCTCTCTAGATTCTCGCACTTTCTCTCTCTAGACCGAAAAAATCTCACTATTTCGGTGGTTCTGAGTTCCAATTAGGCTGATTAATCGGGGCAGAATCGGAATCGAATTGCGGTGGGGAAGGGCATTAGGGTTTCTTCTGTTTTGTTCGTGCGGAGAGAAATGATTTGGGATCGATCTAGGGTTTTGTGGGAATTGGTGAAGAAATTGAGAGAGGATTAGGGGAATCGGTGGGCGTGTGGAGCAGAGGGTTGGGAATTGATGGTTCTCGTGGAAGGGATTAAAGATGGTGGGATCGAAGGAGGGATAGGGATTGGGGAAAATGCAAGGCTATGCATGGGATTGGGCGGGCTTCTGAGGAGAGCAAACAGAGTCAGCACATGTGGACAGTCCCCACGCGTGCGATCGTAGCCGCCTCAGCCGATGGTTCTTCCTCGTCTTCAGCTTATTCGTTCTGCAAGGTTTGGTTTTCTGGGTTTTGAATTTTCCTCTGATTTTTGTTTGATTGATGTTTTGTTGGATTTAATAAGTTTGTGGGTGTTTGGGTGTGATTTAGGATTTGTGTTAGGTGGTTTGATTGATATATAGAGTAGGAAATGGACCTGCTTTTTTGAGAAAGGAATTTTTTTTTTTTTTTTTTGGTTTGGGTGATGGGGGAACGGAGTAAATGAGCGAAAATTTTCGTGGATTATTTGAAGTCTTGAGGAAATGAACCTTATTTTGTGATAGGTTTGTGTTATGGTTTGGGTGAATGGAAAATTCAGGAAAGGATTACGTTTGTTTTTGTTTTTTTTGGTGGACTATGTGGTATCTACTGATAAACGTAATGGGAGACGTACCCGGTTTTCTGAATTTAAATGGGTCTGTAATTGGGGGAATTTGAATTTATCGAAGGACTCTACCTTGTTTGGGATTTTATGTTGGGGGGAATAAAGGTGCTTTTGTGGAATTAGGGATTTAATGTTGGTTTTGGTATCAACATTAGAGGTTTCTTTTTTCTTTTTTTTGGGGGGGAAGGGGTTGTCCATTAGAGGAGGGCCAGTTCCCTGCTGTCTACTCATACTTGAGTTTATCGATGTTTTATAACTATTTTTCATTGCCAGGGTAATATGGCTCTGACCATTACAAATGACAATTGCTGGACTACATTCAATGGTCTTCAAGTTTGTTTTGCTTGACTTATATGTGAGATATACAATAATCTCATGTAGTGATATAGAAAACATCAGTTTCAATGATTCACAAAATTAGACCTAAATGATAAAATTATCCTTTTTTTTTTTTTTTTTTTTTCCTTTTAGCTAGTTAAACACAGGAAAAAATTTCTTGAGTGGACATAAGAATTCCATCTGTTCCATTCCCTATTCTAGAAACTGTTGCATATATGGAGTGGGTATTTGGGTTCTAGATGATGGAAAATGCACCAAAGATGAGTTGTAGGCTGCCTTCTGCGGAATGTAAAATGATTCCTACCTCAAGTTTATACTTTTTTGGAACTTTAAAATTATTGCAAATGCAAACTTTATTTTTGGAAAGACATTTTTGGGAAAATAAGACAGACAAAAACATTAACCTATCCAGGCATCCTGGTTATGTGAGGACTATGAAAGACGAGGTGCCCTAGGGTTATATTTTTGTTAGAACTTTAAGTTATCAGTAGGTAGAACTTGGGTGTACTATATTTTTGACCTCGTATTAATACATTTTCTTTAAACTGATGTTTTAACTGCATATATTTAGATTCTGAAAATCTAGTTTTATGATCTGAAAACTTATTTAATGGCATGTAACAACAATATAAGACAAATTAGTGGAAATCTTTATCTATGTTGTGTGTCAACAAAAATTTCGAAATCTTTTACTATCTTGCTGATGTGCATCATAACTGCAAAACTTCGTCAGCATGCAAATTGTCCTGCATAGGTAAAGCGTCTAGCTTAGGGGAGTGCGTTGGTTGGAGCATTGATAATTTTGTCCATATGTGAGTGCATGGACTTTAGGAGTTAGATCCCTAGATCTTCGGCTTGGAGTTAAGGCACCTCAAGAAGTGTTGTCCAAGTTTGACTCCATTTACTTACGTCTTTGGCGGTCAATAACTGGGATTTATCTTAGTAATTGCCTGGTATTTGTAGGACAGGGGGGTTAGACATGCTCAGGGCTCCTTGTTAGCCCTTTAAACAAAAAAGTAATAGTCTCCATTGGAATGTAGTGGCTACTTAGAAATGTTATTTGATTTCTTATTATATGGCTTTTGAGTGTATTGACCCTGTACACTCTAAAATTTTCCCACCTAGGTACTAATAGAAAAAAATAAAATCTCACCTAGGTGGCTTTTTCGTGTATGCTTCTTGCATAATTGGTCAATTGGCTTGGGCTCTCTTGGTATCTTACAATAAGTTATTTTACTTATTTAGAAAAGATAGCAGTTGAAGTACATGAGATTTCTTGATGTTTTTATTAGTCTGGCAAAACAGAGTTTATCTTAAATTGATTCCTACGTTGAATATCTGAAAAATTGATTACTACGGCAGGAATGGATTTGATTGCTATCACTATTATTTTAATAGTGAAGTTGTATAGTTTAATATTTGACTTGCTTATGATTTATGTGCATTATATGCTTATTTCTCTCTTCACTACCACATTCCTAAACACAGTAACGATATATGCTTTAAAACTTTAGGGGATTTAGACTAGAATGACTAATCATTGATAGTCCACTTTATTGTTCAACAATCATTTCTGCTATCTATTTTATATGTTATTCAATTTATGAATAAAAAAGGAAGATCCAACCCCCCCCCCCCCCCCCCCCCCAGCAAAAGCTGTTTATTATCTACATTTATTGCGCTTTTTTTCCCCTTGAGATCACTTTTTTTGACCATTAAATGAAGTCCTCTTTTTCTTTTTTCTAAATCTTCATAGGATGGACGCAAGATCAGTGTTGGTGACTGTGCTCTTTTCAAACCTCCTCAGGATTCCCCACCTTTCATTGGAATAATTCGTTGGTTGGCTGTGAGTAAAGAGGATAAGTTAAAGGTAGGTGTTAACTGGCTTTATCGTCCTGCTGAAGTAAAGCTTGGCAAAGGCGTCCTGTTGGAAGCTGAGCCAAACGAAATCTTCTATTCCTTTCATAAGGATGAGATTCCTGCTGCATCGTTACTTCATCCGTGTAAAGTTGCATTCCTTCCTAAAGGTGTTGAGCTTCCATCAGGGATTTCGTCATTTGTGTGTCGGCAGGTTTATGATGTTACAAACAAGTGTTTATGGTGGCTAACTGATCAAGATTATATTAATGTGAGTTTTTATGCTTTCGTGCATCTTGCATTTTTCTCTCATATGTTGATCAGTTAGGGTAGTAATGCCTTTTTCTCTTACAGGAGCATCAGGAAGAAGTAGATAAGCTGTTAGATAAGACGCGAATTGAAATGCATGCAACATTGCAGCCAGGTGGCCGATCTCCAAAGCCAATGAGTGGTCCAACATCAACATCACAGTTAAAAGCTGGTTCAGACAGTGTTCAAAATAGTGCCTCGCCCATTCCTTCTCAAGTCAAGGGGAAGAAAAGGGAGCGCGGAGATCAGGGCTCTGAGCCTGTCAAACGAGAGCGTACTACAAAATTAGATGATGGGGATTCTGCTCACAGTAGACTGGAAAGCAATTTAAAATCTGAAGCTGCCAAAATTACAGAGAAAGGAGGAGGCCTTATAGACTCTGAAGGGGTTGAGAAACTGGTGCAGCTCATGCTGGCTGACAGAAATGAGAAAAAAATAGATTTGGCAGGGCGGTCAACGCTTGTTGGTGTTATTGCATCCACAGATAAGTTCGATTGCCTTAGCCGGTTTGTGCACCTCAGGGGTTTGTCTGTATTAGATGAATGGCTCCAAGAGGTGCACAGGGGAAAGATTGGCGATGTTAGTGTCACCAAGGATGGTGATAAATCTGTTGAGGAGTTTCTTTTGCTTTTACTTCGTGCACTTGATAAGCTCCCTGTAAATCTTAATGCCCTACAAATGTGCAATATTGGGAAGTCTGTGAATCATTTGCGTACTCAGAAAAACTTGGAAATCCAGAAGAAAGCAAGAAGTTTAGTTGACACATGGAAGAAACGTGTTGAGGCTGAAATGAACATCAATGACGCAAAGTCTGGTTCAAATCAGGCTGTTGCCTGGTCTGCAAGGCCACGTCTTCCAGAAGTTTCCCATGTTGGGAACAGACACTCGGGTGCATCCACTGATGTTGCAATGAAGAGCTCAGTTACACAGCTTTCTGCATCCAAAACTGCTTCAGTAAAGGTTATCCAGGGGGAGAGCACTTCTCGGTCTGCATCTGCATCCCCAGGGTCTATGAAATCAGTGCCATCACCTGCACTGGCAACTACTAGTTCAAAAGATGGCCAGCCTCGACATGGTGCTGGCATAGCCTCTGATCTTCCTTTGGCTACAGTGAAGGATGAGAAAAGCAGCAGTTCTAGTCAGTCTCACAACAGTCAATCTTGTTCGAGTGACCATACTAAAACTGGGGGTGTTTCAGGGAAGGAGGATGCAAGGAGCCCTAATCCTGGTTCAGTGGGTGGAAATAAGATTTCAGGTGGTTCTTCACGGCATCGGAAGTCAGTAAATGGCCTCCCTGGCTCCACTCTATCTGGAGTTCAAAGGGAAAGTGGATCAAGCAGGAGTTCCTTGCACAAAAATCCAACCTCAGAAAAACAGTCACAAGCAGGATTATCATGTGAAAAGGCACTTGATGGGCCCATTATCGAGGGTAATAGTCATAAGTTGATTGTTAAGATTCCAAATCGAGTTCGCAGTCCTGCACAAAGTGCCAGTGGAGCATCATTTGAAGACCCTTCAATTGTGAATAGCAGAGCTTCTTCTCCTGTACTTTCAGAGAAGCATGATCCATTTGATCGTAGCTTGAAGGAAAAGAGTGATGCTTTTCGAGCTAATATTCCTTCAGATGTGAATACTGAGTCATGGCAAAGCAATGATTTCAAAGATGTACTTACCGGATCTGATGAGGGTGATGGATCACCTGCTGCCATTACAGATGAAGAGCGATGTCAGACTGGTGATGACTGTAAAAAAATTTCAGAAGCTAAAGCTGCTTCCTCATCATCAGGAAATGAACATAAACCAGGGAATTCACAGGAGGATTCTTTGCGCTCCATAAATGCTTTGATTGAAAGTTGCAAGTACTCAGAAGCTAATGCATCTATGCCCATTGGCGATGATGTTGGAATGAACCTCCTTGCTAGTGTGGCTGCTGGAGAGATGTCTAAGTCTGATTTGGCTTCACCCATGGATTCTCCGCAAAGAAACACACCTACAGTTGAGCACTCATGCACGGGTAGTGATTTGAAAGTCAAATCATCCCCTGTAGATGACCTAGCTCCAAACCATTGCCAGTCTAGTGATGGTGCTGATGTTGAGCATGAGAAACAGGGTATAATTTGCAGTAGTGTTGGGCTTAAAAATGGAGAAGGTAATCCTGCTTCTTTTGTGTCTGAAGAGAATTTTGTAGGGGGGCACAATGGACATTTTAATTCTTCTAGTATCGACTTGCAGCAAACTGCAGGCCCATGTGTAGAAAGCAATGGAGAGTCAACTGAAATAATAGTAGCTGCTACAGTGGCTTCCTCCACCGGAGGTGCTATGGAGAAAACCATGGATATTGAAAGGGGCAAACCTCTTCAAGATAAAAAGACAGTTGGCGAGGTGAATGCAAATGCCATTCCAGATGCTAAAGAAAACCCAAGTGATTCTTTGTTGGACAACGATAAAGCCATGCTTGAAGTCCAGATGGAAGCCGTTGAAGGCTCATCATCGTACCCATCTTTAGAATTTGATGCCAAGAGCAAGAACTTTATGAATGAAGGGTTGAACAGTGGTGTGAAGACAGAGCAGAAACCTCCTGCTTTGATGGATCATTCTGAGACTGTGAAAGGAATCAATGAAGTGCTGCATCCTTCTGGTGGTGGGAAAGACTTGGTTCCCAAAAATATCATTGAATTGAAGGCTGAGAAGGATGAGGAAAGAGATTCAAGGAGTCATGTTACTCAGACTGAAGTGCGAAGTAATGAGCCGGAAGCTAGTGCGTCTACGAGCCCTGAGAATCAAACTTTAGTTGGGTTGGGTTCAGTCGATGCTGATCATGATGGTGAGTATCTGCAGGGGAACTTGGAAACCAAAGAAGGTAATGAGCAACATGGTAGACCAGCTTCTCACAAGGTGTCACGTGGATTCCCTCTGCAGGAAGCAGAACAGCGTGAGAAATCTAGGGGATCCAAGTTGACTGGCGCAGAAGCAGATGATTCTGAGGAATGTACATCAACCACTGCAGATGCTTCTTCTATGTCTGCTGCAAGGGTGTCAGATATGGATGCAAAAGTGGAATTTGATTTGAATGAAGGCTTTACTGTTGATGATGGAAAACTTGGGGAGACAAGTAACTTGACAGCACCAGGATGTTCAGCTGCCATTCATTTGGTTAGCCCATTACCTTTTCCTGTTTCTTCTGTGTCCAGTGGTCTTCCTGCTTCGATTACAGTGGCTGCTCCTGCAAAAGGGCCATTTGTTCCGCCAGATGACCTATTGAAGAGTAAGGGGGGGCTTGGTTGGAAGGGATCAGCAGCCACCAGTGCCTTTCGGCCAGCTGAACCTCGGAAGGCTCATGAGATGCCACAGGGCACTGCAAGCATTCCTCCTGATGCTACAGCTGGCAGGCAGAGTCGCCCTCCTTTGGATATTGACTTGAATGTACCTGATGAAAGAATTCTTGAGGATTTTGCTTCTCGAGATTCTGCTCAGGAGCCAGGTAGTTTATCTGGCCCAACAAATAATCATGAAATGGCACATGAGGAACTGATGATTTCTACACCTGTTCGTTGCTCTGGAGGGCTTGATCTTGATTTGAACCTTGCCGATGATGCTTCTGATATGGGCAATTACTCAACAAGCAATGGTCGTAGAATGGATGTCCCACTTGTGCCAGTCAAATCATCATCAGGTGGCCCTCTTAATGGTGCAGCAAGTGTCCGCAGAGACTTTGATTTGAACAATGGGCCTGTTGTTGACGAGATGAGTGCTGAACCTTCACCGTTTAGCCAGCTTGCAAGGAGCAGTTTTCCATCCCAACCTGCTGTTTCTGGCCTTCGTATGAGCAATACAGAAATGGGAAACTTCTCAGCATGGTTTCCTTCAGGAAGCACTTATTCGGCAGTTGCTATTCCGTCAATTATGCCTGATCGAGGGGAGCAGCCTTTCCCGATTGTTGCAACTGGTGGGCCGCAAAGGTTGTTGGGTCCAACTGGTGGAAGCAACCCATTCAGTCCTGATGTCTACAGGGGGTCAGTGTTGGCATCCTCTCCTGCAGTGTCCTTCCCCTCCAGCCCTTTTCAGTACCCGGTCTTCCCCTTTGGAACCAGCTTTCCACCGCCTTCAGCCACTTTCTCTGGTGGTTCAACAACATATGTGGATTCATCACCTGCTGCGAAGGTTTGCTTCCCCGCACAGTTTTTGGGACCTGCTGGTGCAGTTTCATCCCATTACCCTAGGCCTTATGTTGTTAGTTTCCCTGATGGTAGCAATAACAGTAGTGCTGAGAGCAGTAGGAAATGGGGAAGGCAGGGTTTTGACCTCAATGCTGGGCCTGGAGGCCTAGAGGTAGAAGGGAGAGACGAGAGTTCTCCTCTTCCACAAAGGCAACTGTCCGTTGCCAGTTCACAGGCTATAGGAGACGACCAAGCAAGGATGTACCAGGTGGCTGGTGGTGCTGTAAAGAGGAAGGAGCCAGAGGGAGGGTGGGATGGGTTCAAGCAATCACCGTGGCAGTAGAAGTGAGCATTGCACAATCCTATGACCCATGAAAGCTTGTAAGTTCCTGATTCTGTATTTGCCACTTCTGATGTGCAAAGTCTAGTCACCAGAGAGAGGGGGAGAGAGGGGATCTCTCTGTAATGTTTGTTGGATTGTGCAAAGGAATGAGAAAAATGGGAAAAGGTTTTGGTAAAGCGTAATTTTTAAATGACGAGGAATTTTTTTTTTTTTTTAGTGTTTTCTCCATGTATGTAACTCTTTCCTTTCCTCGCTGGCTAAATAAGAGAAGTAAGATTTATTTAGTTCTCCCGAACTAGTATGCTGCTGCATATTGCATTCATTGTGATTCCTGAGAATGTTTATTTTGGCCTAAAAAATAAAAAAGAAAGAAATTTCAGGAGTTGCATTGATGTCCTTGTCACTCACTGATGCTGACATGGACAGTCACCTCTTTTTTTTTTCTTTTTTTTTGGATCTGAAAGAGGCGTGGCTCAATATCCCTTTATGCCAAGCTTATGTTTGATTCTTTAATAAGGCTGCAGTTATCACTGCAATTGCTAGTCGGTCAGTTTTGTGTCTTGTCATAGGGGATCCCGCACTTTGGTGCTTAAATTGCTAGTAATTCGAGCACTTTCATAGAGAGGGGAGTTGTAGGGTTTACCCTGCAGTCCCCCACTCTATAAAGGTGCCGGAATTGCAATTTAGTTGGGCACCTGAAGCTCCTCGGCTTTATATGGTTTATTTTTCAAATAAGAATGAAAAGAATCCTGTTCTTAACTTGTGTATTCATTCATGTGCAGGCATGTGAAAATCGGTTTTGGCGTAATTCAAAGTGATTTGCTGCCAGTTGATGTCTATACGCTGCCAGTTGGATTCTGGATTCGAACATTTCTGTTCCTTGTATGTACATATGAAAGCCATCGTTGCATCAATGGAAACCCAAAAACGTGCAGAGTTTGAAAAAGTGAACAATGAATGGTGACAAGGAATACCTTTTAAGTTCTCTTGGAATAAAACCAAAAGCTCCCGTTGCCTCAAAGAATAGTTTAAATAACGTATTTGTAATTGAAACGCCCTAATTTGGCTAGGACAACCTTGCTTCCCTACTTACGATCTCCACCTTTTTTTTATCCACTATAAGCCTATTGGACCTATGGATTACACAATGGGAAATGGTTATCTTATTTCCTGTAAACCCGCCCTCTTCTTCTGATATATACAGAATTCAATTCCAGATTCCTTATAATCTCTAACTTACAACAATTTTTAGGGTGCTCGTCTCAGCCAATACCGGATAAGAAGCATTCTAAGTTCTCATCTCAAGCCACACATGGTTAAGGTGTTTTCCATGATTATCTTTTTTCATGTTACTGATTATTGTCTCAACTGTTATTGGACATAGCTTCCCTCCATCGGCATAGGCAACTCAATTTCTAAAACTACATAGGAAGGGAAGCAACAAGATAGCAATAGCAAACGTCAAAGTGATTAAAAAGTAAACAGTGCAGTTGGTGTATTATCTTCATAAAATATCAAACAAATACAAGAGATCAGAGAACAGCTGAACACCAACAATTTCATCTTGAGAAGCATCATTTCTTGCTCTTACAGCTAATTTGATTCGTGACTGTATAGTGAGTAGAACCAATGAAGCAGGGCAGACTACTGTTTGAGAAAAAGAAAAAAAAAAAAAAAACTTTGAAATTCAATTCTTTACAATGAACAAACAAAACAAATATTAGTGTCCAGGGATATACCAATTTCCTGATAATTATAATAAAAATCGAAAATGAAAATAAATGAACATAGCCACAGAGCAGGTGACTTTTACAAAGAACTATGCTTGGATATACTTCAGTTCAGACACTGCATGGGAAATCAGACTAACGGGATCCTTGCAGCCTGACTGCAATGAAAAGCTTCTAGGTGACATGGCTAAGGTGGAAATTATCAAGTATATGCTTTCATTTGAGACACACGAAACTCCTCCCACGAAGGACATTTCTGCAGGTGAAACTGGAGAATCAAGGATACAGGAGATGAAATAAGCAGATAGTTAAAGATAACTTGTAGTTACAGCAAGAGCAGGTTGCCAGGCACTAATAACATATTATCAAGTCAATGATGCTAATTATAGAAAAAGGCTACAACAGTAGTAACATGAGAAAATGATGAAAAGCAACACAATCTGAGGAAAGCTGATAATAGTGCAGTGCAAGTAATGCCACAAATACATTCTTTTAGCTAAGGCTAACTAAGGAGCACATTAGCTATCCATAATTAATAGGGTTAATTACATTTTTCCCCCATCAACTACAACGCATTGTCACTTTGCCGTCATGAATTGACAACCCTACTGCCCGACCCTATCAAACTACAATTTTGTGCCAAAAACCCCCTTTCCGCTAGTCAAAGGCGTTATTAACTCAGACGGTCAACCCGTCACGTGCACCCCACATGCCATCTTGAAATTTTCTATCCCACCTTCTCATGGGGGCAAAGTGACAATGTGTTGTGGTTGATGGGAAAAAAGGTGAAATAGAAAATTTCAAGATGGCATGTGGGGTGCACGTGATGAGTTGACCGTCCGAATTAACGCCTTTGATTGGCGGAAAAGAGGTTTTGGACACAAAATGGTAGTTTGATAGGGTCGGGCAGTAGGGTTATTAGTTCATGGGGGCAAAGTGACAATGTGTTGTAGTTGATGGGAGAAAAGGTAATTATCCCTAATTAATAATTCCAAATACACTGGGATATAGTGGCCAAAACACTGCAAAATTGAAGGATAGTAAGCAAGCCTTATAATTGTAAGAAAAGAAGGTACTAACGATAGGCATCCACGGTGTGGCTTTTTCTTCTTCTCTTTCTGCTTCTGTACTGGCCTGATAACCACCTTGATTGCAGCATCGAAAACCGCTTTCACATTCTGCCATAGCAATGTAAGTGATCAATTACAGCATAAAGACAGATACAACCTAAGGTCCCTGTGAGACAAAATAGAGAAGAGAAGTCCCAAAAGCAACCAAAATACATGTAAGTGGAGAGGCTGGCAGGATTGTTTAAAAGTGAGAGAAATGTACCACCCAAATGCATCACGGAATTGCAAGTATCTACTCTATTTGGGGACTAGAAAGGTCAGGATACATGCTAAACAGCAGAGAGCTTCCAGATAGGGATTCCAGAACAGGAAAATCATAATCAACTAATATTGGCATAAATTTCTTCAAAATACCCAGGAAATGCTGTAGGGATATCGTTTTCAGAAACTAGCATCATAACAATATACAATTAGGCAATCATACTTGTGAAACTTTGGCAGCTCCTGCATTTTGGCTTAAGGGAATTAACTTTCCTTTTGTAATATACTCCCTCTGTCCCTAAAAAATGGCCCCTCTTGAAAAACACAGATTTTAAGAAACTAAATTTTAAATGCTTCCAACCCACTTCTTAGGTATATTAAAATTCCGCTACTACCCGCTGACAACTTAAAAAGTAGATCCAAACATATGTAACAAATGCATTCAAGGGTGGTTGTGGTCAAATGTAAAAATGATTCTTTAACTTTTTTTGCAATGGATTTTTTTTTTTGAAACGGCCAAAAAGGAAAACATGGACTAATAGTATGGAACGGAAGGGGTTTACAGTTGAATCATTCTAGTGAATCAAAATATCAGAGACACACAGTCCTTTTGGTGTAATTGGCATAGTGGCATACTTCCAAACAACACTGCAGCATCAGCACATCTGATTTTTGAAATAAAATATCCCCCGCTCTTGTTGTTTCAAATGATTTGTCATACATTTAAAGTAGCTGCAATTAACTGCTGATTTGTGGAACTTCTATTACAGCATAAATGCTGGGATGGTAATTGATTCCTTCGCATTTCTAGGATTCCACGTACACAAAACAATAAAGCATGCCAGCAATTGCTTTTTTTTTTTTTTTGGTAAATGATTGCAATTGTTAGCTTTCTAAGTTTTGCCAATTTTCTATGTGCTGCTAACTGCTAAGACTAGATAAATACCTGTTCGCAGATTATTTATTCAAATCAATTTGACATTATATCTTTAGTTAACATAGTTGATTTTAGTTTAATGCTTTTTTCATATTTGCAAAATGAAAATAAACTTCTTTGTTACTCACATCATAAGAAAATAATTGCCATTTCACACATACCTGCTGAGTTTTTGAGCTGCACTCTATATAATATGCAGCACCAATCTGTTTACGGAGTTCCTCACCCTGATTATATGAAAACCATTACTATAAATGGCACCAACCATACCATCAAGATCTAGAGAGCAACCAATGGAAGAAATCTCACCTGTACAGTTGTCACAGGCACCAATCCAGGATGATCAGCCAAATAGTGCTTATCCTCACGAAGATCTATGTGTCCATTATAAACATGCATTAATTGCAGAAATCAGCATTACTGCAAATAATTAGTCACCATAATAATTGAAAGATGAATGTCAATTAAATCTACGCAACTGCTAATTTGAAATTTTGATATTTTTAACTGCTACCAGAATAGCGACTGTAAATGGTGTCAAAATGAGAGCTTTTTGCATAATACGACATATATGAGAGCTACCAGCACAGTTATAGGTTCATTCAGATCAGATCGAAATAACATATTTAAATAGCATTAACGGTTCTATATTTTCCTTTTACAGTAGTTAAATTTCATAAATTCTATGCTAGTCCTGCTTATTAGAGACCTATAGTTGTAACCTACAAAAATACTTCATTTGAAGATTATGTTCAGAGATGAGAGAACCCTTACAATTGGCAATTGCAACACCAATTTTATTAAGGTTATTAAAAGGTTAAATTTGCACTTTCATCAAATAAAGTAGGATGACAAAGAAAAAATACATATTTGAACATAAAAGGTAAATAATATCTTCAAACTAAACTATTTGAATCAGTAACCAATTGTGATCCATCCAGAAGTTCACAAAATTCTAAGTGAAAGATATTGACGCTTCACAGATCTTAGTTATGCAGCAATGTTACATAATACTCTTAACTAATTAATTCATTAGAATGTATGAGCATAATGCACACTTTTGGAGCAGTGTGCTAATTGCGTATGTGAGATTTAAGAATCCAGAATGTGAGATTTACCCCATAACTGTTTTCATATGGGAGACCACCTTATTTCATGCATCAAAATGACATTCATGAGTCATTATAACTGAGTTCCTACCAAAAGGATCTTGCCTTCCCATCTAATTTTTTTTTTTTAAAAAAAAAAATTATATTATTACTATGAGAAAATCATAAACTTCTAAAAATGACTGAACAATTTGAAACACGCATGTCTTCATGTTTTAACAAAACACGCTTCTTCTCATATTAGGGTTTAGTTGATACCAGACACACATACCGTATGAATTTTACTGCATAGAGAGCTGATAGCTATGCATCTAAATGGAATTTTTTTTTAGTGCTAAGACCAGTAGGTAGTCAATCATTCCCATATTTGGGGGCCCAAGCTCATTTCATTAGGAAGCAAGAAAAATAATGGCCATACAGAATGATGAGTATCCAAATACAGGGTTCAAAAGATTGCACATAACAGAAAACTAAACTACAAACATGATAAAGTTCCAAATGTATGTTAAAATAAATTATTTTTAACTTACCCAATTTGGTACCAACCAACACCACGGGAATCCCAGGGGCATAATGCTGAAGTTCAGGGATCCACTGATCAAGAAATGAAGTATTAGAAATAGCTAACTTATGTACAAAACAGATCCCAGCAAATAAATAAATAAATAAAATATAAAGATAAACTGTAGACAACTCGCTCAAATAATTGAATTTTTGGTGTAAACTCACTTTTTTCAGTACGTTTTCATAGCTTGCACGACTAACTAATGAGAAGGCTAAGACAAAGACATCTGCCCCCCTGTAGCTCAATGGCCTTAATCTATTGTAATCCTCTTGCCCTGTGAAATACATTGAAAACAAATGTAACAAAACAAACTTGCCGAGTTCGGCAAACCAGTTTTATGGTAGAAGCAAAATAAAATTGGGAAATTTTAGGCTCAATTAAAGACACAAGTAGAGAGAGAATAAAAGATGAAGCTGAAAAATATGATTATAAGCACCAAAGAAAGTATACCAGCCGTGTCCCAGAGGCCTAAGTTGACAGTGGTGCCTTCAACTACCACATTTGCACTGAAGTTATCAAAAACTGTGGGTATATAATCCTGGTAAAGAAAGAAGCAATTTGAATTCAAAGAAATTAAGAATTAGAGTCTACGACAACAAGAAGAAAAGTAAGAGCTACCGATTTTTTCCCCATTTTTAGCCTCAAACAACATAAGTTGAAAACCAGATGACTATCTATAAAACCCACATATCTTGTTAGGCCTAATAATGAAGTAGAAGGTGAAATCCACAGGAATCTTTTGGTGTGAGAGAGAGAAAGAGAGTGGCGTGAGAGAGAGAGAGAGAGAGAGAGAGAGAGAGAGCAATTTTTCTATGTTATAATCATAAAAAGCAACAAAAAAGCTGCAAAACCCAGATGCAGACACACATTGAACAGCACAAAAGACCAAAAAGATACATAAGGATAATTCAAAAAAGAAGGACCCAGATGGATCTTCAAAAGAAGCAAGAACATACAGTGGGAAATTTGTTACTCGTGTAGCAAATAAGCATGCAGGTCTTCCCCACAGCCCCATCTCCTACTGTCACACACTTGATGAACCTCGAAGCACTTGAAGCCATTGAAACCAACAACAAGAAGAAGAAGAAGCTCTCACAGCTCAAATATACCCTAAACAAACTAAAAGGGGCTGTTGGGTTTAACAAGTTTGTTGCTTTTGATTCAAAGTGAGAGAGAGAGAGAGTGTATCAACTCACATGATTCTCACTCATTCACTTTCTCTCCAGCAATTCTTTTTACTTTTTTTTGTTGTATTCTTTTTTCTTTTTTATTTGGCAAATGAAAAAAAATAATAAAAAATAAAAATTATTGATTATGATCTTTAATTTGTGTACTTATTAGTTATTACCGGTGGGGTTTGTACATCCAATGTATATCCTTTCCAAAATCTACAAAATTACGTATTGTTATCTTCAAACTTTGTATAAACGTACCATTTACACTCAAATTTTAAATCTTGAATAATGAAAATAATATATAACTGAAACTATCTGTCTAATTTTCGAAAATATCTTCTTCTTTTTTTTTTTAATGTATTTTTTTTTTTTCCCTTGTTAGTTGCCTTGTCCATTTGTTCGTACTAGAATACGAGGATGTGTGTTTAATATTTAACATTTAAATGTCATGTCGTATAAAATGAATAAAATAATAATTAAGCCAAAAATATTTAATATTTAGTGGTTCATGCGAGACGGAACTATGCACCGACCGAAACGGTCTTACAATATATATATTTTTTATATTAATTTTACTTTTAAAATTTGAATTCGAGACAAAATCTTTTAGTTTGGCCTTAAGCCAAAAAGAAAGCAGTCCACAATTTTTTGTTTGGCCTATACCCATAAAAACAGTCTAGAATTTTTAAAAATACATTGGGCATTTCAAACAAGAAAATCCATATGACCATAATGCCTACGTATTTCCCCAAAATCCACATTGTTTTATGGAGTACATTGTGCATATGACGAGAATGCAGTTTTTCGTAGAGCTAAGGATAAGGTTTGGTTAATTGCTTGCTGCGCCCCAATTCAATAATATATTTCTCATTTGTACTTTGTCCCCCGTCGATAAAAATTCTTAGTTTCATCCCTAGGTTCATGCAAGAAGTATGTATCATGTAAACTATCACATCAGTTTGTGAAAAACTTAGTAAAAAAATTGTAATATTCTTAATATCTCTATAGACACTTTAATCAAGAAACTTATGCTGAACAAACTTTAATCAGGAATGGGAATCAGCAGCAAATTCTTATATGCAGAATTTGCCTATTTTTTGGACCACAACAAGGATCAAATTGAAGTTTGAAATGATACCTACTTGTTACAACATTGAACAGCAATATGGATTGTTGGAGAAGTAAGGGCCACAAGCATTATTCTGAGTTTTAGATTTTAATTAATGGAGTGGGTCAGAATCAATGTTGACTTAAGGTAATAAATAATCAATTGGGTTATTTTGTTACCTGTCACTTTATACCTAACATATTTTTTTTAGTTGCTCCTTGGGACCATTCCAATTAAACTAGTTTGTTGCCCTTTATGAGGAATTTAGGGACATGAATCTATATCCTTTTAACTTTGTAAAATGATTAAAGCTATTTTTTTACATCGGCTGATGTGACGTGTTTTAAATGACTTTTCATATTGGTTATTTAAAAAAAAAAAAAAAAACTCATGTTACATCAGTCTGTGTAAAATGTGTGTGAAGAGTAGCATTACTCTTGTAAAATAATTGCATGTGAGAATTACATGTTATGAAAATATATGTCAATTTAATAGATTGGATTGAATGACTGGTTTGGAGAAATTTTTTATAAAAATAAAAAGAAGGACCGACAGTCAAGGCCAAAACCTAAAAAGGCAACTCTAAAGCTATTAAAATGTGGAGGCAACTAGAATTATTAATAGACTTGAGAGTGGTTGGTCGGAGGCATAAGTAAATGTTAAGCAACGTAATAAAAAAAAAAAAAAAAAAGTGGGGTTGCCCACAATGGGAGAAATATAATGAAAAAGAAGAAGAATGGTTAAGGAGTGTTTGGCAAAGTGAAATAAAACCCACTTATTGAAGTGATTTGTGTAATCAGGAAATGGTCAATGGCCAATGAGTGTGATCAAAGAAAGAATGCTTGTGCTTTTGTATTTGTCACTATAATGATTTTTGGCCGTAGGGCATATTATAGTGGCCAAATTAATTGTACTGGTAAATATTAGGGTTTAAGTTTTCAAGGATTACCTTGCATCATAGGCTAACTTCTGATGAGTTTTTTCTTTGTGTTGTACAAATTTGCATTATTTAGATTTGAGTGCACCACCGACTTAAGCATGTCATTCTCTATCTCATGAGTGGATGAAACCAGACATAATTATCAGAATATTAATAGCAACAAGTTGAGATTGAGAAATGCTTCTCAGCATTTTTCTTTTCTTTTATATATATATATATATATATATATATATATATATATATATAAAATTCAAAATACAAAACATTCTTCAAATATCATCTCACTTAATTTTTAAAAAAAATCTAACAATCCTTCACTATTTCAAATAATTTTAAAATTAGTGAAATGATTTTTTTTTTTTTTGGGTGCATTTTAGCAAAAACAAATCGCTTTAATGAAGGTGTCTTTTGGACTTGAGCATTCTTATAGTGTGCAAGTATATTAAGAATATGTCATGGTCGTCCATGAACAAATCTTGAATTGATGACCTTATCAGACTAGTCAGATGTGTCTCACGTGCTTATTTTTTGATTCTTTTGATGTTTCACTTAGCCTGCACTTTTTGTATGGTCAATACCATAGGAAGCGGCCACACCTTTACTCGTTCATCTAAAGTGATCCTATTTCACCTCAACAATTTTATTTATAAACTTATTAAGAGTTAAACTCATGGTTTAGTGTTCAAGAACATTATAACATTAAAATATATCTCCTTGGAAATGGGGTTTTAAAATGATATAATTCATTCTCAAAGCTTTCTAGTGTATTAATCATAATCACTCTATTTACTTATTAATACTCGTTCATCCTCACGTATATTTCAAAACCGAGGTTGGTTCCCATAAGGTGATTTCACTTTATATACCTTAACTTCATTCTCTTAGATGTTTCATAAATCATATATTTTGAAAGTCCTTTTGTTAGCGGATCCACCAAGTTCATATTTAGCTGTGATTACTTCATTATTTAGTAATTCAAGCACATAATTGTTCCTTAGGCTAATATGTGTTTGATGTATTGTTATATGTTTGCTGCTTGTTTCTCGCAAGGTTGACTCACTAGTACAATAAATCATCACAATAGGAAATATCTTTGTTCAAAGTGTTACGTCTACCAACAAATTCTTAAGCCATTCTGCTTCTTTACATGCAGCTGTTAAATCAATAAACTCATATTCCATTGTGGAATGAGTTATACAAGTTTGCTTATTTTGGCAACCCATGAGATTGTAGCTCCTCCTAATGTAAAGATCTATCCACTTGTAAAGTACTTCGAATTTGATTCTACATTATTCCAACTAGTGTTACTGTTTGCCTCTAATATAGTGAGTTCCCTCTAATAATGTAGATCATAATTATTAATCCCTTTCACTCTTTCAGGTATCTCAGAACTCTTGAGATGACATCCCAAAGTTCTTTACTTGAATTGCTAGTAAATCTACTTATTATGTCAATAGCAAATGCTATATCAGGTCTAGTTAGGGTTGGCAATTTAACTCGCAAAACGCGAACCTGACACATAATTTTAGGGTTAGGGTTAGAGTTAAATGGGTTCGGATCGTAAACGGGTCACCCATTTATGACACGTTTAATAAACGTGTCGAGTCGTGACACGTTTGACCTGCACGAGTATATATTTTTATTTTTTATTTCAAATTTGCAAGGTTGCTGGGATTTTGTCATTTTGGTTAGGCTATAAAAATTAAAATGACTTTAAACATGTTCACGAGTCGGGTCAGGTCAGGTTGGAACCTATTAACATTTAAATTAAACATGTTCACGGGTCGAGTCGGGTCAACCTGACACGACACGTTTATCTAAATAGGTTACACGTGTCGTGTCGTGTTACCTGTTAAGAAAACGTATCGTGTTCGAGTTTGAGTGTTCGACACGTTTAATTAAACATGTAATGTTCGGGTTTGGCATAAACGGGTTCATGTCATAAACGAGTTGACACGGACCCAACACGCCAACACGTTTTGCCAGCCCTAGGTCTAGTGCAATGCATAGTATATATTAATAATATTATACTCCCAATCACATTGGCATACTCTAGTTATGATTTACATCTTCATGTGTTTTCTCTAATAATGTAGACCATAATTCTTAGTCCCTTTTAGGTATCTTAGAACTCTTGAGGTGGCATCCCAATGTTCTTTATTTGAATTGCTAGTAAATCTACTTACCATGTCAATATCAAATGCTATATAAGGTCTAGTGCAATGCATAGCATATATATATTAATAATATTATACTCCCAATCACACTAGCATACTCTAGTTATGATTTACATCTTCATGTGTTTTCTCTATACATTAGATTAGAATCATATGATGTTGAGACTGGCTTTTAGTTTTCATGACCATACTTGTTGACCACTTTCTCAATATAACAAGATTATGTCAAGGGTGGACTCTAATGTTTATGCTGGATAGGTCAATGACTTTTTGCTGCTTATGCAAATCTTGAAAGGTGAATAAAAATAGTTTATAACTTGAAACAATAGCTCGTTGCATACACCACCACACTTTCTAACGTGGCCACCATCACTAAACTATTTTTGGCTACCATTTATAACTTAAAACGACTGTTTGTTCCATATACGAGCCCAAAGGTTGTCATCTATTGTAATTTAAGTTTCTAAAGGATATTTCAATTAGCTGAAAATCACGTTTTATGAAATGGAGATCACTAATTCATATTTCTCTCTTTCCCTTTATTTGTGTGAACATGTAAAAAAATATATATATATATATATATATATATATATATATATATGGTCCTAACGACATGAGACATCTATGAGGAGTGAGTAGAAGTTGAACTACTAGTCATTTGTAGTAATACTAAACGACAGTAGAAAGCTGAAAAGCTACAAGTCGTTTTAAAAATATGGTGTAACGAAAGCACGAAACATGTCGAGCGAGGTCTTCGTTGTTGCTGGAGAGGTTTCCTTTCCCTTCCCTCCGTCTGCAACTCTTTTGCTTCAAACCTAAGCGTTTCTTTAGATTTCACAGCCCTCGCCACCAAACCAACCAAATGGGCCGCGAGTCCAAGAAACGGAAACGGGGCCGAAAGCCTAAGATCCCCTCCGCGGAAACCGTAGATCTGCCCACCACCTCCACCACCGCATTAAACGACGTCGCATTCGACGACGTCTTCTCCGTCACCAACGTCGAGCTAATCGACTCCCCCGCATCCGCCGCCGGGACCGCTAACCGCAGAGGCCGCCCGAGTAAGCCGCGGCGGGCCACACCGGAGAGGGCCTTCGACAACGGGGACTTCGTGGAAGTGGCGGTGGGGCCATTGGAGGTCTCCGGGGCGGCGGTGAGGGTGGTGCCGGCTATGGACGCGGTGGTGAAGGTGTTCTGCGTGCACACAGAGCCCAACTTCTCGCTACCGTGGCAGCGAAAGAGGCAGTACAGCTCCAGCAGCAGCGGCTTCGTGATTGCAGGGCGGAGGGTGCTCACCAACGCGCATTCCGTCGAGCATTACACGCAGGTCAAGCTCAAGAAGCGCGGCTCCGACATCAAGTACCTCGCCACCGTGCTCGCCATCGGCACCGAATGCGATATTGGTAGGTAACCTAATTCCCCCCTTTTCCTTGCTTAGAGACTACGTTAAGTGCTTAATTTGCGTTTGGAATGGTTTGTTATGTTTCTGCCTAATCTGTGTCGGGCAAGAAGTGTGTACTAAGGTGGCTGTTAATGGCAATGTGGTAGTGTTGCATTGAAACCTGAGCATTCTGCACTTGTTGGCATTGAGAACAAGTGTAAAATGTATGTAGGAGCCATTATTCTAGGTGAAATTCAACAATTAATATATGTAGGAGGTATTTTAGCTGACTATGAGCTCTTAGAAGAGGTGAAGAGATCGGGATTAGAAGTAACTCAAGGGTCTTCTGGGAAGAGAATGGGAGGTGAATTATTATGGCCCATGAAACTTCATTGTTGATGGAAATGGAGAGAGAGAAGTTGTGTAGTGAGGTTCATGTGCATTGCACGTCTAGAAGTCCTTTAAGTTGTATTACCTATGACATGGAGTAAATTTTTTTGAACCCATTTTAATTTGTACTTCCATGGGCTCAAATTATGGGATTTTTAATTGATTGCAAGTTTTGGTTCACGTGATTTGCAGCAATGCTGGCAGTCGAGAATGATGAGTTTTGGGAAGGGGTGTCACCTGTGGAATTTGGGGATTTACCTGCTCTTCAAGATGCTGTGACTGTTGTGGGTTACCCAATTGGAGGAGACACGATTTCTGTGACAAGTGGTGTTGTTTCGCGAATAGAGATCCTATCTTATATTCATGGTTCCACTGAGCTTCTGGGTTTGCAGGTTATGAGATCGTGGTGCTGGCATTTCTTGTGTATGTGATTTGCCCATGAAACAATTGTCCTGATACCTTCTTTGCATGGTTACTTTTGCAGATAGATGCTGCAATAAACTCTGGGAATTCTGGTGGGCCTGCTTTTAATGATAAAGGGAATTGTGTGGGAATTGCATTTCAGTCCCTTAAACATGAAGATGTGGAGAATATAGGTTATGTGATACCAACACCAGTCATCATGCACTTCATCCAGGATTATGAGAAGAACGGGGCATATACAGGTAATTTAGTTACAGCTTTGAGTTGTTAAGGTTTGGTTCTTACCTCTACAAGTTGTGATCCACCTTGTGATTTTTTGTATAGTTTTTAATCTCATTATCATTCATCACGTGCCAGGATTCCCAATTCTTGGGGTTGAGTGGCAGAAGATGGAAAATCCTGATTTGCGGAAGTCAATGGGTATGAAACCTGATCAAAAGGGTGTTCGAATTAGAAGAATTGATCTCACTGCCCCAGAATCTAAGGTTTTGGAGCCATCAGATATTATTCTCAGCTTTGATGGGGTTGATATTGCGAATGATGGGACAGGTAAGCATGACTTCTTATGATTGTTGTGAAAAAGTAACTTTCAAGTGCATCACTAGTGTGGCACCATGTTTTGAGAGATAATAGTATGTCACTGTCAACAAAGACTTGCCTTTGTTATCTTATTGCTCCTTAATTTTGATGTGCCTTCTTTGGGATCTTTCAGTTCCTTTTCGGCATGGGGAGCGCATAGGTTTTAGTTACCTCGTCTCCCAGAAGTATACTGGGGATAATGCAGCCATTAAAGTACTTCGCAATTATGAAATTCTCAACTTCGACATCAAACTTGCAACTCACAAAAGGCTCATTCCAGCCCACATCAAAGGCAGACCTCCCTCATATTATATTATTGCCGGATTTGTTTTTACAACTGTATCTGTTCCATACCTGCGCTCTGAGGTTTGTAGTTCAACTTTTGAATCCATGTGCTTGTGTATTTGAATGAGTTCTGTGAGTCGGTATAGACAATAATATCTGTTGCTTCTACCTTTTGTTCTCCATTGCTTTGATGTCATAGCTGATCGTTTGTACTTCCAAATAAATTTAGCATAATGAAGGCTGGAGAACTTGTACAAGTAGTTTGAGTCTGATTGTAGTGGGAGATTTTTTTTGGCTTAAAACTAAGAAGATAGTTGATTATCTTACATGAAATTATAAACTGATTGACAAATCTTGTACTTCGTTGATTTTGACTGAGTGACAAGGCATCTTTGTCTCAAGTGCATATGCAACTACATTGGTGGGGTTGCTTCCTACTTCAGTTCAGCCTTGTGAATCCTGTTATGCTAGTCTTCTTTATCTATAATTTGTCAGAACGTGCTACTTGTAGCACCCCAGATTTTTAAAGTCTTATTTTAGAGGTATTAAATTTGATGCTATGATTATATTAATATTCATATTAGGTAATGGCATTTACTTTGAGGTTGAGATATTTATTGATGATATTAGGTAATAATATTTATTCTTGAGGAACTTATTAGATCTTATGAATATTATTGGAATGAATATTGATTTGAGGTTATTATATCATGATGATGATTTTATATTGATTATTTTATTGGGAGATTTAAGAGATATGATAATTGATGATTGATTGGTATAATTTGGAGTATGATTGTAATAATTGGTGATATAATAGGATAGTAAATGGTAGGTATAAGGATGGTAGAATAAGAAGGTAGAATAGTATAGGGTTGGTGAAATAGTATAGGGTTGGTAGAATAGTATAGGGTTGGTGGAATAGTATAGGGTTGGTGAAATAGTAAAATGAGGGTATAATTGTAAATTGAAGGTAGAATAGTGTTTGATTTTCTCCTATAAATAGAACTCTTCTCCTTCACAATTTTCACCACTCATCTCCTCTCCCATCTCTTGCATATATTCTTCCTTCTTCCGCTTTTTACTCGGTCTTTCTTCTTTCTAAGAGTGTTTACTCAGAACAGAGAGAGAAAGGGCGAGACCAAGCGCTACAAGAAAGAAAGAACACAAGAGAAACCGAGAGTGAGATGGGAAATTTAAGACAGAGAGCTGAAGAGGAAGAAAGAGAGTTTAGGCGAGAGAGAGAGAGAGAGAAAGTCAGTGAAGGGATTGTTATGGGTATGAACCAACTGCAGCAGAACGGGTTTCAAGTAATTACCTTTGATGATCCATTCATGTAATCCACTGTAAGTATTCTTACTTACTGAGTATGATATTGATATCCAATAATACGGATTTTTGTGGTTTTATAACTTGTCTAGCATTTTACTATATATGATTCAACAATGATTTATATTATCGGAAATCAATTGACTCACTACTTCACAGTTTTTGTAGTGCTTGCAGGAATGGAAAATCAAGGTAATTATGCAGTTGTGATTAGAGATTCATATTGAGATGTACAGAGATTCCAAGTTGGTTAAGTTTTGTCTAGAGTATAGACTGTCGGATAGATTTGTATAAATGCCTTGTACGACATAGCTTTGGGTATTTTTGTATAAAGAAAAGTATTTTAACAGTATTTTTGTATTGATAATTACAGTTTTCCGCTATATGAGATGAGGTTGTTACACTACTAATTGAAAAACCATGTTTTTTTTTAACAAGTAATCAAAATATCATTAAAAAGTGAATATGCAACTAGGTGCACATGAAGTATACAAGAAAAAACACCTACCTAGAAGGAGAAAAAAGATCAAGAAAATCATGCAAACTAAGCACATTAGGAAAAACAGACGTAGTAGTCCGAAGATAGAGGGTATTGAAAAACAAAGACTCACCACTGTCTTCTTGTGGTTCTCAAAATATCTATCATTTCTTTCTCTCCAAAGACTCCACAAAAGATAAGAAGACACTATCTTCTTCACAGCTGCATTTTGAGTGCTACCAAATAACCTCCTCCCAACAAGCAAGCAAGTCTACTACACGTCTAGGCATAACCAAAGACAGCCCAACACGACTAAAGAAAGTATTCCATAAAACACAAGCCACCTTACAATGGAGAAAAAGATGATCCACAGAATCCTTGTCCCTCTTGCACATACAACACCAATTGATAATAATGACACGCTGCTTCCTAAGATTATCCATCGTAAGAATCTTTCTTGGAATGGCCGACCAAGCAAAGAAAACCGCTCTCAAGGGAGCTTTGTTTCGCCAAATACCCTTTCATGCGCTATCCAAGAAATACAATTAATCTTCTTTATCTAAGGGCTTGTGCAATAGTTAGGGCATGCTACTTATCATAAAGAAAAAAAGATATATCCTTCATGTCTTCAGGATCATTTACTTCTTTGAATCCATGAGTATGAGCCAATTGCATTTGGGTTGTCTAACAAGGCACCGTTTGATAGGGCTTTTCATGGCTTCTCCAGGGGTGCTTTGTCTTTTATTGGGCTTTTTGCTGCTTTTGTTAAGCAGCTTGGACTTTTGAGAAGCAGTCTAAAGGTAGCTTCTTAAAGCTATTGCAGCTTCTCATATTTTAAAAAGTTACAGCCCAACCAAACTGGCCCTAGGTACTATAAAAAGGATATGCGGTTTTTGTCAGGTGGTTTGGTGCATCTTTTATCAATCAGAGGTTCTAACAGTTCGTTCCTAATCTTTCATCCTATACACATGTAGGCTCTGTAACCTTCTATATGTTGATGGTTTCATATTAAAGGAGAAGTGTTTTTTTATTTCAAACCTTTAATGCCATGCCCAGCTTCAAATTTTCATCAATCTTTCTATTTGAATAATGGACTGGGTCCTTTTATTTTATTTGTGTTAAGAGTATTCTGTACTTGTGAGTTGCAACTTGCACATGCATTTGGCGACCTACTATATTTTGATCTCAATAACAAATTAATCATGTTTGACTTAACAAATATTTTGCGTGGTATCACAAAGTCCTGACTTCTTTCTGCATGTATCTGCAGTATGGAAAGGATTATGAATATGAAGCTCCAGTCAAGCTTTTAGATAAACTGGTGCATTCAATGCCACAATCACCAGACGAGCAGCTTGTTGTGGTTTCACAGGTTCTGTGTGTGTGTGTGTTCTTGTTCTTTACCTTAAAACGTCATATTTCTTTCTCTGTGTTCTTGTTCTTTACCTTATAATGTCATATTTTTGAAAAGGTGCTTGTCGCTGATATCAACATTGGGTACGAGGAGATTGTAAACACCCAGGTCTGGAATATCAGTTTCCTGTTAATTGCTTTTGATGTTAGTTATGGATTGCTTTAATTACTAAGTTGTTTCCATTGTGTATATTTATAGGTTATTGCTTTCAATGATAAGCCTGTGAAGAATCTCAAGAGCTTGGCCACCATGGTAGAGAGCTGTGAAGAAGAATTTTTGAAATTTGATTTAGACTATCAACAGGTCCTTCCTCTCTCTCTCTCTCTCTTGGTGTGATGCACATGCACACAAACCTTACCCCGCTCATTTATTCACATGTGCTCTTCTGTGCAGATAGTGGTCCTTCGGACAAACACTGCGAAAGCAGCTACTCTACATATTCTTGCAACTCACTGCATACCATCAGCAATATCTGATGATCTAAAGTCTTGAGGTTGGATCATTGGTACATGGCAATGCTAATTTTCTTAGACTGCACTGCTTCTGTTTTTCCTTTCTGCAACTTGTGGAGAAGAATATGTTAGATTCTGAAGGGCGGACTTTCTAACCATATATTTATAGTTTCCTAGACATTGTTTGCCCTTGTGAGACTCTGGAGAACGGTTAGGACTTAGGTGCAGGTACCTTACTGGGGATTGATAGTTTTCTGTTCTTTGCAAGTAATGGAGGAAACCCTACAGGCATTAGGATTGAGGTGGTGGTCCTTAATATCATCTTCCTATCTTCCCCTATAAATTTTGGAGAGATACGTGAGGCATATAGTTTTGTAATAGCCCCCATACAGCATTTGGATGTGAATGGAACCTAATTTGCAGAAATTCATATTTAGAAAAAAGAAAGAAAGTGAAATACCAACTTTTTAGAGGGCTTGGGAGGGTTGTGCACCAAACAATTACAAAAGGGGGAACTTTGAATAATTTTAGCATCCAGATAGTGGCATGTAGAACATGTCACCCTTAATTTTATTAACAGTAATCTCTATACCTGTGATTAGTTGGAAGACTGAATTAATGCTATCATGTGATCATGGATTTGCTGAAGTACTTGTGATCAGAAATGATATTTATAGGGTCAGCTCTCCTGCTGTTTGGTTCACCAATTTCATCATCTTTCAACATGTAGAAAGTATTTGCATTTTAGTTATCTGTACAAAACACAAACTTTAATGGCCATGTCTTTTAGCCAAATGTTGCTGGTGTCTTCTTCGGACATTGATTTGTTGAGAAGCAATTGGTTCATATTTTAGAGGGCACCAAATTGGAATTGTTGCTACTCACACCAAGCATAACATTGTGGGATTAAAGTCGCAGTTGTATTGACGTCTGCTTTGGCAACTTGGAGTTGTGTTTTCCATCCCAATTTTACCGATACTCGGAATATGCCATCACTATGCAATTGAACTTTGACAATCCTTCAAGTTCCCTTTCTTTGCAGTCTAAACTGGAAGAAAAATATCAACTTGCAGTGGCTAATCAGCTCTTGATGAAGATTAATCTGATTGGGTTTGTCCTAATTGTTCTTACCTGCTGTTAGTTACTGTTAGGAGGTTGAAATTAGCGCCAGTATTATTTTTAAGAGAAAAATACAAAGTTAGTCTATGTGGTTGTACCGATTTGCAATAAGCTTCTTATGGTGTAAAAAGTGACTTAAAACTCCCTATTGCTCCTTAGTCTGAACTTTCGTTTGAAATTTTGACAAAAAACCTTCTGAAAGCCAGTATACCACATTAGCAGAAATAATAATACAACACGTCTCCTATAATAAAAAATAAAATAGAAATTCTAGGGAGTGAAGCATCCACTCAAAAATTGGCTAGAGAGGATAGCCGAAGCACCTCCCAAGGCTACTACAATTTTAAAAAACCTAATGTTACAAGATCCAATTAGGTGGTCTAAATATGAGATTTTAGAGGAAATCCATATAGATTATAAATTCCGTTGTCTATAGGAATCTTGGCAGTTGTCATGGTTTAAGATCTCCTTGCTTGAAATAAAAAGAAAAAAAAGAGGGGTGGGGGGGGGGGTGTGAATCTTGACCACCAATTTCAAGACCTACAAGCGATCCCACAATCCCAATATTGCATGAGCTTTCATGCTGAGAGGCAGTGACAGAGTTCACTACTACTGCATAGATTCAACGTGTGAACCCAAAGCTTTGGGGGGCCCTATACTTTTCAAGCTATGATCTGATCCACCCATGAAAGCAAATTCCAGAAAGAAGACAAGGAATATGATTAGATCCCTTCATTTTTCTCTTTTGTTTCCTCCTGTTAATATTGTACATAAGTGTATAAACAAGTGATGATTCAACTCCTCTTTATACATCTCTCTGGCTCTCCAAGAGAGGGGTCTTCTGCGAGGGTGACAGTAGCCCATCAACTTCACTGGATTTACCCTTTTCCTCTTCTTTGGATTGTGCCCATATTACTGCATAAAATCCTACAACGATTACAGTTGCTCCAATTACACTGCAAAAGATAGTAAGCAACTTGATTAGTCCAGCACTAGACTTGAGAGTACTTTTTTGAGTCCACCGAACAAAAAGAGAAAAGTGCACTTCAATCAAATGACTCTCTTTCCCTTTTAGCTGAGAGCATGTTTTGCAGAAATGACAAAGAAAAAAACATTGATAACATCCCATCCAAAAGAGTAATGCTATTTAGTAGGTTGTTATATGACTGTCATACACACACCTTAATGATGTGACAGTAAAAATCAGTACTTGTAAAAAAAAGGGGGGGCTTATTTTCATTGTTACGTAATCTCCAAATATAGCAGCCTACTAAATAGCATTACTCTATCGAAAAACATCTAGGACATGTCTGTACGGTAATTGGTGCATCAGATTTAAAATTAAACTTGCTTAATCAGGCTAGATAAGTAGCATAAATGAATTGGTAATATTGGCAATATTGATGATGGAAAGAGAGAGATAACATTTACCTTCCAACATGGAGTGTATCGCCAAGGAAGATGACACCCATCAAAGCAGCAATAGCAATGCCTAAGGGCTTGAACATGGCAACAAACAAAGGCCCTTTCTTATGTATGCACCATGTTAATGCAGAAAATGTCACCACACTTCCAAAAACAGCCTACATAAAGTGAAAAACTCCCAATAAGCCTTTCTAGCAACCCAAGGTGCCACGAAGAGACAAGATCATTAGATAAATTACAATATGCAATGTGCTTACTGAATATATGATAGAGACTAGTTCAATATCAGGCCTTAATTTCCAAGCATTTGGATCTCTTTCTGCAACCAAAGAAAATGCTGCACATTGGATTGTCCCAAAGAAGCAATAGAAGGCGACTATTGTCATCTCTGATGGGTACCCTTTTAGAATTGCTGCCTTCAAATATAGCATGAATCAAGAACAGTTCCACAAACACACAGGCTATGAATGAAAAAAGAGAATTACACCTCTGCTATTACCTGAGCAGTATTCCAGGTTGCAAGACATAAACTAGCAGTTGCAAGGAAAAGGCCTCCAATGATCCAATTATTTGCTGCTGCCAACACAGTAGATGGAGATGGTTGCAATGGAAGATCAAGAGAGTTTCTAGAGAATGGAATGGGCGGGCCCTTGTAAAGGGTAACAACCAATGCTCCTGAGATTGATACCAGGGTACCCATGATCTTGATCTGGCTTCTTGAGCTTCTCAAATCTAGATTTTCCATCCTAGATTATTATATTAAGAAAAAAAGAAAAGAAAAGAACAATACCCTTTAGTAGAACTGGAAAATCACATCTCAACTTTGTAACTAAGTCAGAATATTCATCAAAATCTTTCAGTTTTGATACCATTATTGTCATTATAGAATTTAGAGGTTGTCATAATTTCTTCTTCTATTCTGCCTCTAGCCCTGACTATTTTGAATGCCAAGCACTTCCCTTCCTCTGTGTCTCCTAACAGTGAAAAAAATAAGGCGAAGAAAAGAACCTGAAGATTACAGCAAGCAAGAAAGTGAATGCTGGGACCAAGTTGCTCATAGCAGAGGCAAGGGTAGGAGAGCTGTAACTTACGCCAGTGAAGACACAATTCTGCATCAATGTTATCCTGCAAAACCCAAAGAGATGAAGTATTGAAAAAAAGGAAGAAGCAATTAGCAGTTCAGGAATTGATTAAGTGGAGCTCTTCTATGAAATTCCATACCCAGCAAGGCTAAGGAGGAAGAATTTACACAGGACAGAGATGGTGAGTGGAGGCCTCTTGTTTCTGAAAACAAAGGTAAAGTAACTAACTTTAATGTCAATTATAAGAGAAAAATGAAAACAGAAAGGAAAAAAAGCATGAGGGTTTGTTGATGGGCAAGAAGATTGATTACCTGTCGATAATGAAAGAAGAGGGGATTAGGATAAGAGTGGCAAGAGCATTTGAGTAGACAACAAAGACATAATGACTCATCCCTTTGGACATGGCTGCTTTGCTCAGTGTGGTCAAGCCCACATCCAGGCACTCCACCATCACCATGGCTGCAAATGGCACCAAACCCACCAAATTGGATCTCAGCCCCATGCCTCTCTCTCTCTCTCTCTCTCACTCTCCTTCTGTCACCAAAGTCAGGGAATTGGCTGACCTCCAGTATCTCGTCTTTGTACCGCTTCCATTGGTGCAAGAGAAACAAGACAAAAACAGTACACTTGGAGAACAGGGAGGAGCACAGCAGGGAATTCTTACTCCCACCATGTCATCACATTGGCCCACTAAAGAACAAGGCTGATAGCTACCCTAAAAAAAGAAAATATTTGTTGCTTGTCGACTAATGATATAGAAATGAGGTTGAGATTTCAAATCCTGTTTTAAAAGAAGTACTAAAAGTATACTCACTATTCCATTGAAATTGGAGTAATTGTACATGTCACTTGAAATTAGCAAACAATTGACTCATCCTTGGACATAAAAGATTTAAAACGCAAAATAATTCAAGTTTTAGGCAATGAAAAAAAAATGAAAAAAGAAAAAGAAAGAAAAACATAGTCCTAACTAAAAATTATTAGTTTCTTAACCAACAATATACCCTTTTTTTGTAGGATTAAATCCAATTTAAAGCTTTGTCAAAAAAACTACTTGAGTTTTTAAAGATGATATTGTTACTTTTTGGGTTTTGTGAGGGGTGGATCTATATGGCTGGTCCTGAGAAGAAACCAATGGTTATGTGGCCAATCTTTTAAAAAAAAATTTTTAACATAAGAGTATAATTATTATTTATTGTACTTAGAGGTGTCAAATATGAAATGGTTTGATAAGGAATAAACATGCTCACAATCTTATTAGAGATTGCGCGACTATTTATCCGTACAACAACGTGACCATTCTTTTTTGGATGGAATATTGACGATTCATAGTTTGATAAGGGATAAACATGCTCACAATCTTATTAGAGATTGCATGATTATTTATCAGTGCCATAACATGACCATTCTTTTTTGGATGGAATATTGACGAAAATAGTAGTTCGATAAACATGCAAAACCACTAAAATTGTTAATTTAAAAATTCAATTACTTTGTTTTTTTATAAAGTTACAAACGTGAAACAACATGTTCCAAAATTGGACACCCATTAAGGTGCAATCCTTCTGTCCACACACTTTTCCCTCGTTAGATTTCAATCCCACCACAATTCATTTGCTCCTTCACCCGTAAAAGTCCCATATAGATATAAAGGACCAATCCCCAACCTGAAAAGCCCAATTCCAGTTGAGGACGATCCAGACCCGTATCAAAATATCCCACCGCTCCGGTGCTCAAAAGGTCAAAAACAAAACGACACAACAATAAATGCACATTTTGCAGATTTCCCGTCTTTTTGGTTACCTGCGCTTCGATAATCTGTTGGTTTTCTGGGTCTGATCCATTTTCTGTGTTGGTAAAATTATTGCAATAGGAAACAATAGTAATATGGAAAAGATGGGTGAGGCTAATCCCAATTTGGACGAGTTTTTTCCGGAGAAGAAGCGTGTCAGGAACCCTCTTGTACCTGTTGGTAAACCCATTTTCATTTTCCATAGCTTATTTGATTTGATTTTTTTATTTTTTTTATTGTTTGTTTCAATTCTTTTTTAATTTTAGTTTGTACATTAGTTGTCTATTTGGTTGTTGTGTTTGATTTTTCTTAATTTTGAGGTGATACTTAAGCTTTTTTTTTTGGGGGTCAATTTGGGATTTTTTTTCTGATGTGGGTTATGTAATGTTCATCTGGGTTTCCTTAACAAAGGGGAAAAAGAAACAGTTTTGTACGAGGTATTGGAGGAAGCTTATTTATTGGATTTAACAACCTCAGCTTAGTATTGATTAAATATTGTGGTGGGAATTGAGTTTGTGGTTCTAACAGAAATGGTGCAGTTGATGCAATTTTATCTGGTTATGGGATGGATTGTGTTGTATTGGCTGTGTTTGTTAGATCGTTAGGAATGATCTTGGCCATTTGGTAAATGTATCTCGATAATTTTCAGGCATAGTTGCTAGTGAGAATTTTTGGATGAATGAATTTTCATGTATACAAAACAAAGATATATCATACTCTAGTATTAACGCTAGAACACCAGAGAGCCTACAATACAACCACCCCTCACAAACAAATACAACTGAAACTGAATACAATACAGCCAGATTCACAAGCAATCAACCTGAACAAACCCTTCAAACAACAATACAGTCAAGCTGCTTTGAATTTTGACAAGATCCTTATATCTTGCAGGAGGCCAATCTCATTCTTTTCCAAGCATAACTGTAGACAGCTTAGCATCTATTTTACTCCTTGAATCATATACCCCCGAAAACCATATTTTTCCACCAAAATACCATTTGGATGCCATTTATCTAACCAAAGATGAATTTGAGTTCCATCCCCCACTTTAAACCTCAAGAACTTCTTTGCCATTTCTCTTATTTTCAATATCTTTCACCAACACTAAGAACAATTTTGTGTTACCTTTAATTGCCAAAAACGTCTACTCTTTCAACAAATTTTATTTAACCCAAGCCACCCCACAAGGAACCAGCTTTAGCAAAAAGGTTCCATATATGCCTTAAAATCACAGCCTTATTGCACTCCTCAA